>NW_026652282.1:48251295-48294827 GCF_009828535.3 Hylobates moloch | reverse complement strand
GGGATAGCATTAGGAGATATACCTAATGTAAATGATGAGTTAATGGGTGCAGCACACCAACATGGCACATGTATACATATGTAACTAACCTGCACGGTGTGCACATGTACCCTAGAACTTAAAGTATAATTAAAAAAAAAAGAAAGGAGGATTAGTCACAGAGCACTACATAACTCAACAGTAAACAGTATTTACATATTTATAATAATGTAAATACAAGTTATTGACTTGATGAAAAATTAAGATACAACATTTTTGGAGGGATGGGAAGACAGGAAATAATGGGAAGGGTGGAATATACAAGCTCTTACTTATTATAGATAAAGTCTGAAATTGATAAATCAAGAAATAGAAATATACTCCAGAAACTAATATAGATTCATTGAAATACATATCCAAAACCCCAGCTATAATTGCCAAAGCTGTTTCTAAAATTCATGTGAAAATACAAGGAACAGAGAATAACCAAGACAGCTTTGAAAAAGAAGACCAAAGTTGGAAGACTCACACTTCTCAATTTTAAAACTTACTGAACAGCTACAGTAATCAAGACAATGTGGTACAGGCATAATAACAGGCATATAGATCAGTGGAATAAAAGTTGAGAGTCCAGAAATTAACTTACATATTTGTGATCAATTGGTTTTCAACAAGGATGCCAATACAACTCAATAGGAAATAATAGTATTTCCAACAAATGATGCTGGAGGAATTGGAGATCCACATTTAAAAATGAAGATGTATCTCTACCTCACCGCCTTTAAAACTTAATTCAAAGTGGATCAAAGACCTAAATGCAAGAGCCAAAACTCCCAGAAGAAAACCTGTGCAAGAATCTTCATGACTTTGAACTAGGAAATGTTTTCTTAGATATGACACCAAAGACAAAAATGACAAAAGTGAGATAAATTGCTTGGACTTCATAAAAACTTAAAATGTTTGTGATTCAAAGGATACCATCAAGAAAGTGAAAAGATAATACACAGAATGGGAGAAAATATTTGCAAATTATATATACAATAAGGAATTTGTACACAGAATATATAAAGCACATACCTTAACAATGAAAACATATCACCCAATTTAAAAATGGGCAAAGAATTTGAATAGACATTTCATCAAAAAAGATACAAAAACATATCCAAATGGCTACAGCCATATAAAAAGACACTCAATATCATTAAGACATCTGGGAAATACAAATAAAAACCAAAAAGAGATATCACTTTACATTACTAGGATGGCTATAATAAAAAGGAGGAATATTAACTAGTATTGGTGATGATAAGGAGAAATTGCAACCCTCATACATGGCTGGTGGAAATGTAAAATGGTACAACCACTTTGAAAAAGTTTGGCAGTTGCACAAAAAAGTTAAACATGTTATCACATGACCAAGCAATTCCATTCCTAGGTATATAACAAAAAGAATTGAAAATAAGTATTAAAACAAATATTTATACATAAATATCAAAGGCATAATACATGAAAAACATAATTGATAAGTTGGTATTTATTAAAATTTAAAAGTTCTGCTCAGTGAAAGAAACTGTCAAGAGAATGAAAAAACAAGCCACAGACTGGAAGAAAATACTTACAAAAGACACATCTGATAAAGGGCTGTTATCCTAAATATACAATGAACTCTTTAAAATTCAACTATAAGAAAATAAACAACTTGATTAAAAATTAGATAAAAGAGGCCAGGTGCAGTGGCTCACGCCTGTATTCCCAGCACTTTGGGAGGCCAAGGCGGGCGGATCACCTCAGGTCAGGAGTTCAAGACCAGCCTCAACATGGAGAAACCCCATCTCTACTAAAAATACAAAATTAGTCAGGCGTGGTGGTGCGTGCCTGTAATCCCAGCTACTTGGGAGGCTGAGGAAGGAGAACTGCTTGAACCTGGGAGGCAGAGGTTGTGGTGAGCCAAGCTTGCGCCATTGCACTCCAGCCTTGGCAACAAGAGCGAAACTCCGTCTCAAAAAAAAAAAAAAAAACTCACCAGAAAAGATACACAGATGGTAAATAAGCATATGCAAAGAAACTCAACATCATATGTCATTAGGGAACTATAAACTAAAACAACAATGAGATACCACTATACACCTATTAGAGTGACCAAAATTCAGAACACTGACAACATGCTGGTGAGGATGTGGAGCAACAAAATTCTCATTTATTGGTGGCAGAAATGCAAAATGGTACAGTCACTATAGAAGACAGTTTGGCAGTTTCTTCCAAAACTAAATATACCATATGATCCAGCAGTTGTGTTCCTTGGTATTTACACAAATGAGTTAAAATCTTATGTCTACACACACACACACACACACACACACACACACAAAACAGCTTTAAGGCCAGGTGCAGTGGCTCATGCCTGTAATCCTAGCACTTTGGGAGGCCAAGGCAGGTGGATCACTTGAGCCCAGGAGTTCAAGACCAGCCTGGGCAACATGGCAAAATCTCGTCTCTACAAAAAACACAAAAATTAGTCAGGCATGGTGGTGCGTGCCTGTGGTCCCAGCTACTCAGAAGCTGAAGTAGGAGGATCGCTTGAGCCCAGGAGGCAGAGGTTGCTGTGAGCCAAGATAGTGCCACTTCACTCCAGCCTACTGGGTGACAGTGAGACCTTGTCTTAAAAAAAAAAAAAAAAAAAACAGCTTTATTCATAATTGCCAAAACTTGGAAGCAACCAAGATGTCCTTCAGTAAGTGAATGGATAATTAAACTACAGTAAATCCAGACATTGGAATGTTATTCAGCACTAAAAGGAAATAAGTTTTCAAGCCATAAAAAGATATAGAAACTTAAAAGAAGACAATCTGAAAAGGCTATATATGATTCCAACTATATGACATTCTGAAAAAGGCAAAGCTATGAATAAAGTAAAAAGATAAGTGGTTACCATGATTTGGGGGAAAGGGAAGGATAAATTATACAGGACACAGAATTTTTAGGGCAGTGAAACGATTTTGTATGACACTATAGTGCTGGATATGTGTTATTATATATGTGTGTCAAAACCCATAGAATATACAATGCCAAGAGTGACTCTTAATATAAGCTATGATAATCTCTTCCACTTAGTTTTACTGTGAACCTAAAACTCCTCTAACAAATAAAGTCTATTAAAAAATAAAAATAAAGAAACAAAAGAAAAATGGTCTAAATACACAAATTAGATGGCAGACATTGAAAAAATGGAGGAAAATAATACAAATATCTGCTGATTACAAAAAACTGACTTGAAATATAACATTAGAGGCAAGTTAAAAGTTAAAATAGGGAAAATATAAAAATACAAATATAATGAAAGAAAGTAGTAGGATGAAATAAACAATAGAATGACAGAATAAGGACTTCCAAAAATCTGCTCACCATAAAAGCAACAAAAACACTTCCAAAAATTATCAAAAGCAACTTTTTCTTAACCTTGGAAATTTTCTTTTTTTAAAAAGTCATGCCAACAATTCGAGGAGCATTTATTCAATAAAATAACAGAATCTTGGTAAGAATATTGAGCTGTGTGACTTTCTAACTTGCCCTATTCTCATCACCTTTCTCCAGCTGCATGGTAGCCTTGAAAACCAACAGCCTCACAATCATTGTAGCCATGAAATCCAGCAGCTTAGTAGCCATCTGATGAGAAATACAGGTTTTGCCACTCCCCAAAGCCCCATCTCAAGTGTACTGTCACTATTCGACCTGTCAGGACATTATCTGGAAACTCCAATTACAGGACTCTGTCTTATTTGACCTGACTCAGACCTTTCTTCATGTGTACAGCCTTTTCCTCAGGGTGTTTGTAGAAAACAATCAGCTGCAATTATTAAACATCACAGTTATCTGAGGTGGAGAATCACAGTTGGGACAAACAAGCTTACTGAAAAACTTAAAAGGAAAACTTGGGAAACAAGATGTCCATGGAAGGCTTTGAAAAGCTCCAACATATTCCTGGGAATCTAAAAGGCTATGTGCATGTGCAGGGCTGCATGAATGTCCAGGAAAGACCTGAGAAATCTAATCTTTCACATCTGGTGTAAGTGGAGATTCTGTGCAATCAAAAAGTGAAGGCTAAGGCAGTGTTGTAAAGTGCCTGTTGGAGTGTTAAAGATATTCCCAACACTCAAACAGAGCCCCTTGGCAAAATCTAGGAGACTTAGTGGTGCAATGAATTTAAGAAAATCTCTGGCCAGTCATTACCTGACCATTAAGCTATCTGAGCAGAGATTTCAGTGGCCACACGTGACAAAGAACACAAACTTTACAGAATTAGTTCAGGAAAGTCATTAAACAGACAAACAGCAACATAAACATCAACAACAACAAATAACAACAAAAAACCCTGGGAATAGGAGGGAGGAAAATCTGATTTACAGAATTGTCACTTTATTATTTGAAATGTCCAAGTTTGTTCAAACAACTATGAGACATGCAAAGAAACAAGAAAGTATGGCTCACACATAGGAAAAGGTAAAGTCAAAAGAAGTTGACTTTGAGGATGCTTGCACTTAAAATTACTAAAGATTTTTAAACAGCTTTTATAAGTATGTTCAAAGAACTAAAGAAAATTATATCTAAAGAACAAAAGGAAAGAGAATAAGTAGAAAGTAGAATATATCAATAAAGAGAATTTTTAAAAGACCAAATAGAAATTCTAGAGTTAAAAAATATAATAACCAAATTTTAAAATTCACTAGACAAGCTCAACAGCATATTTCAACTGGAAAAAAAAAGTAAAAAAAAAAAAAAAAAACTAAACTTGAAGATGGGTCAACTGAAATGAACAGGAAAAAAAAAAAAGAATGAACAAAAACAAACAGAGCTTCAGAGAAATGTGGGACACCATCAAGATACAAACATTTGCATTCTACCAGCAATATATGAGATTTCCAGAAAGAGAAAGGGGTAGAAGGAATATTTAAAGAAATCATAGCTGAAAATTTCCCAAATTTGATGAAACACGTCAATCAACACATTCGAGAAGCTTGACAAAATTCACAAAATAGTCAAACTTTACAAAGCCAAAGAGAAAGAGAGAATCTTAAAAGTAGCAAGAGAGAAGCAACTCATCATGAACAAGGGATCCTGAATAAGATTAACAGCTGATTTCTCATCAGAAACTATGGAAGCTTGAGGAACTGAAATGACATATTCAAACAGCTGAAAGCAAAAGACTGTCCAACAAGATTTCCATATCCACCCAAGCTATCTTTCAAAACTGAAGGAGATCAACAAACTAGGCATTGAAGGAACATACCTTAAAATAACAAGAACCATCTATGACAAACTCACAGCCAGCATCATGCTGAATGGACAAAGGCTGGAAGCATTCCTGTTGAGAACTGAAACAAGACAAGGATGTCCACTCTCACTGCTCCTATTCCGTATAGTACTGGAAGTCCTTGCCAGAGCAATCAGGCAAGACAAAGAAATAAAAGGCATCCAAATAAGGAAAAAAGAAGTCAAATTATCTCTCTTCATTGATGATATGATTATATAGCTAGAAAACCCTAAAGACTCCACCAAAAGGCTTCTAGAACTAATAAATAACTTGAGTAAAGTTTCAGGATACAAAATCAATGTACAAAAATCAGTAGCATTTCTACACACCAATAACATTCAAGCTGAGAGCCAAATCAGGAACATAATCCCATTTACAATAGTCACAAAAAAGTAAAATACCAAGAATATATGTAACCAGGACAAAAAAGACCTCTACAAGGTCTACAAAACACAGCTAAAAGAAATCATAGATGATACAAACAAATGGAGAACAATTCCATGCTCATTGATTGGGAGAATCAATATCATTAAAATGGCCATACTGCCCAAAGCAATCTACAGATTCAATGCTATTCCTATCAAATTATCAATATCATTTTTCACAGAATTAGAAAAAAACTATTCTAAAATTCATATCCAACCCAAAAAAGGGCCCAAATGACAAAGCCATCCTAAGCAAAAAGAACAAAGCCAGAGGCATCACATTACCCAACTTCAAACTATAAGACCACAGCAACCAAAACAGCATGGTAGTGGTATGAAAACAGATATATAGACCAATGGAACAGAATAGAGATCTCAAAAATAAAGCCACAAACCTACAGCCATCTGATCTTCAACAAAGTCAACAAAAATAACCAATGGGGAAATGACACCCTATTCAATACTCGGTGCCAGGATAACTGGCTAGCTATATGCAGAAGAATGAAACTGGACCCCACCTTTCAACATATACAAAAATTAACTCAAGATAGATTAAAGATTTAAATGTAAGATCTCAAAGTATAAAAGTCCTAGAAGAAAACCTGGGAAATACCTTCCTGGACATCAGCCTTGGGAAAGAATTTATGACTAAGTCTTCAAAAGCAATTGCAACAAAAATATAAATTGACAAGTGGGATCTAGTTAAACCAGAGAGCTTCCACACAGCAAAAGAAACTATCAACAGAGTAAACAGACAACCTATAGAATGGGAGAAAATATTCACAAAGTATGCATCCAACAAAGGTCTAATATCCAGAATCTAAAGGGAATTTAAACAATTCAACAAGCAAAACAAGTAACTCCATTAAAAAGTGAGCAAGGCCAGGCACAATGGCTCACGCCTGTAATCCTAACACTTTGGGAGGCCAAGGTGGGTGGATCACATGAGGTTAGCTGTTCGAGACCAGCCTGGCCAACATGGCAAAACCTCACCACTACTAAAAATACAAAAAATTAGCCAGGCATTGTGGCACACACCTGTAATCCCAGCTACTTGGGAAGCTGAGACAGGAGAATCACTTGAACCTGGGAGGCAGAGGTTGCAGTGAGCCGAGATCGCACCACTGCACTCCAGCCTGGGTGACAGAGCAAGACTCCATCTCAAATAAATACAGAAATAAATAGTGGGCAAAAGACATGAACAGATGTTTCTCAAAAGAAGACATACAAGCAGCTAACAAAAATGAAAAATGCTCAACATCACTAATTATCAGAGAAACACAAATCAAAGCCACGAGATACTATCTCACACAAGTTAGAATGGCTAAAAAGTAAAAAGCCAGCAGATATTGGTGAGGCTGCAGAGAAAAAGGAATGCTTATATACTGTTGGTGGGAATGTAAATTAGTTCGGCCACTGTGGAAAGCAGTTTGAAGATTTCTCAAAGAACTTAAAAAAGAACTATCATTCAACCCAGCAATCCCATTACTGGGTATGTATCCAAAAGAAAATAAATCATTCTAGCAAAAACACATGCATTTGTATGTTCATCACAGCACTATTCACAATAGCAAAGACCTGGAATCAATCTAGATGCCCATCAACAGTGGACTGGAAAAAGAAAATGTGGCACATATACACCATGGAACACTACACACCCATACAAAAGAATGAAATCACATCCTTTGCAGCAACATGAATGCAGCTGGAGGCAATTATCCTAAGCAAATTAACACAGGAACAGAAAACAAAATACTGCATGTTCTCACATAAGACAGAACTAAATATTGGGTGCTAATGGACATTAAAATGGCAATAATAGACACAAGGGAGGGGGCAAGGGTTGAAAAACTAACTGTTGTGTACTTTACTCACGATTTGGGTCACAGGATCATTCGAATCCCAAACCTCAGCATCACGCAATATACCCATGTGACAAAGCTGCACATATACCCCCGGAATCTAAAATAAAAGTTGAAATCATTTTTAAAAAGTGAAGCAGAAATTAAGATATTACAGGATACACCAAAACTGAGAGAATTTGTTTGTAGCACACCTACACTGCAAACAATACTGAAGGAAGTTAATCAATGCTGAAATAAAAGGACACTAAACAGCAATTCAAATCTATATAAAGAAATAAAGACCAGCCGGGTATGGTAGCCCACACCTGTAATCCCAGCACTTTGGGAGGCCGAGGCAGGAGGATAGCTTGAGCCCAGGAGTCCAAGGCCAGCCTGGTCAACATAGTGAGACCCCATCTAAAAAAAAGAAAAAGAAATAAAGACCACTAGTAAAGGTAACTACACAGGTAACTATACAATCTACACACACACATATATATTAGACTCAGGGTCTTGCTTTGTCACTCAGGCTGGAGTGCAGGGATCACAGCTTACTGCAGCCTCGAATTCCTGGGCTCAAGCAATCCTCCCACCTCAGCCTCCTGAATAGCTAAGACTACAGGTGCACGTTGCCATGCTCAACTAATTTTATTTATTTATTTATTGAAGAGATGGGGTCTCCCTGTGTTGTCCAGGCTGATCTTGAACTCCTGGCCTCAAGTGATCCTCCCACTTCAGCCAACCAAAGAACTAGGTTATAGGCACGAGCCACCATGCCTGGTTTATTTTATACTTTATATAAATATACTTTACATATATATACTTATATATACAAAAATATAAAATGCCTGGTTTGTTTTGTACTTTATATATATATATATATGCATATGTATATAAAACTTATTTAGTATATATACCAGGCATTACATATATATATATGTATATATATATAGTTCATACTATCTCATGATAGTTCATACTACTCTCATATATATATATATATAGTTCATACTATCTCATGATATATATATAATATAGTATATATGCTATATATATAAAGAGGATATATATGTTATACATATTAAAAGGCAGTATAGGCCAGGCATGGTGGCTCACGCCTGTAATCCCAGCACTTTGGGAGGCCAAAGTAGGCGGATCACCTGAGGTCAGGAGTTTGAGACCAGTCTGGCCAACATGGTGAAACCCCATCTCTACTAAAAATACACAAAAATTAGCTGGGCATAGTGGCAGGTGCCTGTAGTCCGAGCTATTCAGGAGGCTGAGGCAAGACAGTCGCTTGAATCCAGGAGGCGGAGGTTGCAGTGAGCCGAGATCACACCACTGCACTCCAGCCTGAGAGACAGAGCAAGACTCCATCTCAAAAAAAAGAAAGAAAACACAATGAAGAAAAATGAACAGAGCCTCAAAGAAATATGGACATCATCAAACACACCAACGTATGCACAGCAAGAGTACAAGAAGGAGAGAAAAGATTAAAAAAGGAGAAGAAAAAATATTACAATAGAGGCTAAAAACTTTCCAAATTTGATGAAAAGCATTAATCTATGAACACAAGAAGCTCAACAAAATCCAAGTAGGATTAACTAGACATCCATACCCAGATACATATCAAAAATGTTGAAAAGATGGAGAAAAAGAGAATATTTTGAAAGCAGTAAGAAAAACAATGGAATGGTATTCCATTGTATGTATATACCACATTTTCTTTATTTATTTATCAAATGCTTTTTTTAGCATCGATTGAAATGAACACGTGGTTTCGTCCCTCACTCTGTCGATATGATGTATCACATTAATTAATTTGAATGTGTTGAATTATCCTTAAACCCCTCGGGTAAATCTCACTTGGTGTTAATGAATGTTCTTTTTAATGTGTTGTTGAATTTGGTTTGCTCATATTTTGTTGAGGATTTTTGTATCAATATTCATCAGTGATATTGGCCTATAGTTTTTGTTTTATTTGCTTTTGTCTGGTTTGGGGATCAGGGTAACACTGGCCTCGTAGACTGAGTTTGGAAGTAGTCCCTCCTCCTCTGTTTTTTTGGAATAGTTTGAATAGGATTGGTATTAGTTCTTCTTTAAATGTTTGGTAGAATTCAGCAGTCAATCCATCAGGTTCCAGGTTTTTCCTTGATTGGAGATGTTTTATTAAGGCTTTCATCTTGTTATTTGTTATTGGTCTGTTCAGCTTTTGGATTTCTTCTTGTTTCAATGTTGGTAGGTTGTATGTGTCTAGGAATTCATCAATTTCTTCTAGATTTTCCAGTTTTATTCACATATAGTTGCTCATAGCCACCATGAATGATTATTTGAATTTCTGCAGTATCAGTTGTGATATCTCTTTTTTCATCTATGATTTTATTTATTTGGGTCTTCTCTCTTTTTTTCTTAGTTAGTCTGGCTATAATTTGTCAGTTTTGGTTTCAAAATGTCAACTTTTTGTTTTATTTAATTTTGTATTGTTTTCTTAATTTCATATTCACTCATTTCTGCTCTGATTTTTCTTTTCTTCTACTAATTTTGGATTTGGTTTGCCCTTGCTTTTCTAGTTCTTTAAGATGCATTACTAGGTTGTTTTTAAAACTTTTCTTCTTTTTTGATGTAGGCACTTACAGCTATAAACTTCCCTCTTAATACTGCTTTTGCTATATTCCAAAGATTTGAGTATGTTGTGTTTCCATTATCTCGTTTCAAGAAATGTATCAGTTTTCTCCATAATTGTTTCATTGACTCACTGATCATTCAGGAGCATATTGTTTAATTTCAATGTGTTTTTATAGTTTCCAAAACTCCTCTTGTTGTTGGTTTCTAGTTTTATTCCATTGTGGTAACAGAAGATGCTTGATATTATTTCACTTTTTTGAATGTTTTAAGACTTGTTTTTTGACTTAGCATATGGTCCATCCTTGAGAATGATCAATGTGCTAAGGAAAAGAATGTGTAATCTGCAGCCACTAAATGAAATGTTCTGTGTCTATTAGGTCCATTTGTTGTATACTATAGACAAAAGCCGACATTTCTATGTTGATTTTCTGTCTGGAAGATCTGTCCAATGCTGAAAGTGGGGTGTTGAAGTCTCCAGGCATTACTGTATGGAGTCTATCTCTCTTTTTAGCTCTAGTAATATTTGCTATATAAATCTGGGTGCACTAGTATTGGGTGCATATATGTTTACAATTATTATACCCTCTTACCAAATTGACCCCTTTATATAGTGACCTTTTTGTCTCTTATGGTTTTTATCTTGAAATCTGTTTTCTCTGATATAAGCACAGTTTTCCCTGCTCTTTTTTGGTTTCCAGTGGCATGGAATATCTTTTCCCATCCCTTTATTTTCAGTCTATGTGTATTTTTTTTTTTTTTTTTTTTTTTTTTTTGAGACAGAGTCTTGCTCTGTCACCCAGGCTGGAGTGCAGTGGTGCGATCTCGGCTCACTGCAACCTCTGCTTCCTGGGTTTAAGCAATTCTTCTGCCCCAGCCTCCCAAGTAGCTGGGTCTACAGGCAAGTGCCACCACACCCGGCTGATTTTTTGTATTTTTAGTAGAGACAGGGTTTCACCATGTTGGCCAGGCTGGTCTCAATCTCCTAATCTCATGATCCACCCACCTTGGCCTCCCAAAGTGCTGGGATTAAAGGTGTGAGCCACCACGCCGTGCCACGTCCTATGTGTATCTTTATCGGTGAAGTGTGTTTCTTGCAGGCAATCAGATCATTAAGACTTTTTTTTTAATCCATTCAGCCATTCTATGTCTTTTGATGGGGGGGGGGGGTTAGTCCATTTCCATTCTATGTTATTATTGATAAGTAAGGACTTACTCCTGTCATTTTATTATTTGTTTCCTGGTTGTTTCGTGGTGTTCTCCTTTTATTCTTCCTTCCTGTCTTTCTTTTAGTGAAGGTGATTTTCTCCAGCAATATAATTTAGTTTCTTGCTTTTTATTTTTTATGTATCCATTGTATTTTTTTATTTGAGATTACCATGAGGCTTGTAAATACTATCTTATAACCCATTACTTTAAGCTGATAACAACTTAACATTGTTTGCATAAACAAACAAGCAAAAAGAAAACTAAAAAAACTCTACACCTTAACTTCACCCCCCCATTATAGAACCTTTCGTTGTTTCTGTTTATATTATACTGTATTATCTATGTCTTGAAAAGTTGTTCTAGTTATTTTTTATTGCTTTATCATTTAGTCTTTCTACTTAAGGTAAGAATAGTTTATACACCACAGTTACTGTGTTATAATAGCTTGTGTTTTTCTGTGTACTTACTATTACCAAGAAGTTTTGTACCTTCAGATGATATTGTTCATTAATGTTCTTTTCTTTCTGACTGAAGTATTCCATTTAGCATGTCTTGTAGAACAGGTCTGGTGGTGATACAATTCTTCAGCTTTTCTTTGTCTGGGAAAGTCTATATTTCTCCTTCACTTATGAAGGATATTTTCACTGGATACACTATGCTAGGGTAAAAGTTTTTTCCTTCAGCATTTTAAATATGTTATGCCACTCTCTCTTGGCCTTTAAGGTTTCCACTGAAAAGTCTGCTGCCAGACATATTGAAGACTCATTGTCTGCTATTCGTTTCTCTTCTCTTGCTGCTTTTAGGTTCCATTCTTTATCCTTGACCTTTGGGAGTTTGGTTATTAAATGCCTTGAGGTAGTCTTCTTTGGGTTAAATCTGCTTGGTATTCTATAACCTTCTTGAACTTGGATATTAATATATTTCTCTAGATTTGGGGAGTTCTCTGTTATTATCACTTGGGTTTTGTTTTTGTTTGTTGTTGTTATTGTTTGTTTTGTTTTTTCTGAGATGAAGCCTCGCTGTGTTGCCCAGACTGGAGTGCAGTGGCATGATCTCAGTTCACTGCAATCTCTGCCTCCTGGGTTCAAGTGATTCTCCTGCCTCAGCCTCCCAAGTAGCTGGGATTACAGGCGCCCACCACCATGCCTGCCTAATTTTTCTATTTTTAGTAGAGACAGGGTTTCACCATGTTGGCCAGGCTGGTCTTGAACTCCTGACCTCATGTGATCTGCCCACCTCAGCTTCCCAAAGTGCTGGGATTACAGGCATGAGCCACCACACCCAGCCTTTGGGATTTTATTATCCCTTTGAATAAACTTTCTACCTCTATCTCTTTCTCTACTTCCTCTTTGCAGCCAATAACTTCTAGATTTGCCCTTTTGAGGCTATTTTCTAGATCTTGTAGGTGTGCTTCATTGTTTTTTATCCTCTTAGCTTTTGTCTCCTCTCTGTGTTTTCAAATAGCCTGTCTACAAGCTCACTAATTCTTCTGCTTGAACAACTCTGTTATTAAAGGACTCTGATGCATTCTTCAGTATATCACTTGCATTTTTCAACTCCAGAATTTCTGCTTGATTCTTCTTATTTCAATCTCTTGGTTAAATTTATCTAATAGAATTCTGAATTCCTTCTCTGTGCTATCTTGAATTTCTTTTAGTTTCATCAAAATAGCTATTTTGAATTCTCCATCTGAAAGGTCACATATCTCCATCTCTTCAGGATTAGTGCCTGGTGACTAATAAACCCTGGTGATTTATTTAGTTCATTTGACAAGGTCATGTTTTCCTGGATGGTCTTGATGACATTTACAGATGTTCGTCTGTGTCTAGGCATTTTAAGAGTTAGGTATTTATTGTAGTTTTCACAATCTAGGTTTGCTTGTACCGTTCCTTCTTGGGAAAGCTTTCCAGGTATCCAAAGGAACTTGGGTTTTGTGATCTAAGCTCTATCTGTATTAGGGGACACCCCAAGCTCAATATCACTGTGGTTCTTGCTGACTCAAAGAGATACTACCTTGGTGATCTTGTTTAATATCTGGAAGAATTTGACCAGGCACGGCGGCTCACGCCTGTAATCCCAGCACTTTGGGAGGCCGAGGCGGGCAGATCACGAGGTCAGGAGATCGAGACCATCCTGGCTAACACGGTGAAACCAAACCCCCTCTCTATTAAAAATACAAAAAATTAGCCAGGCGTGGTGGCGGGCACCCGTAGTCCCAGCTACTTGGGAGGCTGAGGCAGGAGAATGGCGTGAACCCAGGAGGCGGAGCTTGCAGTGAGCCAGGATTGCACCATTGCACTCCAGCCTGGGCGATGAGCGAGACTCCATCTCAAAAAGAAAAAAAAAAAAAAGATCTGGAAGAATTCTCTGGATTACCAGGGACAGACTCTTTTTCTCTTTCCCTACTTTCTCCCAAACAGAACCCCTCTCTCTCTCTCTCTCTCTCTCTCTCTCTGTTCTAGGCCACCTGGAGCTGAAGGTGGAGTGACACAAGCACCCACCACTGGGACTTACTGGCCATACATGAAGCCAGCACAGCACTGAGTCTTGCCCAAGGCCCATTGTAACCACTACCTAGCTACCACCTATGTTCGCTCTAGGCCTTGAGGCTCTACAATCTGCAGGTAGAAAATACAGCCAGGCCTGTGTCCTTCCCTTAAGGGTTATGAGCTCCCTCAGGCCCAGGGCAGGTCCAGAGGTGCCATCCAGGAGTCAGGGACTAGAGTCCCTTCAAGGTAGTCGGTTCCTTTCTGACCCAGGGTGTGTCTAGAAATTTAGTCTGGGAGCTACAGCCTGGAAGGGGGTCTCTTTTGGAGCCAGGAGCTGTGGAGTCTAGGGTTAGGGTAGAGGTGATTCAAGTATTTTCTTAGCTGCCCGGCTGGTGTCTCCAATAGGTCACATGACTGCCCCCACCTCGTCCACTGGCTCTGAACTCGGTTCAGCCCTAGGACTCACCTAGGAGTTGTAATGCTTGTGGCCTAGAATTGTCTTTCAAGTTTATTTGGAGCCCCAGAGCACTTTAGCATGTGGTGGTGAGGCTTGCCAGAACTCAAGTTCTGACTGCTGGGATGGGCAATTCCCCTCTGGCTAGGACTGGTTTAAATACTCCCTCTGTGGGTGGGCATCAGCTGAGTGCAGCCTGGTTTTGCTTTCTGCTGTGAAAAGGCAGCACTGAGTTCCCTGCAATGTCTCACAATTGCTGCACTCACCCTCTCCCAAGTGCCCAGATTCTCTCTTTGTGCCATGCACCAGCTGCCAAGGGATGGGGGATAAGTGGCAGCAGCAATTCAAGACTCTTTCTTACCCTCTTCCACGCCTCTTTCAGTGACGTGATGTTAAAACCGAGTACTGTGAGTACTCACCTGAAAAGTACTGAAAGTACTTTGTTTGCATAGATAATTGTTAAATCATGTCCTTGTATGGGGGACTATTGGTGGAGCCTTCTATTCTGCCATCTTGTACTGTCCCTCTTCCTTTCTTCTTGTTTAATGTAGGCGTTTACCACTATAAACTTACCTCTTAGTATAGGTTTTGCTGCATCCTATAAGCTTTGGTATGTTGTATTTTTGTTTGTTTCGAGATATTTTCTAATTTGGATCTCTTCTTTGACCCATTGGTTTTTCAAAAGTGTGCTGTTTAATTTCCACATATTTGTGAATTTTCCAGATTTCCCACTGCTACTGAGTTGTAATTTCCTCCCACTATTGTCAGAAAAGATATTTGGTATGATATCAATCTTCTTAAAGTTGTTAAGACCCATCTTGTGACAAACATATACTCTATATTGGAGAATGTTCTATTTATACCTAAGAATTATAATTTCTTTAAAAATGAAACATACACTTACCATATAAACAAGCCATTCTACTCCTTGGAATTTATTCAAGAGAAATAACCAAATGTCCACAAAATGTCCACCAAATGTCCACTTGTTCATAACAGCTGTGTTCGTAATAATCAAAAGCTAGAAACAACCTAAATATCAATCCACAAGTGAATGGGTAAACAAATTTTGATATGGTCATACAATGGAATACTATTCAGTAATATGTAGAAATGAATTATTTATACACATGACAAACTCAATTAATCTCAAAATATTTATACTGAATGAAAAAATCCAGATTATAAAACTCTAGAAAATGCAAACTAGTCTATTGTAACAGAAAACAAATTAATAAACCTTGGGAAAGTGTAGTAGAGCAAGAGGAAAGATTTACAAAGGGAAATAAGAAATTTTGAGAAATAATAATTATGTTCTTTATCTTTTTTTTTTTTTTTTTAGATGAAATCTAGCTCTGTCGTGCAGGCTGGAGTGCAGTGGCACGATCTCAGCTCACTGCAACCTCCACCTCCTGGGTCAAGCGATTTTCGTGGCTCAGTCTCCCAAGTAGCTGGGACTACAGGCACCTGCCACCATGCCTGGCTAATTTTTGTATTTTTAGTAGAGACGGGTTTTCACCATGTTGGCCAGGCTTGTCTCAAACTCCTGACTTCAGGTGATCCACCCCCCTCGGCCTCCAAAGTGCTGGGATTACAGGCGTGAGCCACTGCACCCAGCATAATTATGTTCTTTATCTTAAATATAGTGAATGTCTTATGATATATATATTAAAACTGATAAAATTGCACATTTTAAATGTGTGCAGTTAAATGTATGTAAATAATACTTCAATAAAGCTGTTTTTAAAATAAACGATGTTAACAAATAACAAATAAGAACTCTTAGTCCAACATGGAAGGAGCTTGGAAGTTGTTGCCTCTGTCCTCACAATAAGAAAAAATCTGAACAAGCTGAAACTAAACAACTCTTCTTAAGTCTATCAAGGCATTGAGGTCACAGGGCAAACTGCTACTCCAAAAATTGGAGCTATAAGCAAATACAGAAAATCACAGCTTACTGGAGCAGAAGCCTACCACTGGAACCAGTACCAAGTTACTTTTATCCATTGCATCATGTCTAGCTTTAAACAAAAAATTACAAGGAATACTAAAAAATAAAACACAGTTTGAAGGGACAGAGTGAGCATCAGAACCTGACTTATATATGGCAGATATTTTGAAATTATCAGATCAGGACTTTAGATTAACTACTGTTAATATGCTAAGGGCTCTAATGGAAAAAGTGGACAGTATGCAAAAATGGATAAGTGAAGTAAGCAGGCAGATGGACACTCCAAGAAAAAAAAATCAAAAGGAAATGCTAGAAATCAGAAACACCATAAGAGAAATAAAGAATTCCTTTGATGGGCACATCAATAGACTGGACCTAGCCAAGGAAAGAATCAGTGAGCTTGAAGATATGCCAATAGAAATTTCCAAGATGGAAATACAAAGAGAAAAAGGAATTAGAAATATGAAACAAAATATCCAAGAACTGTGGGACAATTACAAAAAGGGTAACATATGCATAATGGGAATACCAAAAGGCAAATAGAGAAAGAAACAAAATAAAGCTTTGAAGTAATAATGATTGAGAATTTTTCAAAATTAATAACATATATTCAACCATAGACACAGAAAGACACTGTAAAGAAAATGAAACAAAAGCCACAGACTAGGAAAAAATATTTGTAAAATACTTCTAATAAAGGACTTACTTCCAAAATATACAAAGAACTCTTAAAACTCAACTATAAAAAAAAGGAAGCAATTAAAATTGGGACAAAAGATCTGAAGAGATGACTCACCAAGAAAGATACAGATAGCAAACAAGCATATGAAAAAATGCTCAACATAATACGTCATCAGAGAAATGCAAATTAAAACAATGAGGCCGGGCGCAGTGGCTCACGCCTGTAATCCCAACACTTTGGGAGGCAGAGGCAGGCGGATCACTTGAGGCCAGGAGTTCAAGACCAGCCTTGCCAACATGGCGAAATCCTGTTTCTACTAAAAATACAAAAATTAGCCAGGCATGGTGGTGGGTGCCTGTAGTCCCAGCTACTTGGGAGGCTGAGGCAGGAGAATCACTTGAACCCAGGAGGCGGAAGTTGCAGTGAGCTGAGATGGCACCACTGCACTCCAACCTGGGCAACAGAGCCAGACTCAATCTCAAAAAAACAAAAGAGAGAGAGAGAGAGATACCACTACACACCTACACACCTATTAGAATAGCCAAAATTCAAAATACCAAAAACACCAAATGCTGGCGAGGATGTGGAGCAACAGGAGCTCTCATTCATTGCTGGTAGGAAAGCAAAATGGTGTAGCCACTGTGGAAGACGGTTTGGCATTTTCGTACAAAACTAAACATACTCTTACCATATGATCCAGTCATTGCACTCCTTGCTATTTACCCAAATGAATTGAGATTTATGTTTATACAAAAACTGCACAGAAATGTTTACAGCAGCTTTATTCAGAATTACCAAAACTTGGAAGCAATCACGATGTCCTTCAATAGATGAGTGGACAAATTCTGGTACATGCATAGAATGGCATGTTATTCATCAATAAAAAGAAATAAGCTCCCAAACCACAAAACGACATGGATAAGCCTTAAATATATATTGCTAAGTGAAAATAGCCAACGTGAAAAGGCTGTGTGATTCCAACTATATGACATTTTGGGAAAAGCAAAAACTTCCCTCTTTCTAGGCAGTAAAAATATCAGTGGTTGCCAGCATTTCTGGAGGAGGGAGAGAAGGATGAATAGGCGAATCCCAAGGGATTGTAGGACAGTGAAACTATTTTCTCTAACAGTGGATACGTCATTATACATTTGTCAAAACCCATAGAATATACAACACAAAGAATAAACCCTAATGTAAGCTATGGAATTTAGCTAATAATAATGTATCAATAATGGCTCAGAATTATAAAAAATATACCATTTTGATCTAAATATCTAAATATTTTTAAATATATTTTAAAATAATATCTAAAATATTTTTATCTAAATATCTAAAGCAACATATTAATCATAGGGGAAATTGGTGGGCAGGGGGGAGTGGGGAGAGGGGTCATATAGGAACTCTCTGTACTTTCCATTCTTTTTTTTTGAGATGGAGTCTCGCTCTGTCGCCCAGGCTGGAGTGCAGTGATCTCAGCTCACTGCAACCTCCCCCTCCCGGGTTCAAGCGATTCTCCTGTCTCAGCCTCCCGAGTAGCTGGGACTACAGGTGCGTGCCACCATGCCTGGCTAATTTTTGTATTTTTAGTAGAGACGGGGGTTTCTCCATGTTGGCCAGGCTGGTCTCGAACTCCTGACCTCAAGTAATCCGCCTGCCTTGGCCTCCCAAAGTGCTGAGATTAGAGGCATGAGCCACCATGCCCAGCCACCGTTCATTTTTTCTCTAAACCTTAAACCGCTCTAAAATATGAAGTCTATTATTTTAAAATAAATAGCAATATATGTACATTATATAGAAATATGGACATAATATGAGGGGAAACAGCTAGAACTGCATTTGTTGACATAGAAAGAAGAATAGGGTATGTGGAATGATAGGATGGAGGCTGACTTTTTTTATTAAGAGCCTTTAATACTGTATTAATTACTTAATACAAAGTAATAATTACCTTTATAAACAATATTGATTTTTTAAAGAACAAACATAAAATAATAGAATAGCCATCATTTATCATTTCTCAGTAAATTCCATTGCAGTTTGTTTAAATAGTCTACTTGGATTAAACAATCTGTGCTAGCATCTCCACATTTACAATTAATGATGTTTATTCCCATAGATATCCAAGGAGCATATAAAATCTCTCAGAAACCATAATATGCAGCAAAGAAACATGGAAGGGATGGATGGCTGGCATTCAGTGGAGTCCTCCCTTAATACAGGCACATCTTCAGTCCTTGAATGGTCAGGGACTACATAAAACAGTTTGGGAAATGCATGGACTCCGAACAAAGTTCACATGTAAGAAAGCCACAGACAAATCTCACTTATACATACTGATGTAAAATAAATAAAATATTAACAAATGGAATTCAGCAGTAAATTGAAGAAGTAAAAACTGTAGGGTTCATTCTAAGAGTGCAAGAGTTATTCAATATTAGGAAATACACATAATTCATTGTACTAATAGGTCAAATGAGAAAACCCACATGGTCATCTCAATAGATGTCCAAAAGATGAATTTAACAAAATTCAAGATGTATTTCTGATTTAGTTATCTAGGAATGGATACTTTCTTGACATAATTTTTATACTCTATATTTCTAACCAAAAACCAGTATCATGCTGAATAATGAAATGTGAGACTCTCCATTAAAGTCAGAGAAAAGGTGCAAGCCCCATTATCACCACTATTACTATTCTGAAGGCAATACATAACACAATTAGACAAGAGAATTAAATGAGGCACAAACTTGGGATAGCTATTATAGGAGCAAAATAATCTCTATTTGTTGATGACATAGCTGTACAACTTGAAAGCCTGAGGAAATTTATGGAAAACCTATTAGAAACAATAATAGGATTTAGTGACGTACTGGTAATTGCTTTCCCACAACCAGTTCAAAAAGATAAGGGAAAAATATCCCCTTCACAATAGCAACTAAAATAGGAATAAACCTAACAAGGAACACATAAAACATATAAAAATAAAACTTTAAAATTCTACTAACATAAAAACTTGAATAACTAGAAATCCATACCTTACTCTCCAATAGGAAGATTCGATATTATAAAAGATAATGATTTTCTCTAAATTAACCTATAAATTCAATATAATCCCGGTCAAAATGTCAATAGGCAATTTTATATTATTTTTACTTTCACAATGTGTGCTAAGATTCACCTGGAAGAATAAATATGTGAAAACAGGCAGGAATTTTCTGAAAAAGAAGACAAAAGAGGCTTTGCCCAACCAGATATGAAGATATATATTTTGAAGTTACATTAATTACAATGGGGTGGCACTGGTGCAGGCACAGACATTCAGATCAATAGAATAAAATAGTGCAGAAATAAACAAAAGCACATATGAAAACTCCATATTTGATAAAGGTGACATTCCAATTCAATGAGTCAATAATTATTAGTCAATAGATGGTACGGAGACAGTAGACTTAGCATTTGAAAGGAAAAGAAGCCAGATCCCTGTCCTAAATCCTACCCCAAAATAAATTCCAGACAGATCAAAGATTTAACTGTAAAACTGAAACCACAAAAGTACTAACAGACAACATGGATGAAGCATTTTTAATACATAATTTTGGAGTGGGTAAAGTATTTGTAATCACTGCAGTTAAAATGGCTTTTATCAAAAGGACAAAAAAATAACGGATGCTGGCAAGGATGCTGAGAAAGGAGAATGTTTGTACACTGTTAGTGGGAATGGAAAGTAGTACAGCCACTATGGAAAACAGTATGGAGACTCCTCAAAAAACTAAAAATAGAACTGCCATATTATCCAGCAATCCCAATACTAGGTATACATCCAAAAGAAAGGAAATCAGTATATTGGAGAGATATCTGCACTCCCATGTTTATTGTAGCACTATTCAATATAGTCAAGACACAGAATCAACCTAAGTGTCCATCAACAGATGAATTGATAAAGAAAATGTGGTATATATACATAATTGAATATTATTCAGCCATACAAAAAGAGTGAAATCCTGTCATTTATAACAACATGGATGACATTATGTTAAGTGAAATAAGCCAGGCACAGAAAAACAATTATCACATGTTCTCACTCATATGTGGGAGTTAAGAAAACACTGATCTTGTGGAGGTAGAGAGTAGTAGGATGATTACCAGAGGCTAGCAAGGGTAGTGGAGAGGTAGGGATAAGGAGGGGTTGGTTAATGGGTACAAAAATACAGTTAGATAGTAGGAATAAGATCTAGTGTTTGATAGCACCATAGGGTGACTACAGTTAACAATAATTTATTGTATATTTCAAAATAACTAAAAGAGTAGATTTGGAATATTCCCAACACAAAGAAATGATAAATGTTTGAGGTGATGGTTATCCCAATTACCCTGACTGGATCATTACACATCATAAACAGGTCTAAAAATATCACATGTAACCCATAGGCATGTACAACCCATAAAAACTAAATTGTGTACCCATAAAAATTAAAATTAAATTAAATCATTTAAAAAGAAAACAAAATCCAAAAACCATAAAGGGAATGATTGGTAAACCTAACCATATAAGTTTAAACAAAGTTTATCTTTGCATATACCACAAGCAAAGCCAAAAGACAACAAATGGGTGTGGGAGACATTTGTGCAAATACATATATAATAAGAATATTTATTTCAATATTACATCACATAAAAACAAAAAAATTAGAAAAAAATAACCATTAAAAGACATCCAATTAAATAAATTCTGGTAACTCCATACATTGTAATAATATGAATTTGTTTTGTTTTGTTTTTAATAAGGTAGACGTATATGTATTGGTACAGAAAGATGTTAAGTGTTATATGAAAAAGGCAATTATAGAACTTTCATTGATGTAAACAAAAGCATATATTCATATTTATCTTTATGCAGAAAGATACATGCTTGCTTGTATATGCATGGAAAATGGGAAGATGTAGACAAAACTGTTAACAGTTACTGTCTCTGGGGATTGGTATTAGGAGAGAAAAGCATTGGATAAGAACTTTGTTTTTAGTTTACACATTCATTTATTCTACAAATATTGATTGAACTTATATAGCAGCACAGTTTTAGATCCTCAGGATACAGATAAGGCTTCTGTTCTCATTTCTGAAGAGGAGGCAGATAATAAACAATTACATAAATGAGCAACGCAATTTCAAACAGTGACAAGGGCTATGCAGAGAATAAAAAGGAGTTATATGACAGAAAGCAGTGGGGCAAAGAGTTGTGTGGGCTATTTCATACTGCGTGGTTTGGCAAAGTCCTCTCTGAAGAAGTGACAATTGAGTGAAGACAATGACAAGAAGGAGCCAGCCACTGGAAAAGCAAGGGGAAAAGCATTACAAAGAGAAGGGACTCTCTGTTTAAAGCTGGCGAAGGAAAAAAAAATTTTTTAAATAAAGAGAAGGAACACCCAGTATAAAGGACCAAAGGTGAGAACAACCTTGGCGTGTTCTGGAAACAGAGGCCAGTGTAGCTGGAGCTACATTCCTTTACATTGAAAGGAAGTAAATGAAAGGAAGAGTTGAAGGAGCTGATTGATGCTCAGATCAGATTATATCTGTATTGATTGCTTTTCTTTTGTTTTTATAGGACAAGCTTGTCGTCATTTTTAAAAATAAAAATAACATATTAATGCTTTAAAAAAAAAGATTAAGAGAATCTGACACACCAGCTCCATCACTGGCTGTGTCACCTTAGTCAAGTTAATCTCACCAAGCCTCAGTTTCTTCACTTGTAAAATGAGGAAAAGTACACTCACCTCAGAGGGCCGAAGTGCAAATTAAATTAAACCTATTTAAAAGGCTGTTTTTGTTAAGACTCTTTTGGATGCAAGGAACAGAAACTCAGTGAAGCTAGATCACGAATCAGAAATCCAAGAGCAGGAAGTGAAGTACAGATAAAGCTTATTAAGCCTGGAGCTGCAGGAAATTTCTGGATGAGGCATGGACCCTCTGCTCTGGAGCTTTACCATTAATGTAATTCATCTGCACTACATGTCTGCTTCTCTCTGTACATCTGCCCCAGCTTCCTCATTCAGCCAACCACCTTGAACTGCTCCCCCAGGATTTTAACAGGCACTTGACCTGATTCATAATGCCGCACCCACCTACCCAGCATCCTGGTCTACTGGACCTGTCAGCTCAGCTCCCCACAACTAACTGGCAACTCTCCTCTGGATCTCTTCTTTCACATTCCCAAGAGAGCAATCTGATTGGCCCACCTCATCTTCTAAAGCTGGGCCATACAACTCACAGGTTGTGGGCTGGCCTGGGATCAGGTGCTGTATCCTAAAGGAAGGGTGGATGTAATACATAGTTAGTCCTTGCTTGATCATTTGGTAGGAGCTGTAAGTAGAGTCAATTCTCCCAGAAGGGGATGTAAAGATGGCCAGTGGCCATCAAAGATAGTGGTGGCATCTCTGATGCATGTGTGCAGCACAGTGACTGGAACGTGGCAGGTGTTCAACAAATAGTCATAATTATTCACAGTAACATTATGCCACCTCTTACAGGAAGCCTTCCCAGAACTCTCAAGCTTCCCAAACTTTTTCACCCAGATCAGAACCCCTACTGCAGGAATCATCCAATTAAGAAATCAATGAAATTTCATTATACAGGACAGGCTTTTATGGCCTGCTAGGTATAAAGCACTGTACTGGGCACTGGGAGGAAGGATACACAAATGAATGAGGCCCTATCCTGGCCTCAAGGAGCTCTGAGGGTAGTAAAAGGTAAAAGGCAAACTGAGCCATGAGAAATCCACAGATAGGGAGCTCTGGGAGTTCAGAGAAGGGCAAAAACTGTTGTTTATCCGTATGTATGCCTGTCTCCTGGATACCTCCCTTTAGATGTCCCAAAGGCACCTCGAACTAAACGTATTTAAAACTGATCTCATCTGCTCTCTCCCAAATCTGTTCCTCTTCTCAGATTCCCTGTCTCAGTGAGGCAAGTTCATCCAACCCAGTTGCTCAAGCTTGAAACCTGAGCTGCACCCGCTCACAATGTCAGCTGTTGCAGTTGCTAAAGTTGTCCCCGAACCTTTGGTGTGTGTTTGCCTTGCCCCAAAGGTCAGAACTAATAATAAACTTGAGCATTGCTGCAGGATACGGAAATTAAAACCAGCCTGGAGACAGACAAGACCCGGAGTCCACCAGGTTTGATTTCGGATTTGGCGTCTGATGTCAACGGGTATGATCCCTTTCAGGAAAGCGGGTCGACAAGTCTAAAACATGTTTATGACATTTTCCCGGTAATTCTGCTCCTAAATCAATATCCACCCACCCCTACTCCCACAGGAAAAGCTCTAAGCACAAAATTATTCCTTGCAGAGCTATTTTTTGATGGTCAAATACTAGAAAGTAGTTTTAATATCCAACAAGAGAAGGGTTAAGTGAATTGTGGCACAGCTGTCTAATGGAACATTCTACAACCATTGCTGAGAGATGACGGCTGTGGAGATTCTATAGCAACAGAGAAAAATTATTATGCTATAACTAAGGATACAGGGTTATGTGTACACTCTGACTGCAACAACCTAAAAACTGCATGGCCTCAAGCTCTGCTGATGGACATTTAAAATTTCTCCTCTATTATTAATTTTTAAAAAGGCCTTAACTTTATGTCATGTATGGGTATCTCTGGGTTTGGGGTTTTTGGCTTGTTGTTTTCGTTTTTTCAGTCTTTTCCTTCCTTCAATCAACCGCCTTAAAAATGTGTCTTCTTTGTACCAGGCCCTCCCCGAAGTGCTGGTGATTCAAAGGTGAATCACCCACAACTCTTTCTCTGGGATGTCAGGGCAGAAGAGGAAACAGACACAAAAATAAAGTTTCAAAAATATATGGGCCAGTCTTTGTGGGCCCACTTGTGGACGTACGCAGGCACGGTCACCCCCTGGCGGCCACTCGACTACCAGCTCTTGGGTGGCTCTAACCTCTGGACAGCGGCTTCCACTCTCGGTGGCCAGCCCCAGCCTCGTTCTCCGAGAGAGTCCAAGACTCCTCCCTCTCCCTCCTTCTGGGGCCCTCCATCCCCTAGCAGGCGTCTCAGCCCGGGCCTGGCCCAGACAAATCCGACCCTGTTGCTCTCACCGGAGCTCCTCCCTCCCCGAAAGCCTCACTCCGGCTGGAGCTGCAAGATTACGTCATTGTTAATGGTTCGCATGCGCCCTCACCACTGGGCAATTGGCGCACCCCTGCCGCAGGCGGGCGTAGCCTCGGGCTCCGGGGTTCTCTCTTCCTTTCCTGATGTTTTTTTTAAAGTGGCGACACACTACTTGTAAGAGACGCTGGTAAACTCGTGGCTTTAGGAGGAAATGGGAGCCAAGAAAAGCTGCAAAGCTCAAGGCTCACGACCGCTTGCTCGCCATTGTCCCACTCACTTCCAAAACAGATAATGCCCCTCTCCGACTCCTTTGGCCTCCCGGCTCCAAGTGTGAGAATCGAAGCCCCGCCCCGTGAGCGTCTAGTCCCAAGATAACCCAGCTGCGCTTGCGACTGCAAGTACACTGGGGCGGGGCTGACAGGAGGCTGATGCAATCGAGTCGGGCGGGCGGGGCACGTCGGATGAAAGTGGGTACCGGAAGAGAAGGGGTTATTTCAGCAGGCTTAGTAACCTTATTCAAAGTGAGACCTTAATATATAAGTAGAAGTTTGTGCCTGATTTGGAGAGCTCTTTGACTATTAAATTTTTTTAATGTAACGCCTGTAATCCCAGCACTTTGGGAGGCCAAGGTGGGTGGATCACTTGAGTCCATGAGTTTGAGACCAGCATGGGCAACACAGTGAGACCCTCCCTCTCTATTTTATTTTAAAAAACATTATTTTAAAGGTATATATCCTATTGGCTCAGCAATCCCATTTCCGTATATATACATCCAAGACTCCTAGAGAAGTGTATGCGGATCACCTACAGGGCTTTGTTATAACACAGATTGTTGTGGCCCGTCTACTATCAGAGATTAAGAACTTGTGTTTCTAACAACTTCCAGGGTAATGCTGGAGCAAACTGGTTCAAGACCACACTTTAAGAACCTTAGATCTAGAGTACAAAAAACTGCAAGGAGCCTTATGAACAAGTGTAAGCCGTGCTGATTTGTTGGCAATAACGAAAAATTGAAAATATCAGTGGGGGCAGGAGATGGTTGATAAACTTATCAGTTTAAAATGGGCTATATATAGGCCAGGCATGGTGGCTGACGCCTGTAATGCCAATACTTGGAGAGGCCGAGGTGGGTGGATCACCTGAGGTCAGAAGTTCAAGACCAGCATGGTGAAACCCCGTCTCTACTAAAAATACAAAAATTAGCCAGGTGCCTGTAATCCCAGCTACTCAGGAGGCTGAAGCAGGAGAATCGCTTGAACCTGGGAGGCGGAGGTTGCAGTGAGCCGAGATCGCGCCACTGCACTCCAGCCTGGGCAACAGAGCTAGACTATCTCAATTAATTAATTAATGTAATGGGCTATATATAAACTGACATGGAAAGATATCGAAGGTGATGATGATAGTAGTGGGGGTGGTGAAGATACTTAATGTTCATTGAGCACTTACACGGTATCAGGCACTGTGTGAAGGATTTTACATTTCTTATCTCATTTTCTACAGCAATTCTCAGGAGTGTGGACTGTGTCTAATTCGCTGTATATTTTTAGTCCAGAACAGGGTCTGGCACCCAGGATCTTGTCAGTAAATGTTTGTGGCCTCATGTGATCAGATCCAGTCCCACAAGTTCACAGTCCCAAGAGTTTAGGACTTCACAGCCCAAACAATATTTCAAAAAATTGTGAGGGATGGATAAAATATTGCAGAAGAAGGACACTAAAAACAAACTACTGCCTTCTATCACCATCATTTTAAGAAAAGACAATTACACATAATCCCCCATTAAACGAACAAACTTTTTAATTTACCTTTAATATGAAAATTTTTAACATATGCAAAAGTAGAAAGAAGAGTAAATGAACCCCCAAGTACCTCTCACCCAGCTTCTCAATTATCAGTTCCTGGCCAAGCATCTTACATCTCTAACCCCAACACACATCGTGTCCCAGATTACTTTGAAGCAAATGCTGGACGCCATTTTCTCCATAAATATTTGAGTTCATGTGTTTAAAATATAAGAACTCTTTTATAATAATAACCATAATACCACAGAATATCTAAAAATTTAAGAATAATTTCCTAATATTATAAAGTATCCAAGTATTTACATTTCCCTTATTTATACATATCTTTTGCAGTTTTGCACAAATTAGCAAGTAAATAAGATAAAGCAGGGGCCTTTAAATCAAATATACACTACAGTGTCCTTTTTATCTTCATTTTACTGCAGATTGGCAAAAACTATATCGGGCCCTTGCACAAGATGACAGACCAGTATTGGGAACTACTGGCATAACATTCATTCAAAAGTAGATAGTGAGATATATATGTGTGTGTGTGTGCATGTACACATGTGCACACATGTGTGTATATGTGTGTATACATACAAACTGCAAAATATATATGTGTGTATACACACACACAGCCTGACACTTCGAGCAGTACAGAAGGGTAAATAAGACAGATGCAGTCCCTGTACTCCTGGAGCCAACATTCTACTGAGAGAAATAGACAATTACCAAGTCAAGAAATAAATTCAGAATTTAATTTCGGGGTCACAATATGTACAATGAAAAAAATAAAGAAAGAAGATAAGGCAGTAGAAAATGAGGGAGGCAGTAGTACATTGGCAAAATGGTGAAGTAGGCAGCTCCAAGCTCTTGTTCCCCTACAGAAACATAATCAAGCAGAAACTGACAGAACCAACTTTCTTAAAACTCTGGAAAACAATGAAAGGTTTATAGCAACCAAGCAAATGCTGGATAAAGAAAAAGGCAATAACACATGCCAGTGAGGTTGCAGAGAAAAGGGAACACTTATACACTTATGGTGGGAATGTAAATTAGTTCAGCCACTGTGGAAAGCAGTTTGATTTCTCAAAGAACTTAAAACAGAGCTACCATTTGACTGAGCAATCCCATTACTGGAAATCTCATATACCCAAAGGAAAATAACCCATTCTACTAAAAAGACATATGCATGTGTATGTTCATCACAGTGCTATTCACAATACCAAAGATACAGAATCAACCTAGATGCCCATCAACAGTGGATTGGATAAAGAAAATGTGATACATATATACTGTGGAATACTGTACAGCCATAAAAAAGAATGAAATCATGTCTTTTGCAACAATATGAATGCAGCTTGAGGTCATCATCCTAAGCAAATTAACACAAGAACAGGGAACCAAATACCACATCTCACTTATAAGTGGGAGCTAAACATTGAGTGCACATGGACATAAAAATGGGAACAATAGACACTGGGGACTACTAGAGGTGGGAGGGGGAGGGGGCCAGGGTTGAAAAACTACCTATTATATACTATGCTCACTACCTGGGTGATAGGATCATTTGTACACCAAACTTCAGTGACATGCAACTTACCCATGTAACAAATTTGCATATGTACTCTCTGAACCTAAAATAAAAGTTGAAAAAAAGAAAGATAAAGGCAACTTCAAAATGTTAAGAAAGTTTTATGGCATTTTTATTTGTTCTTGCCCCACCCCCTCTCCAGTGCAGTCATGGTTTTGAATAGGAAAGTCCACATTCTCATGCGGGAAACTTATCCCTGATTTTGGAGGAAACAGAGCAGACCTTATTTGCATATTGTTGTGTATGTATGTTCTAACCTGCCTTGGGGCTAAAAGACTGACATAAGGTATTCATCTGTGTTTCACTTCACTCAGAACTGAGGCTATAAAACGGCAAGCTCAAAATCAATGCAAGAAAAAATGAGCAATATGCAGATCTCAGGGGAAAAGATTATGATCAAAACAAAACAGACCACCTAAGGACTGAGAGCAAGAGCTGGGGAGAGTTTATTTGCGAAATTAGGACACTGAAAAGAAGCCACATATATGGGGGGATTTAGAAAGCCATGTGCATGCTCCACACAAGACACATCCTCAGAAAAACAACATGTGAAAACTCTTAAAGTTTCACCACGGGCTGAGTCCTATGTTTAGTGCAAGCCTAGTTAGGTGTTGAAAAAAAATGCCCTAGAACAAAATGATTCTGCAAAGATGAGGTGGGGGAGGTAATTTTTGTTTGTTTGATTTTTTTGATTTTTTTTTTTTTTTTAGTTCCTGACATTCAAGGAAATCCTCTCAAAACACTAGCTGAGCACAAACTGAAAAACAGAAATATCAATGACTACACACAAAAAAAACGGTCTTCCTAAAAGTACTTTGGGAAAGTCACTAAACAAATGGACTACTATAGCCTTCACATAAATTAAATAAACAGCTAACTCAGAGGAAAAAGGAGAATTTAATGTACCCCCTTAACATTTTATGATATTCAAACATATAGCTTTCAACAAAAAAAATCACAAAACATACAAAGAAATAGGAAATTATGGCCCATTTACAGAAACAAACTAAATTGACAGAAACTATTCCTGAGGAAGTCCAGACATCAAATTTAATAGACAAACACTTTAAAACAATTGACTTAAATGTGCTCACAGAACTAAAGGAAAACATGAACAAATAACTAAAGGAAATTAGGAATATGACGTATGAGCAAAATTAGAATATCAATTTAAAAGACAGAGAGCATAAAAAGGAACCAAACAGAAATTTTGGAGCTGAAAAGTACAATGATTGAAATGAAAAATTGACTAGAGGTATTGAACAGCAGATCTAAGACGGCACAATAAAGAATCAGTGAACTTAAGGATAGGATAATTGAAATTATCAAGTCTGAGGAGAAAAGAAAAAGAATTGGCCAGGCACAGTGGCTCATGCTTGTAATCCCAGCACTTTGGGAGGCCGAGATGGGTGGATCACTTGATGTCAGGAGTTCAAGACCAGCCTGGTCAACATGGCAAACCTGTCTCTACTAAAAATACAAAAATTAGCTGGGCATGATGGCGGGCATGTGTAATCCCAGCTACTCAGGAGGCTGAGGCAGGAGACTCTCTTGAACCCCCAGGAGGCAGAGCCGAGATCATGCCACTGCACTCCAGCCCGCATGACAAAGCGAGACTCCATCTCAAAAAGAAAAAAAAAAGAGCTGGGTGTGGTGGCTCATGCCTATAATCTCAGCACTTTGGGAGGCCGAGATGGGTGGATCACTTGAGGTCAGGAGTTCAAGACCAGCCTGGCCAACATGGCAAAACCCTGTCTCTACTAAAAATACAAAAATTAGCTGGGCATGGTGGCGGGCACCTGTAATCCCAGCTACTCAGGAGGCTGAGGCAGGAGAATCGCTTGAACCCCCAGGAGGCAGAGGTTGTAGTGAGCCAAGATCATGCCACTGCACTCCAGCCTGCGTGACAGAGCGAGACTCCATCTCAAAAAAAAAAAAAAGAGCCGGGTGCAGTGGTTCACACCTGTAATCCCAGCACTTTGGGAGGCTAAGGCAGGCACATCACAAGGTCAGGAGATCGAGGCCATCCTGGGTAACATGGTGAAACCCCGTCTCTACCAAAAATCAAAAAAAAAAAAAATTTAGCCAGGCTTGGTGGCATGCACCTGTACTCCCAGCTACTCGGGAGGCTGAGGCAGGAGACTCACTTGAACCCAGGAGGTGGAGGTTGCAATGAGCCAAGATCGCACCACTGCACTCCAGCCTGGTGACAGAGCAAGACTCCATCTCAAAAAAACAAAAACAATGCAAAATTAGCCGGGCGTGATGGCACATGCCTGTAATCCCAGCTACTTGGGAGGCTGAGGCAAGAGAATCATTTGAACCCGGGAGATGGAGGTTGCAGTGAGCCGAGATAGCGACATTGCACTCCAGCCCAGGTAACAAGAGCGAAACTCCATTTCAAAAAAAAAAAAAAGAAAGGAAAAAGAATTAATAAAAGTGAACAGAGCTTAAGGGACCCATAGGACACCATAAGCTAACCCACATACATATTATTTGAGTCTAAGAAAGAGAAGAGAGAACAAAATAATATTTGAAGAAATAATGGCCAAGGATTTCCCAAATGTGAAGGAAAATAAGAATCTACAAATCCAAGAAGCTGTATGAACTCCAAGCAGCATACTCTCAAAGAGGCACACACCGAGACACATTAGAGTCAAACTGTTAAAACACAAAGACAAAGAGAGTCTTGAAAGCAGTGAAAGAAGTGACTCATTACCTACATTCCTAGATACAATTGACAGTTGATTTCGCACCAGAAATCATGAAGGCCAAAACACACTAAGATGACATACTTTAAATGCTGAAAGAAACTGTTAGCCAAGAATTATCTATCCAGCTGCAGAAGGCAGGAAGGAGTGAGGCCTGAAAGCCCTGCTTGCTTTCTCAGCTGGAAGCTTTGCAGCCAGAGGCAAGATCTCAGACCTGCACACCAGAGGCCTGGATATAAATTCAGCTCTGTTGGCTGTTAGGGGAGCATGGCGGGACTGAGACTGGCCTTGCTGGCTGTGTGGGAACTGAGTGAGGCCTGTCACTGCTGGCTTTTCCCCCACTTCTCTGGCAACCTGTATGAAGGAGCAGAGGTAGCCATAATCCCCCCTTGGAACATAACTCCATTGGCCTGAGAACCACCCCTGCCATCCCTCTCTTTGGCCACAGCAAGTCCCCCCGAAAGACAGTCTGAGCTCAGACGTGCCTAACCCTGCCCCCACCTGATGGTCTTTCTCTACAAGCCCTGGTAGCTGAAGACAAAAGACATAAAACTCATGGGTGCTCTATGGCCCTGCCCATCACCTGAGAAACCTGAATACTTATCCAGGTGACCTTAAGGCAAGCTTGTATCCCCCTATACTACCATAGCTGATGCTCTCTTGAAAGCTATCTCCTGGTTGAAGGCCAATCAACTCAAGCCATTAAAGCAACTCAGAACAACCCTGCTCCAAGGAAGGAGAAAATAATAGCTAATTCCACTGCCTGTAACATTCTGACTAACCAGAGGTCCAGAATCTGCCCATGTGACACCTTCATGGCTAGCATAAACAGGATTTGAGAAAAACAGCACAATAAACAAAATTACAACCACTTCACTACCCTGCTACCTCCACTGTAGCAGGTGCTGGTATTCATGGCTAAGAGACCTGAAGATGGATCACATCATAGGACTCTTTGCAGATACTCCCGAGTACCAGCCCAGAGCCCAGTAGAAGAAGAGCAATAACAATCACTGTACTCTCGCTCTCAGGAAGCCCCATCCTTAGGAGAAGTGGGAGAGCACCCCATCAAGGGACCACCCCATGGGACTAAAGAATCTGAACAGCAGCCCTTGAGTCACCGATCTTCCCTCTGACATAGTCTACCAAAATGAGAAGAAACCAGAAAAACATTTCTGGTAATATGACAAAACAAGGTTCTATAACACACCCAAAAGATCACACTAGCTTACCAGCAATGGATCAAAACCAAGAAGAAATCCCTGAATTGCCAGAAAAATAATTCAGAAGGTTGATTATTAAGCTACTCAAGGAGGCACCAGAGAAAAGTGAAAACCGATTTAAAGAAATTAAAAACATAATACAGGATATGGACGGAAAATCTCCAGAGAAATAGATAGCATAAATAAAAAACAAATCACAACTTCTGGAAATGAAAGACACATTCGATGAAATGAAGAATACACTGAAAAGTTTCAACAATAGAATAGAACAAGTAGAAGAAAGAATTTTACAGCTTGAAGACTTTTGAATTAACCCAATCCAAAAAAAAAACAAAGAAAAAAATCCAAAAAAGAATAAAGCCTCCAAAAAGTTTGAAATTATGTTAAAAGAAAAAAAAAACTAAGAATAATTGGTGTTCCTGAGGAAGAAGAGAAACCTAACATTTGGAAAACCTATTTCAGGGAATAATTAAGGAAAACTTCCCTGGCCTTGCTAGAAATCTAGACATCCAAATACAAAAGACTCAAAGAACACTTGGGAAATTCATCACAGAAAGATCATCACCTAGATACACAGTCATCAGGTTATCTAAAGTCAAGATGAAGGAAAGAATCTTAAGAGCTGTGAGGCAAAAGCATCAGGTAACCAAAAAAGGAAAACCTATCAGATTAACAGCAGATTTTTCAGCAGAAACCCTACAAGCTAGAAGAGATTGAGGTCCTATTTTTAGCCTCCTTAAACAAAACAATTATCAGCCAGAAATTTTGTATCCAGTGAAACTAAGCTTCATAAATGAAGGAAAGCTAACGTCTTTTTCAGACAAACAAATGCTGAGAGAATTTGCCACTACTAAGCAAGCACGGCAAGAACTGCTATAAGGAGTTCTAAATCTTCAAACCAAACCTCAAAATACACCAAAAATAGAACTTCCTTAAAGCATAAATCTCACATGGCCTATAAAACAATAATACAATGGAAAAACAAACAAGATATTCAGGCAACAACAGCATGATGAATAGAATAGTACCTCACATCTCAATACTAACATTGAATGTAAATGGCCTAGATGCTCCACTTAAAAGATACAGAGTGGCAGAATGGATAAGAATTCACCAATCAAGTACTGCTGTCTTCAAGAGACTCACCTAACACATAAGGATTCACATAAACTTAAGGTGAAGGGTTGGAAAAAGATATTCCATGCAAAAGAATACCAAAAGGGAGCAGGAGTAGCTATTCTTATATCAGACAAAACAGACTTTAAAGCAAAAACAGTTAAAAAAGACAAAGAGGGACATTACATAATGATAAAAGGACTAGTCCAACATGAAAATATCGCAATCCCAAATATATATGCACTTTTATATATAAGTGCTCCCAAATTTATAAAACAATTACTACTAGACCTAAGAAATGAGATAGATGGCAACACAGTAATAGTGAGGGACTTTGATACTCCACTGACAGCACTAGAAAGGTCATCAAGACAGAAAGTCAACAAAGAAAAAAGGTACTTTAACTATACCCATGAACAAATGGATTTAACAGATATTTACAGAACATTCTACCCAACAACTTTAGAATACACATTCTATTCATCAGCACATGAAACATTCCCCAAGATAGACCATATGATAGGCCACAAAACAAGTCTCAATACATTTAAGAAAGTTGAAATTAGGCTAGGAGAGGTGGCTCATGCCTGTAATCCCAGCACTTTAGAAGGCTGAGGCAGGTGGATCACCTGAGGTCAGGAGTTAGAGACCAGCCTGGCTAACATGGTGAAACCCTGTCTCTATTAAAAATATAAAAATTAGCTGGGAGTGGTGATGGATGCCTGTAATCCCAGCTACTCAGGAGGCTGAGGCAGGATAATCACTTGAACCCAGGAGGCAGAGGTTACAGTGAGCCAAGATTGCGCCCTGCACTCCAGCCTGGGTGACAAAGTGACACTCTGTCTCAAAAAAGAAAGAGAGAGAGAGAGAGAGAAGAAAGAAAGGAAGGAAGGAAGGAAGGAAGGAGAAAAGAAAACAAAGCAAAACAAAAGAAAATAGAAATTATACCAAGTACTCTCTCAGACTACAGTGGAACAAAATTGGAAATCAACTCCAAAAAGAACCCTCAAAACCATGCAAATACATGGAAACTAAATAATCTGCTCCTAAATGATCTTTGAGTCAACAATGAAATCAAGATGGAAATTAAAATGTTCTTTGAACTGAACAATAATAGTGACACAACCTATCAAAACCTCTGGGATATGGCAAAAGCGGTGCTAAGAGGAAAGTTCGTAGCATTAAATGCCTACATCAAAAAGTCAGAAAAAGCACAAATAGATAAGCTAAGGTCACACCTCAAGGAACTACAGAAACAAGAACAAACCAAACCCAAACCCAGCAGAAGAAAAGAAATAACAAAGATCAGAGCAGAACTAAATAAAATTTAAACAAAAAAAATACAAAAGATAAATGAAACAAAAAGATGGTTCTTTGAAAAGATAAACAAAATTGATAGACCATTAATGAGATTCACCAAGAAGACAGAAGATCCACATAAGCTCAGTTGGAAATGAAATGGGAGATATTACAACTGATACCACAAAAATACAAAAGATCATTCAAGGCTACTATGAACACCTTTACATGCACAAACTAGAAAACTTAGAGGAAATGGATAAATACCTGGAAACAGACAACCCTTCTAGATTAAACCAGGAAGAAACAGAAACTCTGAATAGACTGATAACAAGCAGCGAGATTGAAATGAAAATAAAAAATTGCCAACAAACAAAAGTAGAGGACCAAATGGAATCACAGCTGAATTAGATCAGACAGTCAAAGAATTGGTACCAATCCCACTGAAACTATTGCGAAAAGACAGAGTAAAGGAAATCCTCCCTAAATCATTCTATGAAGCCAGTATCACCCTAATACCAAAACCAGGAGAGGACATAACCAAAAAAGAAAACTACAGACCAATATCCCTGATGAACATAGATGCAAAAATTCTTGACAAAATACTAGCTAACCAAATCCAACAGCATATCAAAAAGATAATCCACCATGATAACGTGGGTTTTATACCAGGAATGCAGGGATAGTTTAATATATACAAGTCAATAAATGTAATACACATAAACAGAATTAAAAACAAAAAATCACATGATCATCTCAATAAACACAGAAAAAGCATTTGACAAAATCCAGCATCCCTTTATTATTAAAACCTCAGCACAATCGGCATACACAGCACAATCGGGACATACCTTAGTGTAATAAAAGTCATCTACGACAAACCCACAGCCCACATTATACTGAATGGGGAAAAGTTGAAAGCATTCTCTCTGAGAACTGGAACAAGGCAAGGATGCTCACTTTCACCACTTCTATTCAACATAGTACTTGAAGTCCTAGCCAGAGCAATCAGACAAGAGAAAGAAATAAAAGACATCCAAATCGATAAAAAGGAAGTCAAACTGTCACTGTTCCTGATGATATGATCCTATACTTAGAAAACCCTAAAGACTCCTCCAGAAAGCTCCTAGATCTGATAAATGAATTCAGTAAAGTTTCAGGATACAAAAGCAACGTACACAAATCCGTGGCCCTACTATACACCAACAGTAACCAAGCTGAGAATCAAATCAAGAACTCAACCCCTTTTACAATAGCTGCAAAAAATTATATATATATCTATATATCTATCTATAGATATATAGATAGATATATAGATATACACACACACATACTCAGGAATATACCTAACGAAAGAGGTGAATGAACTCTACAGGGAAAACTACAAAACACTGCTGAAAGAAATCATAGATGACACAAACAAATGAAAACCCATGCCCATGAGTGAGTAGAATCAATATTGTGAAAATGACCATACTGCCAAAAGCAATCTACAAATTCAATGCAATTCCCATTAAAATACCATCATCATTCTTCACAGAACTAGAAAAAACAATCCTAAAATTCATATGGAACCCAAAAAGAGCCCACATAGCCAAAAAAAGACTAAGCAAAAAGAACAAATCTGGAGGTATCACATTACCTGACTTCAAACTATACTACAAGGCTATAGTCATCAAAACAGCATGGTACTGGTATAAAAATAGGCACATAGACCAATGGAACAGAATAGAGAACCCAGAAATAAAGCCAAACACTTATAGCCAACTGACCTTTGACAAAGCAAACAAAAACATAAAGTAGGGAAAGGACAGCCTATTCAACAAATGGTGCTGTGATAATTGGCAAGCCACATGTAGGAGGAGAAAGAAATGGGATCGTCATCTGTCACCTTATACAAAAATCACCTCAAGATGGATCAAAGACTTAAATCTAAGACCTGAAACCATAAAAATTGTACAAGATAACATCAGAAAAACTCTTCTAGACAAAGAGCAAAGAGTTAATGAACAAGAACCCAAAAGCAAGTGCAACAAAAACAAAGAGGAAACTTAATTAAACTAAAAAAACTTCTGCACAGCAAAAGAAATAACCAAGAGAGTAAACAGACAACCCACAAAGTGGGAGAAAATACCCACAAACTATGCATCTGACAAAGAACTAATATCCAAAATCTACAAGGAATTCAAACAAATCAGCAGAAAAAAAAAAACCAACAAATAATCCCACCAAAAAGTGGGCTAAGGACAGGAATAGACAGTTCTCAAAAGAAGATATACCAATGGCAAACAAGCATATGAAAAAATGCTCAACATCACTAATTATCAGGAAAATGCAAATCAAAACCACAATGCAATACCACTTTACTCCTGCAAGAATGACCATAATTTAAAAATCAAAAAGTAATAGATGTTGGCATGGATGTGTTGAAAAGGCAACACTTTTACACTGTTGGTAGGAATGTAAACTAGTACAACAACCATGGAAAACAGTGTTGAGATTCCATAAAGAACTAAAAGTAGATCTACCATTTGATCCTGCAATCTCACCCAGAGGAAAAGTCACTCTATGAAAAGACACTTGCACATGCATGTTTATATCAGCACAATTCACAATTGAAAAAATACGAAACCAGCCCAAATGCCCATCAATCAACAGGTAAATAAAGAAACACACACACACACACACACACACCACAGAATACTACTCAGCCATAAAAAGGAACAAAATAATGGCATTTTCAGCAACCTGGATGGAGTTGGAGACCATTATTCTAAGTGAAGTAACTCAGGAATGGAAAACCAAACATCATATGTTCTCACTTAAAATTGGGAGCTAAGCTATGATGACACAAAGGCATAAGAATGAGACAATGGACTTTGGGGACTTGAGGGGAAGGGAGGGAGGGGTGTGAGGCATAAAAGACTACACATTGGGTACAGTGTACACTGCTCGGGTGATGGGTGCACCAGAATCTTAGAAATCACCACTAAAGAACTTATCTATGTAACCAAACACCACCTGTAACACCACCTGTTCCCCAAAAACTATTGAAATAAAAATAATAATAAAGAAAAATAATAAGAGGAATTTTGGAAACAGTAAAACACATGAAACAAACAACATGCTAATAAACAATCACTGAGTCAATGAACAAATTAGGAAGAAAAGTTTTTAAATATCTTGAAACAAATGAAAATAGAAATGCAATATATCAAACTTATGGGATAGAGCAAAACACTGCTAAGAGGAAACGACAGCAATCAATGCCTACATCAAAAAAATAAATTTCAAGTAAACAATCTAATGATGCATTTCAAGGAACTAGAAAAGTAAAAACAGACCAAAACCACAATTAGTGGAAGGAAAGAAATAATAAAGATCAGAACAGGACTTCACAAAATAGAGGCTTAAAAAAAAACCACAAAGGATCAACAAAATAAAAAGTTGGTTTTTTGAAAAGATAAACAAAATTGATAAATCACTAGCTAGACAAACTGAAAAAAAAAAAGAGAGAAGACCCAAATAAATAAAGTCAGAAAAGAAAAAGGAAACATTACAACTGATACTTCAGAAATACATGGAGTTTAACTTCTGCTGGCCGCAGTGGCTCACACCTGTAATCCCAGCATTTTGGGAGGCCAAAGTGGATGGATCACTTGAGGTCTGGAGTTCGAGACCAGCCTGGCCAACATGGCAAAACCCCATCTCTACTAAAAATACAAAAATTAGCCGGGCATGGTGGCACACATCTGTAGTCCCAGCTACTTGGGGGGCTGAGGCAGGAGAATCGCTTGAACCCAGGAGGTGGAAGTTGCGGTGAGCCAAGATCATGCCACTGCACTCCAGCCTGGGTGAGACTCCATGTCAAAAAAAAAAAATACAAAAGATTATTAGATGCTATAATAAACAACTATATGGTAACAAATTAGAAAACCTAGAAAAAAATGGATAGGCCGGACGCGGTGGCTCACGCCTGTAATCCCAGCACTTTGGGAGGCCGAGGCGGGTGGATCACGAGGTCAGGAGATCAAGATCATCCTGGCTAACACGGTGAAACCCCGTCTCTACTAAAAATACAAAAAAATTAGCTGGGCGTGGTGGCGGGCGCCTGTAGTCCCAGCTACTCGGAGAGGCTGAGGCAGGAGAATGGCGTGAACCCGGGAGGCGGAGCTTGCAGTGAGCCGAGATCGCGCCACTGCACTCCAGCCTGGGAGACAGAGCAAAACTCCGTCTCAAAAAAAAAAAAGAAAAAGAAAAAAATGGATAAATTCCTGGACACATATAACCTACCAATAGGGAATCAAGAAAAAATAGAAAACTTGAACAGAACAATAACAAGTAACAAGATTGAATCAGTAATCAAAGTCTCCCAACAAAGAAAAGTCCAGGACCAGATAGCTTTATCGCTGATTTATACCAAACTTATAAAGAAGAATTAACAACAATTATTCTCAAGCTATTCCAAAAATCTGAAGAGGAGGAAATTCTCCCTAACTCATTCTACAAGGCCAGCATTACCCTGATACCAAAACCAGAAAGACACACACACACAAAAGAAAACTACAGTGCAATATCACTGATAAACCTAGATACAAATATCAAAAAATACTAGCAAACCAAATCCAGCAACACATCAGAAAAATACTACACCATGATCAAGTGGGCTTTATCACAAGGATATAAGGATGGTTAAATGAATGCAAATCAATAAATGTGATATATCACATAAACAGAAAGTACAAAAACCATGTGATTATCTCAATAGATGCAGAAAAAGCATTTGATAAAATTCAACATCCCTTCAAGATAAAAAACTCACAACAAATTAAGAATAAAAGGAACATACCTCAACATAATAAAGGCCATATACAACAAACCCACAGCTAACATCATACTGAATGGAAGAAAGCTGAAGGCCTTTCCTCTAAGAACTGAACAAGACAAGAATACCCACTTTCACCACTCTTATTCAACATAGTACTAGAATTCCCAGCCATAGCAATCAGGCAAGAAAAATAAATAAAAGACATCCAAATGAGAAAAGAGAAAATCAAGTTGTCCCTCTTTGCAGATGACATGACGTTATATTTAGAAACCCCTAAAGACTCCACCAAAAAACTCTTAGAACTGATAAACTAATTCCATAAAGTTGCAGGATACAAAGTCAACATATAAAAATCAGTAGCTTTTCTATACACCAATAACAAGCAATGTGAAAAAGAAATCAAGAAAGCAATCCCATTTACAACCGCTACAGAAAAATTAAATACCTAGGAATAAATTTAACTAAAGAGATGAAAGAGATCTACAAGAAAAACTACAAAACACTGATGAATGAAATTGAAGAGGACACAAACAAATGGAAAAACACCTCATGCTCATGGATCAGAAGAATTACTATTGTAAAAGTGACCATACTGCTCAAAGCAATCTACAGATTCAATGCAATCCCTATCAAAATACCAATGACATTCTTCACAGAATTTTAAAAAATCCTAAAATTCATATGGAAGCACAGAAGTCCACAAATAAACCAAGCAATCCTGAGCAAAAAGAACAAAGCTGGAGGCATCCTACTATCTGACTTTAAATTATACTACAAAGCTATAGGAATGAAAACAGCATGGTGATGGTATAAAAACAGACACATAGACTAATGGAACAGAATAGAGAACCCAGAAATAAACCAAAATATTTACAGTCAACAGATTTTTAACAAAGGTATCAAGAACATACATTGGGAAAAGGACACCCTCTTCAATAAATGGTGCTGGAAAAACTGGATATTCATATGCAGCAGAAGGAAACTAGACCCCCATCTCTTGCCATATACAAAAATCAATTCAAATGGATGAAAGACTCAAACATAATACCCAAAACTATAAACGTACTAGAAGTAAACATAGGGGAAACACTTCATGACATTGGTCTAGACAAAGATTTTACGGCTAAGACTTCAAAAGCACAGGCAACAAAAACAGACAAATGGAACAATACTAAATTGAAAAGTCGGCCAGGCACGCTGGCTCACACCTGTAATCCCAGCACTTTGGGAGGCCGAGGTGGGTGTATCACAAGGTCAGGAGTTCCGGACCAGCCTGGCCAACACGGTGAAACCCTGTCTCTACTAAAAATATAAAAATTAGCTGAGCATGGTGGCACACGCCTGTACTCCCAGCTACTCAGGAGGCTGAGGCAGGAGAATCGCTTGAACCTGGGAGGCAGAGGTTGCAGTGAGCCAAGATATGCCACTGCACTCCAGCCTGGGCGACAGAGTGAGATGCTGTCTCAAAAAAAAAAAAAAATGAAAAGTTTCTGCACATCAAAGGAAAACAACCAACAGAGTGAAGAGACAGCCTGTAGAATAGGAGAAAATATTTGTAAACTATTCATCCAACAAGGGATGAAAACTCAGAATATACAAGGAAATCAAACAACTCAAAAGCAAAAAAAAAAAATCCAATTGAAAAGTGGGCAAAAGAACTAAATAGATATTTCTCACAAGAAGACATACAAATGGCAACAAACATATGGAAAAAATGCTCAACATCACTAATGATCAGGTAAATGCAAATCAAAATACAATGAGATATCATATCACCTCAGAATGGCTATTTTCAAAAAGACAAAAATAACAAATGTTGGCGAGGACATGGAGAAAGGGGAACACTTATACCCTGTTGGTGGAAGTATAATTAGTGCAGACATTATAAAAAACCATGTGGAGGTTTCTCAAAGAACTAAAAATAGAACTACCATATGATTCAGCAACTCCAGATTATTTATCCAAAGGAAATAAAATCAGTATATCAAAAAGATACCTGCACCTCTATGTTTATTGCAGCACTATTCACAATAGTCAAGATGGAATCAACTTAAGTTTCCATCAGTGGATGAATGGATAAAGAAAACATGGTATATATACACAATGGAATACTACTCAACCTTAAAAAGAATGAAATCCTGTCATTAGTGGCAACACAGGCAAGCCTACAGCATATTATATCAAGTGAAATAAGTCAGGCATAGAAAGATAAATACTGCATATTTTTTGAGAGCTAAAAAAAATTTGAGTTCATGGAAGTAGAGAGTAGAATTGTGAGTATTAGAAACTGGGAGGGGGAGGGGAGGCTGGGGAGGGTTTGGTTAACGGATACGAAATTACAGCTAGATATGAGGAATGAGTTCTATCATTCTGCAGCACTGCAGAATTAATATGGTTAAACTACAATTTATTGTATATTTTCAAAAAGCCAGAAAGACTATTTTGAATGTTTACAACACACATTTATTTTAAGATGATGAATACGTTAATCACCCTGATTTGATCATTATACGTTGTATACATGTATCATAATATCAGTCTATCCCATAAATATGTATCATCATTACCTGTCAACTAAAAATAAAAGGAAAAATATATTATGTGTTGAAACATATATGTATATACACATATATTTTGTCATGTTATAAAAACTTTTTCTGCTTTGTCATTGTCCAAAAATTTTGATACAGTGGTTTAAAATTTTGTAATATAATCAAATCTATCCATATTCTTATCTATGACTTTTGGCTTTGATGTCATGCCATAATTTAAATAGTTCTCTACCATTAGATATTTTGGTTATTTCCAATTTTCCCCTATTATAAATAAGGCTATAATAAATACTACTGTGCCCAAAAAGATAAGAATATTACAGACCAATATCCCTTACAAATATATATGCAAAAGTACTCAATAAAATATTAGCAAACTGAATCCAACATCATATTAAAAGGACTATACACCATATCCAAGTGGAATTTATCCCAGGAATGCAAGGGAGGTTGAACATAAGAAAATCAAACAATATAATACACTACATTAATAGAACAAAGTCAAAGAAACACATATGATCATCCCAAGTGATATAGAAAAGCTCTTTGACAAAATCCAACACCCTATCATGATAAAAACTCTCAGAAAAGTAGGGATAGAAGAGAGCTTCCTCTACATGATAAATGGCATTTATAAAAAAAAAACAAAACAAAACCCAGAGCTAACATCAGAGTGACTCAATGGCGACAGACTGAAAGCTTTCTTCCTAAAATAAGGAACAAGACAAGAATGCCCTCTCTCACCACTGCTGTTCAATGTTGTACTGAAGTTCTAGTCAGAGCAATCTGACAAGAACAAGAAATAAAAGGCATCCAAATTGGAAAGTGTTATGGGCTCAATTTTGTCCCCCCAGAATGCATATATTGAGGTCCCAAACCCCAGTACCTTAGAATGTAGCTGAATTTGTAGATAGGGTCATTAAAGAGGTAATTAAGTTAAAATGAGCTCACTAAGATGGGCTCTAATTCAATATGACTGGTTTAAGTATTTACTATAGCCTTACTTATAATAGGGGAAAATTGGAAATAACCAAAATTTCTAATGGTAGAGAAGTACTTTCATTATGGCATGATATCAAAGCCAAAGCTCTTATGAAAAGAGATTAGAACACAGATATATACAGAAAAAAGACCATGTAAAGACACACGGAGACACATCTACAAGCCAAAGAGAGAAGCCTCAGAAGAAATCATTCCTGCCAGGCGCGGTGGCTCACACCTATAATCCCGGCACTTTGGGAGGCCGAGGCAGGCGGATCACCTGAGGTCAGGAGTTTGAGACCAGCCTGACTAACATGGTGAAACCCCATCTCTACTAAAAATACCAAAAAAATTAGCCAGGTGTGG
>NW_026652282.1:48219088-48241295 GCF_009828535.3 Hylobates moloch | reverse complement strand
CTATTCACAATAGCAAAGACTTGGAACCAACCCAAATGTCCAACAACAATAGACTGGATTAAGAAAATGTGGCACATATACACCATGGAATACTATGCAGCCATAAAAAATGGTGAGTTCGTGTCCTTTGTAGGGACATGGATGAAACTGGAAAACATCATTCTCAGTAAACTATCGCAAGGACAAAAAACCAAACACCGCATGTTCTCACTCATAGGTGGGAATTGAACAATGAGAACTCATGGACACAGGAAGGGGAACATCACATTCCGGGTACTGTTGTGGGGTGGGGGGTGGGGGGGCGGGGACAGCATTAGGAGATATACCTAATGCTAAATGACGAGCTAATGGGTGCAGGAAATCAACATGGCACATGGATACATATGTAACAAACCTGCACATTGTGCACATGTACCCTAAAACCTAAAGTATAATAAAAAATAAAAATAAAAATAAAAAAATGTGTGGGCAACTCATTCAAGAAATTGTTTTGTGTGAAGGAGAAGGGTTATGGGGAAGTAGCTAAAGGGATGTGGGTTTCCTTTTTCCAATGGAAAAATATTGAACATCCTCCAATGTTAATAGAAGGTAAGTTGAAATTTCTGAAAAGAAAGGGATAATTGGTGAAGTAACTAAAGAAACAGAAGAGGATGGGATCCAGGCACAAGCGCAGTTTTCTCTTTCCCCAGATTCTTGGCACATGGACTTGAATTCTAAAGAACAGCCTCCTTCTTGGTTAACAATGACCTTTTCCTTTTCCTACACAAATAACAAGCCAGTTTAAGTAGTGGACCAGTTAGGCAGTTGCTTCCCACTACCCAAAAGGAAACAATACCATGGGATTAAATCTATGCTAATTAACCCAGATTTCTAAAAGAAACTTCTCAACTAACTGGTGAAGCAAAAATTGGTCCCATCCTCTCTACCAAAGTTAACTGACATGGAAATAAACACAATAGTAGCAAACCCCTTACAAGCTCATACTATTTATGGAATATTTTTGCAATTGTGCACACTCATACCCCCCAGGCCCTGAGGCTAACACTATCCAGCTGACTTGGGGAGAAGGAGCCAGGGTCAGCAGTAGCCTTACTCTCAAAGCCTAAAACTGAATAATGCACAGCGTAAGGCTGTCTACAACAAGTCATCTAGTTTATTATCAAAATAAAAATATTTTAATGTGCCTGTTAAGGAGTTGCTAGGTTCAGGGGGGAAAAAAACTAAAACAGGAACAAAAACTACTTAAAAGTAGAAATAATTTTGCCAAAAGACTTTTCAAATATATTTAAACAAGACTTCCTGTCTCTATCCATGGGCAGTTAGTTACTTTTCCCCTTAGTGAGTGTGAGTGACTAACGCAGTCCAATTACAAGAAATGGAAAAACCATGAAATGAAAGGCAATTCCAAATAAGTTAAAATATTATGCTAAGTTTGGTGCATATAATATGTTCCTTATTTTGAACATCCAGAAAGGTATGCAATTTTTATTTTTAAAAAATTGGTTTTTCCTTTCTCCTGCCAAATAAATGCTGAACAAATATTTAAAGAATATCAGTTTGAAGAAGAACCCTTTCTGTAGCCTGCTTGTGGCGCCCATATGGCGGGCACTGCCCTTGCCAGGCCTTCTCACTGTACCCAGAGAACACTGAACCTCTTATTCACCACCTCTTGCCTATCCAGCCATATCATTCAATGAGTTCCTCCAGCTCTGTGCTAGATACCACAAGAGAGACAAACTGAAACCATGATAATACTAAAATCACAGGAGAGTTGATTAGTTTCAAAGTGATGACATCCGTGAAACAGCTAACAGACTGCCTGGCACAAAACAAATGCTTACTGGAAATATTTTACTTTTTCAGTTATATTTCTCAGGTTTCAGAAAAGCTGTTGACCCAGGCTTCTCCTGGGATTCAGAAGTACTGGCTTCTGGAGGTGGTGGTGGGCGCCTGTAATCCCAGCTACTTGGGAGGCTGGGGCAGGAGAATCGCTTGAATCCAGGAGGCAGAGATTGCACGAGCTGAGATCGTGCCACAGCACTCCAGCCTGGGTAACAGAGTGAGACTCTGTCTCAGGAAAAAAAAAAAAAAAAAGCAAGTACTGGCTTCTGGGAAAATTCCCTTCATCTGTTTTCGAAGGTAAAGAAAATGCACAGACTAGATGAAAAGCAGAGGTGGAAATAATTAGTAGAGATAAAGGGGAAGACTTTGTCTCCAGTTAACTCCATTAACATCTCCAGCCTTTTATTGGGTTTCTAAAATTTTTTTATTGTAAAGTATACATATAAGGTGCTGTGAAAAACAGTTTGACAGTTACTCTAAAAGTTAAACATGGAGTTGCCATATGACCCAGCAATTCCACTCCTAGGTATTTACCCAAAAGAAATGAAAACTAGTACTCAAATACATGTACCTGTATGTTCATAGCAACACTATTCACAATAGCCAAAAGGTGGAAAGAGCCCAAATATCCATCAACAGATGAATGGAGAAACAAATTGTGGTATTTACTTACAATGAAATATTATTCAGCCATGAAAAGAATGAAAAACTGATACATGCTACAACATGGATGAGCCACAAAATCATTATGCTAAGTGAAAGAAGCTAAACACAAAAAGTCACATATTTAATGATTCTATTTAATATGAGGTATTCAGAACAGATAAATGCATAGAAAAAGAATGTAGATTGCTAGTTTCCAGATGCTGGGGAAGTGGGGAATGGGAATTGATTTCTTGATGGTAATATGGTTTTCTTTTGGGGTGATGAGAATGTTGTGAAACTAGATAGATGGAGTAGTTGCACAGTAACGCCACTGAAGAGGACACTTTAAACTAGTTTCAGGTGTTTGGCAATCATGGCAGACAGAGGGCAGGATTAGACTGCAGCTCTGGACAGAGCAGCTTGTGGAAGCTCGCGTTGTAAATTTCAGCTCCAGATCAACTGCAAGAACAAACCAGCAATCCCAAGAGGACCCAAAGACCCTCTGAAGGAAGCAGACTGCACCTGCAGGACCCGGGAGACACCCCAAATACTGTGAGTGCCCGAACAGCGGAAGTGGGAAAGGGAGACCCTCCTCTCCTGAACACACACTCCCACTGGAGAAGCTGAAGGTCTGTTTGCAGGACAAGTTTCTGACTTTACCTGGAGTTGAGTCCATTTAGAGAGCCGAGCGAAATATAGGGGTAGAGGAAGCAGCAGAAAGGCCCGGGGAGCTGGCTGCGTCCCCTCGCAGGCTATTCCTGCCTGGCACCACAGGGATCCATTGGGATGGTGACCAGAGGAGCAGGGGGTAAAGCTCCACAGGGAGAAGGAAATCTCTAGATGAACTTTGTAACAATTTGAATGAGCAAGAAGCCTCCTGATCAGAACTCAGGGGAGGGCGCAAATCCGGTGTGCAGACTCCACAAGCAGGGGAAGAACCAAGCTCTTTTCTATCACAGCTGGAAGGTGAGTAGCCGGGGGCAAGTTTTCAAGCCTGTCATGTCCTCCGCCTGGAAAGAGACTTGGGGCTGTTGTGGGGGCACGGTGGGTATGAGACAGGCCCTTCGTTTGCTGGGAGCTGGGTGAGACCTGCGACTGCTGGCCTTCCCTCACCTCCCTGAAAACCTGCATGACTCAGTTGAGGCAGCCATAATTCTCCTAGGTAATCAACTCCAGTGACCTGGGAATCTCACTCCCATCCCCCACAGACCCACAGTAAGACCCACCCAAGGAGAGTCTGAACTCAGACACACCTAGCCCCACCCCTACCTGATGGTCCCTCCCTATCCACCCTGGTAGTGGAAGACAAAGGTTATATAATCTTGGCAGTTTTAGGGCCCCACCCACTGCCGGTCCCTTTCTATATTACTACAGCGGATGCTTTCTGGAAACCACCACCTCCTGACAGGAGGTCAACCAGCACAAAAAAAGAGCATTAAACCAACAAATCTAAGAACCCTCACAGAATCTATTGCACACCCCCCACCCCGCCCCTGCCACCTCCACAGGAACAGGCGCTGGTATACACAGCTGAGAGACCCACAGATGGTTCATGTTCACGTGATATGACTCTGCAGACAACCGCCAGTACCAGCCAGGAGCCAGGTAGACTCGCTGGGTAGCTAGACCCAGAAGACAGACAACAATCACTGCATTTCGACTCATAGGAAGCCACATCCATAGGAAAAGGAGGAGACTACTACATCAAGGGAACATCCCTTCAGCCCTAGACCTTCCCTCTAACAGAGCCTACCCAAATGAGAAGGAACCAGAAAACCAATCTTGGTAATATGACACAACGAGGCGCTTCAACACCCCCCAAAAAATCACACTAGTTCACCAGCAATGGATCCAAACCAAGAAGAAGTCCCTGATTTATCTGAAAAAGAGTTCAGGAGGTTAGTTATTAAGCTAATCAGGGAGGGACCACAGAAAGATGAAACCCAATGCAAGGAAATCCAAAAACATGACACAAAAATTGAGGAGAGAAATATTCAAGGAAATAGATAGCTTAAACACAAAACCGTCAAAAATTCAGGAAACTTTGGACACAATTTTAGAAATGCAAAATGCTCTGGGAAAGTCTCAGCAATAGAACTGGACAAGTAGAAGAAAGAAATTCAGAGCTCAAAGACAAGGTCTTCGAATTAACCTAATCCAACAAAGACAAAGAAAAAAGAATAAGGAAATATGAACAAAGTCTCCAAGGAGTCTGGGATTATGTTAAACAACCAAACGTAAGAATAATCAGTGTTCCTGAGAAAGAAGAGAACCATAAAAGCTTGGAAAACATATTCAGTGGAATAATCAAGAAAAACTTCCCCGGCCTTGCTAGAGACCTAGACATCCAAATACAAGAAGCACAAAGAATACCTGGAAAATTCATCACAAAAAGATCTTCACCTAGGCACACTGTCATAAGGTTATCTGAAGTTAAGATGAAAGAAAGAATTTTAAGAGCTGCGAGACAAAAGCACCAGGTAACCTATAATGGAAAACTTAGCAGATTAACAGCAAATTTCTCAGCAGAAACCCTACAAGCTAGAAGGGATTGGGGCCCTATCTTCAGCCTCCTCAAACAAAACAATTATCAGCCAAGAATTTTGTATCCAGCAAAACTAAGCATCATATATGAAGGAAAGATACAGTCATTTTCAGACAAACAAATGCTGAGAGAATTCACCATTACCAAGCCACCACTACAGGAATTGCTAAAAGGAACTCTAAATCTTGAAACAAATCCTGGAAACACATCAAAACAGAACCTCTTTAAAGCATAAATCACACAGGACTTATAAAACAAAAATACATGTTAAAAAGCAAAAACAAAAAAACAAAAAAATCAAAGTACATGGGCAACAAAAAGCATGATGAAAGTAACAGTACCTCACATTTCAATACTAACATTGAATGTAAATGCCCTAAATGCTCCACTTAAAAGATGCAGAATGGATAAGAACTCACCAACCATCTGCTGCCTTCAGGAGACTCACCTAACACATAAGGACTAACATAAAGTAAAGGGGTGGGAAAAGGCATTTCATGCAAATGGACACCAAAAGCAAGCAGGGGTAGCTATTCTTATAACAGACAAAACAAATTTTAAAGCAACAGCAGCTAGAAGAGACAAAGAGCGACATTATATAATGGTAAAAGGCCTTGTCCAACAGGAAAATGTCACAATCCTAAACATATATGCACCTAACACTTGAGCTCCCAAATTTATAAAACAACTACTAATAGACCTAAGAAATGAGATAGCAACACAATAATAGTGGGGGACTTCAGTACTCCACTGACAGCACTAAACAGGTCATCAAGACAGAAAGTGAACAAAGAAACAATGGATTTAAACTACACCTTGGAACAAAGTGACTTAACAAATATATACAGAACATTTCGTCCAACAACCACAGAATACACATTCTATTCAACAGCACATGGAACTTTCTCCAAGGTAGACCATATGATAGGCCACAAAATGAGCCTCAGTAAATTTAAGAAAATTGAAATTATATCAAGCACTCTCTCAGACCACAGTGGAATAAGACTGGAAATCAACTCCAAAAGGAACCTTCAGAATTATATCAAGCACTCTCTCAGACCACAGTGGAATGAAACTGGAAATCAACTCCAAAAGGAACCTTTAGAACCATGCAAATAAATGAAAATTAAATAATCTGCTCCTGAATGAGCATTGGGTCAAAAATGAAATCAAGAAGGAAATTTAAAAATTATTTGAACTGAGAGAATAATGACACAACCTATCAAAACCTCGGGGATACAGCAAAGGCAATGCTAAGAGTAAAGTTCATAGTCCTAAGTGCCTACATCAAAAAGATTGAAAGAGCACAAACTGACATTCTAAGTTCACACCTCAAGGAACTAGAGAAACAAGAATAAGCCAAACCCAAACCCAACAGAAGAAAGGAAATTACCAAGATCAGAGCAGAACTAAATGAAATTGAAACAAACAAAAAAAATACAAAAGATAAATAAAACAAAAATCTGGTTCCTTGAAAAGATAAATAAAATGGATAGACCATTAGCAAGATTAACCAAGAAGAGAGAAAACCCAAATAACCTCACTAAGAAATGAAACAGGAGATATTACAACTGACACCACTGAAATACAAAAGATCATTCAAGGGTACTATGAACACCTTTATGCAAATAAAGTAGAAAACCTAGAAGAGGTGGATAAATTCCTGGAAAAATACAACCCTCCTAGCTTAAATCAGGAAGAATTAGATACCCTGAACAGACCAATAACAAGCAGCGAGGCTGAAATGGTAATTTAAAAATTACCAACAAAAAAAAAAGTCCAAGACCAGACAGATTCACAGCAGAATTCTACCAGACATTCAAAGAAGAAGTGGTACCAATCCTTTTGACACTATTCCACAGGACAGAGAAAGAAGGAACTCTCCCTAATTCATTTTATGAAGCCAGCATCACCCCAATACCAAAACCAGGAAAGGATATAACCAAAAAAGAAAACTACAGACCAATGTCCTTGATGAACACAGATGCTAAAATCCTTAACAAACTACTAGCTAACAGAATCCAACAACATATCAAAAAGATAATCCAGCATGATCAAGTGGGTTTCATACCAGGGATGCAGGGGTGGTTTAACATACACAAGTCAATAAATGTGATACACCACATAAACAGAATTAAAACAAAAATCACATGATCACCTCAATAGATGCAGAAAAAGCATTCGACAAAATCCAGCATCACTTTGATTAAAACTCTCAGCAAAATCGGCATACAAGGCACATACCTTAGTGTAATAAAAGCCATCTACGACAAACCCACAGCCAACATAATACTGAATGGGGAAAAGTTGAAAGCATTCCCTCTGAGAACTGGAAAAAGACAAGGATACCCACTCTCACCACTCCTCTTCAATATAGTGCTAGAAGTCCTAGCCAGAACAATCAGACAAGAAAAAGAAATAAAAGGCATCCAAATCGCTAAAGAGGAAGTCAAACTGTCACTGTTTGCTGGCGATATGATCGTTTACCTTGAAAACCCTAAGGACTCCTCCAGAAAGCTCCTAGAACTGATAAAAAAAAAAACAACTCAGCCAAGTTTCTGGATACAAAATTAATGTACACAAATCAATAGCTCTGCTATATACCAACAGCGACCAAGCAGAGAATCAAATCAAGAACTTAACCCCTTTTACGATAGCTGCAAAAATAAAATAAAATACTTAGGAATATACCTAACCAAGGATGTGAAAGACCTCTACAAGGAAAACTACAAAACACTGCTGAAAGAAATCACAGACAACACAAACAAATGGAAACACATCCCATGCTCATGGATGGGTAGACTAAATATTGTGAAAATGACCATACTGCCAAAAGCAATCTACAAATTCAACACAATCCCATCAAAATACCACCATCATTCCACACAGAATTAGAAAAAACAATGCTAAAATTGATATGGAAACAAAAAAGAGCCCACATAGCCAAAGCAAGACTAAAGAGCCCACATACCCAAAGCAAAAAGAACAATTGTGGAGGCATCATACTACCTGATTTTAAACTATACTATAAGGCCATAGTCACCAAAACAGTGTGGTACTGGTATAAAAATAGGCACATAGACCAATGGGACAGAATAGAGAACCCAGAAATAAACCCAAATACTTACAGCCAACTGATCTTCAACAAAGCAAACAAAAACATAAAGCAGGGAAAGGACAGCTTATTCAACAAATCGTGCTGGGATAATTGGCTAGCCACATGTAGGAGAATGAAACTGGATCCTCATCTCTCACCTTATACAAAAATCAACTCAAGATAAATTAAGGACTTAAACCTAAGACCTGAAACTATAAAAATTCTAGAAGATAACATTGGAAAAACCCTTCTAGACATTGGCTTAGGCAAGGATTTCATGGCCAAGAATCCAAAAGCAAATGCAATACAAACAGAGATGAATAGCTGGGACCTAATTAAACTAAAGAGCTTTGCAAGGCAAAAGGAACAGTCAGCAGAGTAAACAGACAACCCACAGAGTGGGAGAAAATTTATACAATGTATACATCTGACAAAGGACTAATATCCAGAATCTACAAAACCCAAATCAGTAAGAAAAAAAACAAATAATCCCATCAAAACGTGGGATAAGGACATGAACAGACAATTCTCAAAAGAAGATATACAAATGGCCAACAAACACATGAAAAAAATGCTCAACATCACTAATGATCAGGGAAACGCAAATCAAAACCACAATGAGACACTGCCTTACTCCTGCAAGAATGGCCATAATCAAAATATCAAAAAACAGTAGATATTGGTGTGGATGCAGTGAACGGGGAACACTTCTACACTGCTGGTGGGAATGTAAACTAGTACAGCCACTATGGAAAACAGTGTGGAGATTCCTTAAAGAACTAAAAGTAGAACTACCATTTGATCCAGCAATCCCACTACTGGGTACCTACCCAGAGGAAAAGAAGTCATTATTCAAAAAAGATACTTGCACACACGTTTATAGCAGCAAAATCCACAACTGCAAAATCATGGAACCAACCCAAATCGAGTGGATAAAGAAACTCTGGTATATGTATATATGATGGAATACTATGCAGCCATAAAAAGGAATGAATTAACAGTATTTGCAGTGACCTGGATGAGATTGGAGACTATTATTCTAAGTGAAGTAACTCAAGAATGGAAAACCAAGTATCGTATGTTCTCACTGATATGTGGGAGCTAAGCTGTGAGGATGCAAAGGCATAAAAATGATACAATGGACTTTGGGGACTCGGGGGAAAGAGTAGGAGGGGGGCAAGGGATAAAAGATTACAAATATGTTGCAGAGTATACTATGTGGGTGAAGGGTGCACCAGAATCTCACAAATCACCACTAAAGAACTTACTCATGTAACCAAATACCCCCTGTGCCCCAATAACTTATGGAAAAATAAAAAATAAATAAAATTGTTAGTTTTATGGTTATGTGAATTTCATCTCAATAAAAAATTTTAATTTAAAAACTTAAAGTGTCATATATAAAAGCAGTTAAAAAATAATGACATGTATCTCCATGCAGAAAGTGTCAGGCAAAAAAAAGAGAAAGTAAAGACATGACTACCCAGGTACATATTACCTTAAAAGCCTTTCCCAATATACACAGCACTCCCTCTATACAAAAACAACCACTACCCTAAATTTTGTAGTTTCTTGTTTCTATTTAATTTGTTAGCTATGTTTGTATCCTTATATATCTTGTTTTGCCTGTTTTTGAATTTTATATCAAAGATTATGTTATGTTTTCTTTTATGACTTGCTTTTTCAGTTAACATTATGTTTCTGAGCTTCATCCACATTGGCCCATGTAACAGTAAATTATTCATTTCACTGCTGTATGTGCTTCCTTGTCTAAATAAACCACAATTTTATTTATTTATTCATTCTACTTCTGATGTACTTTTATATTTCTTCTAATTTTCTATTACAAACAATGTTACAATAGGCGTTTTTATATATGACTCCTCATGTAAATATGTGAGATTCTCTAGAGCTGTGCTATCCAATAAGGTAGCCACCAGCTACATGTGACTTGCATTTATTTATTTATTTATTTATTTATTGGAACAGACTCATAGATCCCTATTTTATTCAATGGTTATAATCTGTTAACATTTTTATTTATTATGATGATCAAATTGCCTCAGATCTGGCCAGTGCAAACTCCTTCAAGGTGACTCCTATGTCCTTGTGACATGCACCTACCATCTGGAGGACATTTCCTTACTTTCTGCCACCACAAGATGTTCCAGCCTTATAACTTCCCTGATCCAGCCGTGGAATCAGCTATTACTCCAAGGCATTCTGAGTCCTTTTTAGTCGGAAGTAATACTTAAAATCCAAGATCCGGGTCCTAGGTGTGCCCAATGCTACAATAGGGAAAGTTTTTCTTTCAATTCAGCAACAAAGTCAAAATGAGCAATTTTTCTTTCTGCCCTTCTGCTTGGCAGGGTTTATTTCTCCTTTACCCTTACACTAAGGTGCAGTCTTTAGAAATGTCATTTTTTTTTCTGCTCAGGGGTTCTCCTACTACATTTCCGACTTTAGGTAGGCTCCAAGCACAAATAACAGCTGTATGAATTTGCAAATATACAAAAAGGAAAGAAAAAGAAAGAAAGAAAGAGAGAGAGAAAGAAAGAAAGAAAGAAAGAAAGAAAGAAAGAAAGAAAGAAAGAAAGAAAGAAAAGAAAGAAAGAAAAAGAAGGAAAGAAAGAAGGAAGGAAGGAAAGAAGGAAGGAAAGAAAGAAAGAAAGAAAGAAAGAAAGAAAGAAAGAAAGAAAGAAAGAAAGAAAGAGAGAGAAAGAAAAAGAAAGAGGAAGGAAGGAAGGAGAGAGATAGAGAAATCAATCTTCATCACTCAGAACAAGATATATAGAACAGTCAGGCATGGTGACTTACACCTATAATCCCAGCACTTTGGGAGGCAGAGGTCAGAGGATCACTTGAGGCCAGGAGTTCAAGACCAGCCTGGGCAACATAGCGAAACCCCATCTCTACAAAAAATATAAAAATTAGCCAGGCATGGTGGCATGCATCTGTAGTCCCAGCTACTTGGGAGGCTGAAGTGGAAGGATTGCTTGAGCCTGGGAGGCAGAGACTACAGTGAGCCAAGAGCGCACCACTACATTCCATACTGGGCGACAGACTGAGACTACGCCTCAAAAAAAAAAAAAAAAGGCCTGACATAGTAGCACACACCTGTAGTCCCAGCTACTTGGGAGGCTAAGGTGGGAGGGTTGTTAGAGCCCAGGAGTTTGAGGTTACAGTGAGCTATGATCGCACCACTGCATTCCAGTCTGCAGGGTGAGACCCGGTCTCAAAAAAAAAGAGACAGAACATTTCTCTCAGAAGTTTCCCTCATGCCCCTTCCCAGTCCTACTCCCTAAGTGTAGACACTATCTTGACTTCTAGTACCATAGGTTAGTTTTACCTGTTCTTGAAGTTCATTTAAGTGGAATCAAATAGTATATACTCTCTGTACCTGCCTTCTTTCACCTAGCATGAGGTTTCTGAGGTTCATCCATGTTGTAGCATGTTTCCATCATTTGTCCTCTTTAATTCTCAGTAGAATCTCATTGTATGCATATACTCTACCTTGTTGTGAGGATTTATCTGCTTCTTAATCTAATGGTAGTTCAATAGGGCATTTAAAACTATCTAATTTTCTTTATATTCTACTAAAAATTTTAGTTGTTTAAATCAGAAAGGTCATTCAGGTTATCCTGTTACCCAAAATGGAAGCCCACCTGAAATTGATTTAGAAAATTTGTTTTCTCAATTTCTGGTAAAGTGCTGTGCAAATGTACTTTCAAGAACCAATTCACCCAGAATGCCAATGATCAGCCCCTCCTATATAGAAATTTTCCACCAAAAATCAGGATGTAAAAGTGTGAGTGCAAGTCCAAAAGACATCGGTATAGAATCCACTGGCCCAGAAACATGTCCTAAGGGAAGTATAGTATCACTAGATATAGTATCAAGAGTTGATCATTAAAGCATTTGGGGAGGTGATCAGGAGCAGAGGAGGCATTGCAGTCAAAGAGAAGAACACGAGCAAAGACAAAAAGGAATAGCACATTGAGGGGATAATAATAAATAAGTGAAAGATCAGGCCCTAATAAATTACGGAAGTAGCATCTCTCATCACCCAAGATAATTTCATTCACCCTAACACGATGGTTCCCCTAAAAAATGTTAGGAATGAAAGGCAGGAATCTGAGTGCCTCATAAGAAATGTTTCTAAGATCAGCACAGTTATCCAGTACAGCACCAAGATTGAGACCGGAGCTGTAATGGGGCCTGAGTCAAGGCCCATAACAGATTAAGTGAAGATAGGGGGCCGAAGATGGGGCCAAGTTTGGACCTCTTGGAATGAAATTAGGATCTAGGCTAGGTTTGGAGCCAGCAGCAGACCTCGGATTGGAGAAGTGGTCAGGATTTGGTTGGACAAAGGGTCAGGACTTCATTTGTACACAGGACAGAGATTAGGAATGGCTTTTATTTAGAAGAGTTCAAACATGAGCTGAATTTGGGTCTAGGTTAAGTATAAAAAATTAGAATTAGGCTTCAATAAGGGATTTTGACTGTGTCTTTATGTATGCAAATGGAAATTCATGGTTTCCTGTTTTATTCAATGAGTCACACCTGATAGAATCCCTTTCACAGGACCTGGTTTTGGTAGGGGCTAGGAATGAGCAAGAAGCAGCCCTCATCCCTTACTGCGCAAAGTCACATTTCTTAGGACTGGGCTCCTCTGTCCCCTCTCAGAAACATACAACCAGACAAGCTATACTTCCTGGGATCCTGCCACACACACACCAACCAGGCAGTTAATGAGCCCAGGCCAAATCAGTTAAGGTAATTTCTAATATATATTGGGTTAGCACACTGGACACTGTCCTAAGCATTTTACACACGCTCATCCATTTAATTCTCCAAGTAACCTATTTAGGTTGGAGCTATTATTAATTCTCATGTACAAATGAGGGGACTGAGGCGCAGAAAGGTTAAGGCGTTTTCCCAGAGTCACACAGCTGGTAGCAGAAACTGGATTTGAACCCAGAAGTCAAATTTCAGAGTTCTGCTGTTAATACTATATAGCTTTCAATTCTCACCCGTTTTGTTTTGTTTTTGTTTTTGTTTTTGTTTTTAATGTTGGAGTCAATGTTAAACTACCTTCATAATCCCAGGGGGGACTCCTAAAAATTCCAAGCTCATTCCCACCTCAAGTCCTTTGAACTTTGAACTTGCTGGTTCCTATGCCTGGAGTGCTCTTTCCCCAGACCTTTGCATAACTGAATCTTTATCTTTTAGGTCTCCACTCAAACATTACCTCTCAAAGAGACCTTTGCTGACTAGCCTAATTTAAATAGAGCACCTATCAGCCCACATAGCTAGGTCCTGGAGTCACTCTCTTACGCTCTTCCTCTGGTTTATTATTAATCATTGCATTTATTCCCAAATGACTTGATATGATGATTTTTTAAATATTTTTTCTTATTCGCACTACAGTATAATGATTTATTTAGTGTTCATTTCCTCCCACTAAAAGGTAAAATCCACGAGAGCAGGAATTTTTGTCTGTTTTTGTTGCCAGAAGTATTCTACTACCTGGGACAGTGCCTGGCACATATTTCCTTTTTAAATTTCTTTGTGTTTTTGAGAAGTGGTCTTACTCTGTCACCCAGGCTGGGGTGCAGTGGTACAATCATAGCTCACTTGTAGCCTCGACCTCCCCAGGCTCAGGTGATCTTCCCACCTCAGCCTCCCAAGTAGCTGGGACTACAGGCATGTGCCACCATACTTGGCTAATTTTTATATATTTAGTAGAGACAGAGTTTCACCATGTTGCCCAGGCCTCGAACTCCTGGGCTCAACATATCTACCTCCCTTGGCCTCCCAAAGTGCTAGGATTACAGATATGAGCCACCACTCCTGGCCCCTTTTTAAATTTTTTATTTGGAAACAATTTTAAACTTACAGAGGGAAAACTACAAGATAAATACAATGACTCCCATGTATTTTTCACCCAGAGAGTACATTCAAGTTTCACCAACTATTGCAATAATGGCAAAAGGGCAAAACGTTAAGATTTGTCTGATGCTTCCTCATGATTAGATGCAGGTTAAGCATGTTTGGCAGGAATACTATGAAAGTGATGTTGTACCCTTCACAGTACATCATATCAGAAGTACAAATGTCAATATGTCCAATTGTTGCTAACGTTAAGTTTGATTTCTTGGTGATACCTTCCAGATTTTCCGCTGTAAATTTATTCTTTTAGCTTTGTAATTAATTAGTTTGTGGAAAGATACTTTGAAGCTATGTAAATATTCATTTATCATCCCACTTTCACCCCTAGTTTTAGCAATTATTGATGTTTCTGCCTGAATTAACTATTACTATGATGGTTGCAAAATAAATATTTTCTAATTATATTATTTCTTCTATACTAAGTAGTTGTCCTTACAGTAGCAAGGAAGAGCTTTCTCTTCTTTCCATTGATTGATTGGTTATTTATTTATATAAATGTGAACTCATTATTTCCCATTTTATTCAATGAGTTATATTAATACTATTATTTATTTTATTCAATGAGTTATATTAATACTATTATTTATTTTGAATCTCATATTGTCCCAGATATGGCTAGTGAGAGCACCTTCAAATTTACTTCAGAGTCCTTCTGTCATAGTTTACAGTTATTTGAGTCCCTTCTTACTTTCTGACAGAGCAAGATGTTCTAGGCTTATACTGTTTCATTATTGTTGCATAGCAAACTAATTACCACAAAATTAGCAGCTTAAAATACTATGCACTTATTATCTTACAATTTCTGTAGGTCAGGATTCCAGGAACAGTTTATCTGAGTCCTCTGCTTAGGATTTAACAAGGTTGAAATCAAGATGTCAGCCAAGCTGCCTTATCATCTGGAGGCATGATTGGGGAAGCATCCACCTCAAAGTTTGCCAAGATTGTAGGCAGACTTTGTTTTCTTGTGTCAATAGGACTGAGGGCCCTGGCTTCTTGCTAGCTCTTGGCTGTTAGCAACGAGAGGCCTCCTGCAGTTCCTAAAAGCCATCTGCAGAGACTACCTGAAGTACCTTGTCACACAGGCTATTCCAACATGGCCACTTATTTCATCAAGCCAAGAAAAGTCTCTAGAGTCCCCATCCTAGCAAGACAGAGTTTTATGTAATACAACCTAATGGTGGGAGTGACATCCCATCACTGTTGTCATATTCTACTGGTTACACACAAGTTATGGGTCCTGTTTGCACTAAAAAGTGGGGATAGATTATTCAAAGGTATAATTGTGGTAGACAGACTCACAAACTCTAAAGCACCTTCTCCATGATACCAGCAGGCAGGTATCATGGAGGTTTAAATCATGCCCAGTTTAAATATGGGCAAAAGACCCAAGCAGACACTTGACCACAAAGGCTATAGTGTGGCAAATAAGCACATGAAAAGATATTCACCATAATTAGCCATTATGGAAATAAAAGCTAAAAGTACAATAACTACTGACATATACTATGAGAATACCTAAAATTTAAAAATATAACAATATCAAGTGCTGGTGAGGATGCAGGAGAACTAGAATTCTCAAACCTTGCTGACAGATATGCAAAATGGTAGAGCTGCTCTGGAACACAGTTTGGCAGTTCCTTATAAACTTAAACATATACTTAACATACAACCCAGAAATCCCATACCAAGTATTTACCCAAGAGAAATTAAAACTATGTACATAAAAAGCCTATACCCAAATGTTTTTAAGAAGTCCATTCATAATCATCAAAAATAGAAACAACCCAATATCCTTTAATGACTGAATGTATAGACAACCTGTGGTATGTATATCCATATAATGGAATACTAATCCAGAAGAAAAAAACAAATTATTGATACACAAACCAACTTCAATGAATCTCAAAGGCACTACACTGAATAAACGAAGCTATTCTCAAAAATCACTTATTCTTTTTATAATTCCATTTATATAGTAACAGAAAACAGACCAGTGGTTGTCAGAATTTAGAAATGAGGAAAGGGCATGACTACAAAGAAAGAGCACATGGCAGTTTTGGGCTTAATAGTACTGTTCTGTACCCCGGTTGTGGTAACCAGGATTAACACATATCTGTTAACCAATCTACATATGTGTTAAAGTTTATAGGACAATAAACAAAAAATTTATAATAAGCTAATTTTAAAAGTTAAAGGGTAATTTTGAAAACAAATGACTTCTGCTAACAGGACAAGATGAATTAAATGCAATTTTCTCTATTCATCCCACTAAAAACCCTAGATATTATACATAAAACAAAGATAAGAAGGCTCTGAAAGGTGGAGAGAAAAAAGCATACTGGCTGGAGACGTTGGAACCTGAGGAAATACAACGTGTTAAGTTCTCTGGGTTTTCTTTTCTAATTGGTAAACCCTTATTGAAATATAAATCACATAGCATATAATTCACCCATTTAAAGTATACACATTAATGGCTTTTAGTATATTTCCAGGATTGTGCAACCACCATCACAATCAATTTTAAAACATTTTCATTAGCCCCAAAAGAAACTCCATACCTATTAGCAGTCATTTCTAATATGCCCCCAACTCACCCCCCAGTTCTAGACAGCTATGAATCTATTTTACGTTCCTATATATTTACCTATTCTGGGCATTTCATATGAATGGAATCATATAATATTTAGTCCTCTGTGACTGCCTTCTTTCACTTAGCTTAGTGTATCAAGGTTTATCCATGTTGTAGCATGATCAATACATCATTTCCTACTATTGCTGAATAATAGTCCATTGTATGGATATACCACATTTGGTTTGTCCATTCATCAGTTAACGGACTAAATTGTTTCACTTTTTAGCTACAATGAATAATGCTGCTACAAACATTGGTGTACAAATTATTGTCTGGACATATGTTTTTACTTTTCTTGGGCTTATACCTAGTAGTGGTGTTGCTGGGACTTATGGTACCTCTTTTTGAAGAACTGCCAGACTGTTTTCTAAAGTGGCTGTACCATTTTACATGTGAGTAGCAATAACAAGGAACTCCAATGTCTCCCACTAGAGAGGTATAAGTGAAAGCCTAAGTAGGGAGACAGAAGTCCCCTCCTTGCCCAGCAATAATAAAGAGCCTCCCCTTGGGTGTCAACGAAGGCCAAGTGGAGAACCTAGACTTCTTCTCACATCTGGCAGTAATGAAGCAGTGCATTCCGACCCACTTCGACCAGCAGAGCAGTCACAGGAACCCAGAGAAAGCAAATTGGGGCCAGGCACAGTGGTTCACACCTGTAATCCCAGCACTTTGGGAGGCTGAGGCAGGCGGATCACCTGAGGTCGGGAGTTCGAGACCAGCCTGACCAACATGGAGAAACACTCTCTCTACTAAAAATACAAAATTAGCTAGGCGTGGTGGCACATGCCTGTAATCCCAGCTACTCAGGAGGCTGAGGTAGGAGAATCACTTAAACCTGGGATGCAAAGGTTGCACTGAGCCAAGATCGCGCCATTGCACTCCAGCCTGGGCAACAAGGGCAAAACTCCGTCTTAAAAAAAAAAAAAAAAAAAGCAGATTGGAATATAATCTAGAGTCTCGTAATTCCCAAAATGTCCAGATTTTAATAAAAAATTACTCATCATAACAAGAACCAGAAATAATTCAAACTGAATGCAAAAGACAACCATTAGATGCTAACATCAAGATAACAAGAGATTTTTTAACTATCTGCGAAAGATTTTAAATTAGCCATCGTAAATTTGGTTCAACAAGCAATTATGAATGTGGTTGAAACAAATGAAAAGATAGAAAGTCTCATCAAAGAAATATAAAGCCTTACAAATAAATAGAAGATATGAAGAAGAAGAAAATGGAAATTTTAGAATAGAAAAATAAATTAAACAAAATTTTAAAATTCAATGAATGGTCCCAACAGAAAAAATGGAGGGGACAGAGGAAAGAATCAGGGAATTCAAACATTGAACAGTAGAAATTATCCAATCAGAGAAACAGAGAGAAAATAGACTCAGAAAACCGAAGAGAGCCTCAGCAACCTGTGGAACTATAGCAAGAGACAATAATATATAACATTAATGTCATCAGACTCCTGAAAGGAAAAGAGAATAAAGAGAGAGCTTAAAAAAAAACTACTCAGAAATAATGGATATATATTTCCCAAATTTGGAAACAAAGAAATTTACAAATTCAAGAATTCACAAGAACCCCAAATTTATCATAGTCAAACTGCTGAAACCAAAGGCAAAGTCTTGAAAGCAGCAAAAGAGAAACCAAACTTAGCTACAGGGGGAAAATGATTATAGCACACACATTTCTCATAGATAGATAGGCAGATAAATTCCTGTATATGTAGACTCAAGATTCAGATTTATATCATTTTCCTTCTCCCTAAAGAAAATATTTTAACATTTCTTGAAGGATATGTCTGCTGCTGATAAATTTCTATATTCCTCTGTCTCTGAGAAAATATATCTTCTTCACTTTGGGAGGATAATTTCACTGGATATAAAATTTTAGGTTGGTGAGTTCTGAATCTCAGTACTTTAAATATTTCACTCCATACTCTTCTTGCCTGCATTATTTCTGACAAGAAGTCTGCTGTAATTTTTATTCTTGTTCTCTATAGAAACGATTTTTATTATCCTCTGGTTTGAGATTTTCTCCTTGTATTTAGTTTCCTTCAGTTTAAATATGACATATCCTTGGTTAACTTTTGGTATTTATTCTGTTTGCTATTCTCTGAGAATTAACGGGTCTCTGGTTTGGTGCCTGTCATTAACTTTGGAAATTTCTCAGCCATTGTTACTTCAAATATTTATTCTGCTCCATTCTCTTTCTTCTCCTCATATTCCAATTATGTTCATGCTACATCTTTTTGAAGTAGTCTACAGTTATTGAATGTTCTGAGTTTTTAAAATCCTTTTATATCTTGCATTTATATTAGAATTACCTATTGACATCTCTTCAAACTCACTGAGTTCAATAACCCAGCCATAATGAATTTACTGATGAGCCTATCTATCTAAAATACTCTTCATTTCTGTTAGATTCTTTGCATTTCATTTTCATCCCTTTGAAGAATTTATATGTCTCTACTTATATTACCAATCTATTATTTCATGTTTTCTAATTTTTCCATTATAGCCCTCAATATGTTAATCATAAATATTTTAAGGTCCTGTCTGAAATTCCAATATCTGTATCATATCTGAGTTTGGTTCTGATACTGGCTTGGTCCTTTGAGACTGCTTTTGCTTGCTTTTTGATGTGCCTTCTAATTTTTTTGTTAAAAGACAAATATATGGTATCAAGTTATACAAGCTGAAGTAAAATACCTTTAGTGTAAGAATTTGTTAGTCTGGTTAGGAGTTGGGTTCTTTTATGTGTGCTGTAGCTATTGGTGCCAGAGGCTTCAAATACCTCAAGTGACCCTTGTTTTTGTCACTCCTCTTGACTTTGTGCTTTCCTAAATACTCCTCCTCAGAGAAAATCTGTTTCAGATAAAGGAAAACTAAGAGAATTTGTTGACAGAGGAAGGCAGAGAAAAAGAAAACAGAGGAAATAAATAGAAAGTTAAAAATTAAGTGATGAACTTATTACCTAATATAGCAATAATTATAGTAAGGGGGTGGAGCAAGATAGTAGAATAAAAGGCTCCACCAATTGTCCCCCCTGCAAGAACAGCAATTTAACAACTAACTACACACAACAGAATACCTTCGTAAGAACAAAACATCAAGTAAGCACTTACAGGACCTGGTTTTAATTTCATATTGCTGAAACAGGAACTGAAAAGGTAGCAAAAACAGTCCTGAAGCACCAACACCACCCCTCCACCATCCCCCCAGCAGTGGCAGCGGGGTGTAGAAAGCATTCCTGTGTGCTGGCGGCAGGGAGAGTGCAGCAATTGTGAAGCATTGAACTCAATGCTACCCTATTATAGCAGAAAGCAAAACCAGACCAAACTCAGCTGATGCCCACCCATAGAGGTTGCATTTAAACCAGCCCTAGTCCAAGGGAATCAATGATCCCAGGAGTCAGAATTTGAGTTCCTGCAAGCCTAGCCACCATGGGCTAAAGTGTTCTGGGGCCACAGATAAACTTGAAAGGCAGTCTAGGCCACAAGGATTGCAATACCTAGGCAAGTCCAAGTGCTAAACTGGGCCCAAGGCCACGGGATGGGGGCGGGGGGCACAGGACGTATTACGATGCCAGTCTGGGTGGCTAAGGGAGTGCTGGCATGAACCCTCCCCTCACCCCAGGCTGCACAGCTTGCAGCCCCCAAAAAGATGCCTTCCTTCCATTTGAGGAGAGGAGACAGAAGAGTGGGGAGGACTTTACTTTGCATCTTGGAAACCAGATCAGCCACACAAGATAGGGCGTAAGTCAGAGTTGTGAGGCCCCCTTTCCAGGCCCTAGCTCCCAGACAACAATTCTAGACACACCCTGGACCAGAAAGGAAGCCACTGCCTTGAAGAGAAGGACCCAGTCCTGGCACCATTAATCACCTGCTAACGGAAGAGCCCTCAGGCACTTCACCAGCAGTGATACCCTGATACATGTCAGTGGCCTTGGGTGAGACTCAGACTTGCTGGCTTCAGCTGAGACTCAGCACATTACCAGCTGTAGTGGCTATGGGGCAAGGATCCTCTTGAGAAAAATGGAGGGAAAAGTAAAGGGGACTTTGTCTTGCACCTTAGATACCAGCCCCACCGCAGGGAGGCAGAGTACCAAGCAGGCTCTTGGGGTTTTCAATTCCAGGATATGACTCTTGGACGGCATTTCTGGACCTGCCCTTTGCCAGAGGGGAGGGCAGGGTGAGTCCCAGGCCAGGAAGCATTTACCACAAACTGACTTAAGAGACCTTGGGCCATAAGGGAACATAGGCAGTAGTCTGGCAGTACTTTCCATGGGCCTATGGTGACAGTGGCTATGGGATAAGGCTACTCTGCATTTGGAAAGGAGAGGGAAGAGTGGGAAGGACTGTGTCTCGTAGAAGGACTGTGTCTCGTGGTTTGAGTGCCAGCTCAAATCTTAGAAGTCAACCAGGTAGACTTCTAAGATTTTTGACTCCAGTCCCTGGCTCCCCAGTGGCAACAATGGACCTGCCCAGGGCCTGGGGTAACTCACTACCCTAAAGAGAAGGACACAAGCCTGGGTGGCTTTGCCACCTGCTGATTGTAGAGCCCCCGGGGCCTTGATCGAACATTGGCAGTAGCCAGAGAGTGTTTACAGTAAACCTTGGGCGAGACCCACTACTCTCAAGTCTGACACAGCACAGTCCTAGTGGTGGTGGCTACAGGGGTGCTTCTGTCACTTTACCCCCAGCTCTAGGTGGTTCAGAACAGAGAGAGATTTTGTTTGTTTAGGAGAAAGTAAGGGAAGAGAACAAGACTCTCTGCCTACTAATCCAGAGAATTCCTCAGAATATTGTTCAAGGCCATCAAGGTGCTACCTTTATGAGTTTGCAGGAACCACAGCATTACTGTGCTTGGGTGCCTTTTAAAGCAGATACAACTTAGATCACACCTAACTTCCTTTAAATATCTGGAAAGCCTTCCCAAGAAAGATGGGTACAAACAAGTCCAGACTGTGAAGACTACAATAAATGCCTAACTCTTCAATGTCCAGACACAGATGAACATATACAAGTATGAAAGCCATCCAGGAAAACATGACCTCACCAAATGAACTAAATAAATCACCAGGGTTCATTAAATCATTTAGCTTACCAGATGAACTAAATAAGGCACCAGGCACCAATGCTGGATATGAGACCCTTCGGATAGAGAATTCAAAACAGCTGTTTTGAGCAAACTCAAACTCCAGATAACACAGAGAAGGAATTCAAAATTCTATTAGATAAATTTAACAAAGAGATTGACATAATTTTTTTTTATTATAATTTAGGTTTTAGGGTACATGTGCACAATGTGCAGGTTTGTTACATATGTATCCATGTGCCATGTTGATTTCCTGTACCCATTAACTTGTCATTTAGCATTAGGTATATCTCCTAATGCTGTCCCTCCCCCCTCCCCCCACCCCACAACAGTCCCTGGAGTGTGATGTTCCCCTTCCTGTATCCATGAGTTCTCATTGTTCAATTCCCACC
>NW_026652282.1:48166902-48179088 GCF_009828535.3 Hylobates moloch | reverse complement strand
TCTTTTTTTTTTTTTTTTTTTGAGACGGAGTTTCGCTCTGTCACCCAGGCTGGAGTGCAGTGGCATGATCTTGGCTCACTGTAGCCTATGCCTCCTAGGTTCAAGCAATCCTCCTGCCTCAGCCTCCCGAGTAGCTGGGATTATAGGCGTGCATCACCACACCTGGCTAATTTTTTTTATTTTTAGTAGAGATGGGGTTTCACCATGTTGGCCAGGCTGGCCTCGAACTCCTGACCTCAGGTGATCCACCTGCCTTGGCTTCCCAAAGTGCTGGGATTACAGGCATGAGCCACCGCGCCCAGTCTCAGTTCCATCTTCAGGAAACAACCAGGCTAAAGAAGATACAATGATCTATACCACTAATCAGAGTATGGTAACTGCCCATTAGAAACATGAAGGATGAGTGACTGAGGTTAGGGACGATAGTGGTGGTCAACATACTACTGATGGGTAGGGGTCATTCCTGACTGAACACTGAAAAAACATAGAGCACACCTGAGTACCAAAAACAGTGTCTGTCTCTGGCTGGGCGCAGTGGGTCACACCTGTAATCCAAACACTTTGGGAGGCCAAGGAGGGCGGATCCCTTAGGGTCAGGAGTTCGAGACCAGCCTGGCTGACATGGCTGGGTCCTGGACCACGTGCTCCTGACCCCCTTGCCCAGAGAACTCCTCAGCTTTCAAGACGTGGCTTGATAAGCCCCAAAAATCTCATCTTCAATTATAAACCCCATAATTCCCACAATCCCTACATGTCAAGGGAGAGACCAAGTGGAAGTAATTGAATCATAGGGGTGGTTTCCCCCATGTTCTTATCATGATAGTGGGTTCTCATGAGATCTGATGGTTTTATGTGTTTGGTAGTTCCTCCTGTGTCCATTCTTCTTCCTGCCACCTTGTAAAGAAGGTGCCTGCTTCCCCTTCACCTTCTGCCATGATTGTAAGTTTCCTGAGCCCTCCCCAGCCATGCTGAACTGTGAGTCAACTAAATCTCTTTCCTTTATAAATTACCCAGTCTCGGGCAGTTCTTTACAGCAGTATGAAAACGGACTAATACATGACTCAAGCAAGACTTCCTTGACCCACAGGTTAGTACAGGTTAGGGTCCTTGGATCCATGCTGTCCCAACCTCGAACCCTATCCGCACCCTATGAGTCTCCCATCACAGTGCGGATGTCTGTGTCTGAAACCCACTAAAATATGAACTCCTCAAGGGCAGAGATAGGGGATGGACTGGCAAAAGAAGAGGCTGAAAAAACCTCTAGGAGTCATCATATCATGCCCTGCAGATCTTCAATAGCAGGCCACAGGCATATGGACTTGATCGTTTAGGTGCTGGGGAGCCATGAAATCAGTTTAAGCAGGGGAGGTGACATGGTCAGACTGGGCCATTAGAAACCAGGGGACACGGCCGGGTGCAGTGGCTCACGCTTGCAATCCCAGCACTTTGGGAGGCCAAGGCAGGTGGATCACCTGAGGTCAGGAGCTCAAGACCAGCCTGGCCAACATAGTGAAACCTCATCTCTACAAAAAAAAAAAAAAATTAGCCAGGCATGGTGGCGGGTGCCTGTAGTCCCAGCTGCTCCAGAGGCTGAGGCAGGAGAATTGCTTGAACCCAGGAGGCAGAGGTTGCAGTGAGCTGAGATCACGCCACTGCACTCCAGCCTGGGTGGCAGAGCGAGTTTCCGTCTCAAAAAAAGAAAGAAAGAAAGAAACTTTGGGACATATGTCCAAGTAAGTGAGGGCTGGAAGCTTAGTTTAGGGTTACAGGAATGGTAGGGATGAAAAGGATGAAAAGCTTGTCAAAAGATTTAGGAGGGAGAAGACATAGGTCTTGCTGACTGACAGAGTATAAGATCCCAGGCCAGGCATGGTGGCTCACGCCTGTAATCCTAGCACTTTGGAAGGCCGAGGCAGGCAGATCACCTGAGGTCAGGGGTTCAAGACCAGCCTGGCCAACATAGCAAAACCCTGTCTCTACTAAAAATACAAAAATTAAGCCGGGTGTCATGGCGCATGCCTGTAATCCCAGCTAATTGGGAGGCTGAGGCAGGAGAATCACGTGAACCTGGGAGACGGAGGTTGCAGTGAGCCGAGATCACGCCATTGCACTCTAACCTGGACAAAAGAGCGAGACTCTGTCTCAAAAAAAAAAAAGAAAAGAAAAGAAAAAAATCATTCCTGCTAACTCCTTGATCTCAGACTTCAAGCCTCAAGAACTGTGAGAAAATAAATGTCTGTTGTTTAAGCCGCCCAGCCTACGGTACTTTGTTATAGCAGCCCTAGCAAACTAATACAGGAAGGAAGATGTAAAACTATTCACAGATGACATGATCCTCTATATAGAATATCCTGTCTGGATGCAGTGGCTTATGCCTGCGCCCAGCCAGGATAATAATCCCAGCACTTAGGGAGGTCGAGGTGGGTGAATTGCTTGAGCCAAGGAGTTTGAGAACAGCCTGGGCAACGTTGCAAAACCCCGTCTCTCCAAAAACTACAAAAATTAGTCAGGCGTGGTGGCACATGCCTGTGATCCCAGCTACTCATAGGGCTGAGGGAGGGAGATCACTTGAGCCCGAGAAGTCAGGCTGCAGTGAGCTGAGCTCACGCCACTGCAGTCCAGCCAGGGTGACAGAGTGAGACCCTGTCTCAAGGGAAAAAAAAAATCCCAAAGAATCCACAAGAAAGCTACCAGAGTATATAAACAAATTCAGCAAAGTTACAGAGTATAAGATCAACATACAAAAAATTAGTTGTGTTTCTATGTACCTGCAATGAACAATCCAAAATGGAAATTAAGAAAATAATTCAATTTACAACACCATCTAAAAGAATAAAATAACCAATAATAAATTTGGCCAAAAATGTGAAAGGCTTGTACACTGAAAACTACAAAACATTCCTGAAAAAAATGAAAAGATAAGTCCCATGTTAATGGGTAGGAAGATTTAATATTGTTAATACATCAATACTATCCAAAAGGATGTACAGATATAAAACAATCTCTATCAAAATTTCAACACCTGGCCGGGCACAGTGGTGCACACCTGTAATCCTAGCACTTTGGGAGGCTGAGGCAGGTGGATCACAAGGTCAGGAATTCAAGACCAGCCTGACCAACATGGTGAAACCCCATCTCTACTAAAAATACAAAAATTAGCCGGGTGTAGTGGCACGTGCCTATAATCCCAGCTACTCAGGAGGCTGAGGCAGGAGAATCACTTAAACCTGGAAACCAGAGGTTGCAGTGAGCTGAGATCATGCCACTGCACTCTAGCCTGGGTGACAGAGTGAGACTCCGTCTCAAAGAAAAAAAAAAACATATTTCAACATCCTTTTTTTGCAGAAATGGAAAAGCCAATCTTCAAATTCATATGGAATTGCAAGGAGCCCTTAATAGTCAAAATGATCTTGAAAAAGAACAACACTGGAGGACTCATACTTCCTGATTTCAAAACTTACTACTAAAGTGATCCAAACAGTGTGGTACTAGTATAAAGATAGACATATAGACCACTGGAATAGAATTGAGAGTTCAAAAACAAACCCATACACCTATGACCAATTGATTGTTGACAAAGGTGACAAGTCCATTAAATAGGGTAAGAACAGTCTCTTCAACAAATGGTGCTGGGACAACTGAATTTCCACATGCAAAAGAATGCAGTCAGACCCCCTACCTCACATCATATACAAAAATTAACTCAAAATGGATCAATGACCTAAATGTAAGAGTTAAAACCATAAAACCCTTAGAAAACACATATGGTTAAATCTTCATAACACTGGACTTGGCAATGGTTTCTAGAATATGATACCAAAACATATGAAACAGCAACAAAAGAAAAAATAAATTAGATTTCATCAGTTTACAAATTTCATGCCCGAAAGGGCATTATCAAGAAAGTGAAAAGACAACCTCACAGAATGGAAGAAAATATCTGTAAATTATATATCTGATAAGTGTTTAATATTCATAATATTTAAAAACTCATGCAACTCGGCCGGGTGCAGTGGCTTATGCCTGTACTCCCAGCACTCTGGGAGGCCGAGGCGGACGGATCACCTGAGGTCAGGAGTTCGAGAACAGCCTGGCCAATATAGTGAAACCCCATCTCTACTAAAAATACAAAAATTAGCCAGGCGTGGTGGCACGTGCCTGTAGTCCCAGCTACTTAGGAGGCTGAGGCAGAAGAATCGCTTGAACCCAGGAGGCAGAGGTTGCAGTGTGCCAAGATCATGCCAGTGCACTCCACCCTGGGCAACAGAGTGAGACCCCGTCTCCAAAAAAAAAAAAAAAAAAATTCCTGCAACTCAACAACGAAAAGACAACCCAATTTTAAAAGGAGAAAAGGACTTAGATATTTCTCAACAAAAAGACATACAAATAAACAATAAGCATGTGAAAAAATGCTCAACATTATTAGTCATTAGAGAAATGCTAATCCAAACCAAATCACTACATATCTATTAAAATGGGTATAATTTTTTTAAGAGACAGGGTGCCACTCTGTCAAAATATGATAAGCACTCTAAAAGTAAAGTGGAATAAAAATCTCCTTGTGTGCTTTGTATGTTGAAATTATACTAGGCAATTAAAGTATAAATGTATGTGTGCCACAAGAGAAACTGCTGAAAAAGGAACCAGATAAGAATACAATAATTTTTTACATGGTTCCTGTCATTTTACACCAAGGAAGATAACTGGTGTGCATGTGATGAAAACTGAGATGTGGATGGAAATCCAAAGATGATTTTCCTACAATTATTTATTTATTTTTATTGAGAGAGGGCCTCTCTCTGTTGCCCAGGCTGGAGTGCAGTGGGGTGAGCACAACTCACTGCAGCCTCAACCTCCTGGGTTCAAGCGATTCTCCCTCCTCAGCCTTCCAAGTAGCTGGGACTATGGGTGCAGGCCATCATGCCCGGCTCATTTTTGTAATTTTTGCACAGATGGGATTTTGCCATGTTGCTCAGGCTGTGTGTTCCAATTACTAGTGATGTGTAACAAAATACCCCAAAACTTAGTGGCTTAAAACAATCATTTTATTTTTCTCACAATTTTTGAGTCAGGAATTTGGGAAGGGCTCAGCTAGAAAATGTTCTCTTTGGGTCTTTCTTGCAGTTGTAGTTAGATGGGCTGCAGTCATCTGAAAACTTAACTGTACTGGATGTCCAAGAAGGCTCACTCAAATGGCTTACAGCGATACTGCTTATCAGCTAAGAGCTCAACTGAGCTGTTGACCAGATTCTACATTTGGTCTCTACAGCATGACTGTCTCAGTTGGACTTCTTACATGGCAGCTCAGGGCTACAAGTATAAGTGTTCCAATTAATCAGGCAAAAGCTGCATCATTTTATATGACTTAGCCTAAAAGGTCACACAGCCATCATTTCTGCTATACGCTAATGACTGATAAATTCACAAGCCCACTCATATTCAAAGAGAGGAGAACTTGACTTCACCTCTTAATGGGGAAATGGTAAGCTCTCATTGTATTAAAGTATGTGGGATGAGTGAGACTGCTGCAGCCGTTTATGAAAAAGATAACCTGTCATTGTGTAGTGATCTGTTTCCTGCCAGGACTCTGACTAATAAAGTTTTTCTCCCAGAAAAATTTTTCTTGATCTTTAAAAGAAACATAGAAAAAGGAAGGTCCACTTTATGCTTTGGACACAGCTTTCTTCATGTGTTGTCTGGAGCTGTGACAGCCATTGTGAAACCATGAGGAAGCTCACCTACAAAAAAGGCAGACAGGCTTTTAACCAAAAGACAGGCAATAACAAATTCTGGAGAGGATATGGAGAAAAGGGAACTTCACACGCTATTGGTGGGAATGTAAATTAGTAGAACCACTATGGAGAACAGTTTGGAAGTTCCTTTAAAAACTAAAAATAGAGCTACCATATGATCCAGCAATCCTGCTGCTGGGCATGTACTTAAAAGAAAGGAAGTCATTATAAGGAAGAGATATCTGCACTCCCATGTCTGTTGCAGCACTGTTCATAATAGCTAAGATTTGGAAGCAGCCTAAGTGTCCATCAACAGATGAATGGATAAAGAAAATGTGGTACATATACACAATGGAGTACTATTTGGCCATAAAAAAGAATGAGAACCAGTCCATTTGCAACAACATGGAACTGGAGGCCATTATGTTAAGTGAAATAAGGCAGGCACAGAAAGACAAACATTGCATGTTCTCACTTATTTTTGGGAGCTAAAAATTAAAACAATTGAACCCACGGAGACAGAGTATAAGGATGGTTACCAGAAGCTGGGAAGGGTAATGGGGGTGGGGGTTGGTGAGAGAGAAGTTGGGGTGGTTAGTGGGTACAAAATAAAAATAGAATGAATAAGATCTAGAATTTGATAGCACACCAGGGTGACTATAGTCTATAATAATTTAATTGCACATTTAAAAATAACTGAAAGAGTATAATTGTATTGTTTGTAACACAAAGGATAAATGCTTGAATGGATGGATACCCCATTTTCCATGTTGTGATTATTACACATTGCATGCCTGTATCAGCAAATTTCATGTACCCCATTATTATATACACCTACTATGTACCCACAAAAAATAAAAACAAATAATAAATAAAACAGGCAGACATATTTCAAATAGCCAAGTGGAAAGGCGGAAAAAACCTGGGGCCTTAATGTTTCTGCTAGCGAACAGCACCCCAAAAATCTAACTTCTTTGTACCAGTGCCTGGTTCACTATAATCTCCATCATCCTCTAGCAATGCTAATGGCTGCCTCAGTCTTTCTGTGGACTTCCCAGATTATAATTGGCACCAGGTAACATCCATATCCCTAGATCTGTTTCCCACCTAAATCAATCCCCATATCACATCTCTACTGCAAGAAACAAAACATCCTCAGTCGAGGGTATAGAAGTGTGTAAAACAGGCTGGGCACAGTGGCTCACACCCGTAATCCCAGCATGTTGGAAGGCCGAGGCAAGAGGATTGCTTGAGCCCAGGAGTTCAAGACCAGCCTGAGCAATATAGTGAGACCTTGTCTTTAAAAATTTTTTAAAAAAAAGAATTGTGTAAAACAGAATGTATAAGCCCCCATCCCCCCTACCCCTGTAACTCCTACTCCCACAGTTAATGTTTGTACCTATATTTCCAAAAGTTTTTATATATATACAAAAAATAGTTATTCACAGAAATGAGATTAACACACTACTGTGAAACTTTCTTTTTGCTTAATAAATTGTCATCATCTTTCCATGTCGTGTTAAGCAGATACTTTATTTTTAAAAGCAGCTTAGTAATCTTTTATGTATATATTGTATATACCATTACTTATTTAATAATTTCATTGTTGATATTTAGATTATTTCCAATTCCTTATTGTGAACAATAATGTAATAATGTCTTTGTATATATATACTTGTGTATTTCTGTAGAATAAAATCTAAAAGTGCATCAAAGGGTATACATGCTTAATATTCTGATACATGCTGCCAAATTGCCTCCAAAAGGTTCTGCCAGGTTACACTCCCACCATCTGTGTATGAGTGTCCATTTCCCCTCACTAACCCTAGGTTTTAGCAAATCTGGCAAGTGAAAACTGGTATCATGGTGCTTTAATTTTTATTATAAGTGAGACTGGGCCCCTTCTTAGATATTTATTGCCCATTTGTGGGTTTTTTTTTTTTAAACAGGGTCTCACTCTGCCATCCAGGTTGGAGTGCAATGGCACAATCATAGCTCGCTATGGACTTGAACTCCTGGACTCAAGGGATCCTCCTGCCTCAGCCTCCCAAGTAGCTGGGATGACAGGTGTATGCCACCATGTTTGGCAATTTTTTTTAATTTTTTTGTAGAGATGGTGTCTCACTATGCTGCCCAGCCTGGTCTCCAACTCCTCCTGCCTCAGCCTCCCAAAGCACTAGGATTACAGGTATGAGCCACCATGCCCAGCCCAGTCCATTTGTGCTTCTTCTGGGAATTGCCTATTTGTGTTCTTTATCCATTTTTCTATGTGATCTAGTGCTTATTTTTGAGCATGGAAGTCATGTGATCAGAACTAGACTCCAAGAAGATCAATCTTACTGTAGGGAAAATGACTAGAGGCAAGATTACCACATCACCTAGAACATGGATCTGTTGAAAAGAGAGAATTAATAAGACTTCGAAGGAAAGGGCTGACTCTAGGCTGATGCTCAAGTTTTTGTTTGGATAACTGAGCAGACAGAGGGGCTATTTGCTGACTTGGGAAAGCCAGGAGGAGGAGCAAGTTTAGAAGGACTAGGGGGATGAAGATGATAAGCAGAGTTTAATATATGTTGAGTTTCAGATACTTGCAAGACTGCCGGGGCAGATAATCAGGAGGCCTTCAAATATAAATGTCTACAGCTCAGGAGGGAGGAATGAGCAAGAGGGAAAGATCTAGGAGCCATCAGCATACAGATGATAACTGAAGCCAGCTCCTATATGTGGCCTCTCCAGCATGGGAAAGCCAGGGGAATAAATGAGATTTTTTTTAACTGAGAGCTAAATTTTTTTAAAGTACTCAAATTTAGAGAATAGGAAAGAAAATAATACATAAAAGAGACTGAGAAAGGCCCATGAAGAAGACTGAAAGAGACCCATTGGAATAGTGGGAGAATCAGTGTCTTAGTCTGTTTGGGCTGCTACAATAAAATACCATAAACTGGATAGCTTATAAGTAACAGAAACGTATTTCTTACAGGTCCAAAGGTGTAGAAGTCCAAGATCCAAGTGCTGGCAATTTCAGTGTCTGGTGAGGGCTCATTCCCCATAGATGGTGATTTCTAGCTGTGTTCTCACACAGTGGAAGGGGCAAACAAGATCCTTCAGGCCTCTTTCATAAAGGTACTAATCCCATTTATGAGGTCTCCTCATTATTTAATCACCTCCCAAAGGCTCTACCTCTTAATTCCATCACTTTGGAGGTTAGGTTTTAACATATGAATTTGCGGGAAGGGAGTACACATTCAGACCCCAGCAACCAGAGAAGTTTCTGAAAGCCAGAGTAAGTTTCTAGCGGGGGGGGGGGGGGGAGATTGTCAACAGAGATAATTGTGGTGACAAATTAAGAAGAGAGAAAACACAGCTAAAAGCCACTGAATTTAACAAGTAAGAGATAGTTGGTTGATGGTGGTAGATGCAATTATAGTAGAGGGGCAGAGGGAAAAAGCTTTTATCACAGTGGGTTGATGAGTGGGTAAAAGGTGAGGAAACATAAGTGTGGGCAACTCGGGTGGGGAGCCAAGATGGCCGAATAGGAACAGCTCCGGTCTCCAGCTCCCAGCCTGAGCGACACAGAAGACTGGTGATTTCTGCATTTCTGCTTGAGGTACCGGTTTCATCTCACTAGGGAGTGCCAAACAGAGGGTGCAGGACAGTCAGTGAAGCGCACTGTGCGCGAGCCGAAGCAGGGCGAGGCACTGCCTCACTCGGGAAGCGCAAGGGGTCAGGGAGTTCCCTTTCCTAGTCAAAGAAAGGGGTAACAGACGGCACCTGGAAAATCGGGTCAGTCCCACCCTCATACTGCGCTTTCCCAACGGGCCTGGAAAACGGCACACTAGGAGATTGTATCCCGCACCTGGCTCGGAGGGTCCTATGCCCACGGAGTCTCGCTGATTGCTAGCACAGCAGTCTGAGATCAAGCTGCAAGGCGGCAGCGAGGCTGGGGGAGGGGCGCCCGCCATTACCCAGGCTTGCTTAGGTAAACAAAGCAGCCAGGAAGCTCGAACTGGGTGGAGCCCACCACAGCTCAAGGAGGCCTGTCTGCCTCTGTAGGCTCCACCTCTGGGGGCAGGACACAGACAAACAAAAAGTCAGCAGGAATCTCCAGAGACTTAAACGTCCCTGTCTGACTGACAGCTTTGAAGAGAGTAGTGGTTCTCCCAGCACGCAGCTGGAGATCTGAGAACGGACAGACTGCCTCCTAAAGTGGGTCCCTCACCCCTGAGCAGCCTAACTGGGAGGCACCCCCCCAGAAGGGAAAGACTGACACCTCACTGGGCCAGGTACTCCTCTGAGACAAAACTTCCAGAGGAACTATCAGACAGCTGAATTGGTGGTCTCACGAAAATCCGCTGTTCTGCAGCCACCGCTGCTGACACCCAGCCAAACAGGGTCTGGAGTGGACCTCTAGTAAACTCCAACAGACCTGCAGCTGAGGGTCCTATCTGGTAGAAGGAAAACTAACAAACAGAAAGGACACCCACACCAAAAACCCATCTGTACATCACCATCATCAAAGCCCAAAAGTAGATAAAACCGCAAAGATGGGGAAAAAACAGAGCAGAAAAACTGGAAACTCTAAAAAGCAGAGCACCTCTCCTCCTCCAAAGGAACGCAGTTCCTCACCAGCAATGGAACAAAGCTGGATGGAGGATGACTTTGACGAGTTGAGAGAAGAAGGCTTCAGACGATCAAACTACTCTGAGCTACGGGAGGAAATTCAAAACAATAGCAAAGAAGTTAAAAACTTTGAAAAAAAATTAGAAGAATGGATAACTAGAATAACCAATGGAGAGAAGGGCTTAAAGGAGATGGAGGAGCTGAAAGCCAAGTTTCGAGAACTACGTGAAGATTGCAGAAGCCTCAGTAGCAGATGCGATCAACTGGAAGAAAGGGTATCGCAGATGGAAGATGAAATGAATGAAATGAAGCGAGAAGGGAAGTCTAGAGAAAAAAGAATAAAAAGAAATGAACAAAGCCTCCAAGAAATTTGGGACTACGTGAAACGACCAAACCTACGTCTGATTGGTGTACCTGAAAATGACGGGGAGAATGGAACCAAGTTGGAAAACACTCTGCAAGATATTATCCAGGAGAACTTCCCCAATCTAGCAAGGCAGGCCAACATTCAGATTCAGGAAATACAGAGAACGCCACAAAGATACTCCTCGAGAAGAGCAACTCCAAGACACATAATTGTCAGATTCACCAAAGTTGAAATGAAGGAAAAAATGTTAACGGCAGCCAGAGAGAAAGGTCGGGTTACCCACAAAGGGAAGCCCATCAGGCTAACAGCTGATCTCTCGGCAGAAACTCTACAAGCCAGAAGAGAGTGGGGGCCGATATTCAACATTCTTAAAGAAAAGAATTTTCAACCCAGAATTTCCTATCCAGCCAAACTAAGCTTCATAAGTGAAGGAGAAATAAAATACTTTACAGACAAGCAAACGCTGAGTGATTTTGTCACCACCAGGCCTGCCCTAAAAGAGCTCCTGAAGGAAGCACTAAACATGGAAAGGAACAACCGGTACCAGCCACTGCAAAAACATGCCAAATTGTAAAGACCATTGAGGCTAGGAAGAAACTGCATCAACTAATGAGCAAAATAACCAACTAACATCATAATGACAGGATCAGATTCACACATAACAATATTAACGTTAAATGTAAATGGGCTAAATGCTCCAATCAAAAGACACAGACTGGCAAACTGGATAAGGAGTCAGGACCCATCAGTGTGCTGTATTCAGGAAACCCATCTCACGTGCAGAGACACACATAGACTCAAAATAAAGGGATGGAGGAAGATCTATCAAGCAAATGGAAAACAAAAAAAGGCAGGGGTTGCAATCCTAGTCTCTGACAAAATAGACTTTAAACCAACAAAGATCAAAAGAGACAAAGAAGGCCATTACATAATGGTAAAGGGATCAATTCAACAAGAAGAGCTAACTATCCTAAATATATATGCACCCAACACAGGAGCACCCAGATTCATAAAGCAAGTCCTGAGTGACCTACAAAGGGACTTAAACTCCCACACAATAATAATGGGAGATTTTAACACCCCACTGTCAACATTAGACAGATCATCGAGACAAAACGTTAACAAGGATATCCAGGAATTGAACTCAGCTCTAAACAAAGTGGACCTAATAGACATCTACAGAACTCTCCACCCCAAATCAACAGAATATACATTTTTTTCAGCACCACACCACACCTATTCCAAAATTGACCACATAGTTGGAAGTAAAGCTCTCCTCAGCAAATGTAAAAGAACAGAAATTATAACAAACTGTCTCTCAGACCACAGTGCAATCAAACTAGAACTCAGGATTAAGAAACTCACTCAAAACCACTCAACTACATGGAAACTGAACAACCTGCTCCTGAATGACTATTGGGTACATAATGAAATGAAGGCAGAAATAAAGATGTTCTTTGAAACCAA
>NW_026652282.1:48158259-48166863 GCF_009828535.3 Hylobates moloch | reverse complement strand
GCCTCAGCCTCCCGAGTAGCTGGGATTACAGGCACCTACCATCATGTCTGGTTGATTTTTGTATTTTTAGTAGAGATGGGGTTTCACCATGTTGGCCAGGCTGGTCTCGAACTCCTGACCTCAGGTGATCCTTCTGCCTCAGCCTCCCAAAGTGCTAGGATTACAGGCGTGAGCCACCGCGCCTGGCCAGGGTTGTACTTTTAATTTCCGTTTCCACATGATCGTTGCTTTTATATAGAAATATAATTGAGTTCTGTATGTTTATCTTGTAATCTGTGATTTTGCTAAACTCACTAATGTGTACTAGGAGATATTTTGGTAGCTATTTTGGGATTTTCTATGTAGATTATCATGTCCTCTGCAAATTTGGACAGCTTTATGTCTTCCTTTTCAATCTGTATGTCTCTCATTTCTTTTTCTTGCCTATTGCACAGCTAGAACTTCCAGTACAATGTTGAATAGAAGTGGTATGAGAAGACATCTTTGCTTTGTTCCATATCTTAGGGAAAAGCATTCAGTCTTTTACCATTTTTTGTAATGTTAGTTGTATGTTCGTTTTTAGATGCTCTTTGTGAAATTAAGAAAATATCCATCTATGCCGGGCATGGTGGCTCACGCTTGTAATCCCAGCACTTTGGGAGGCCGAGGCGGGCGGATCACGAGGTCAGGAGATCGAGACCATGGTGAAACCCTGTCTCTACTAAAAATACAAAAAATTAGCCGGGCGTAGTGGTGGGCGCCTGTAGTCCCAGCTACTTGGAGAGGCTGAGGCAGGAGAATGGCGTGAACCCAGGAGGCGGAGCTTGCAGTGAGTCGAGATTGAGCCACTGCACTCCAGCCTGGGTGAAAAAGCAAGACTCCGTCTCAAAAAAAAAAAAAAAAAAAAAAAGAAAATATCCATCTATTACTATTTTTTCTGAGAGCTTAAAAATTCTTATTCATAGGTATTCAATTTTATCAAGTGCTTTTCTGCATCAATTGATATGATATGATTATATGATTTTTCTTTTAGTTTAGTTTAGTCTGTTGACATGGTAGATTCCACTGATGGAGTACAAATACGGAACCACGCCGGGTGTCGTGGCTCACGCCTGTAATCTCAGCACTTTGGGAGGCTGAGGCGGGTGGATCACTTGAGGTCAGGAGTTCGAGACCAGCCTGGCCAATGTGGTGAAACCCTGTCTCTACTAAAAATACAAAAACTAGCCAGGCGTGGTGGCACACGCCTATAATCCTAGCTACTTAGGAGGCTGAGGCAGGAGAATCATTTGAACCCGGAAGGTGGAGGTTGCAGCGAACCAAGATCACGCCACTGCACTCCAGCCTGGGTGGCTCAAAAAAAAAGAAAAATAAAAAAAAGTGGAACCAGCCATATCGGCAATGCTTTAACTTTATTCCTCAAATTTTATTATGCTTTATTTTATTTTTTATTCAATGCAGTTTTTTTGATATCCTTTTAAAATATTTCCTCTTTGACCCATGTATCATTTTCAAAATGAGTTGTTTAGTTTCCAAGTGTTTGAAGATATTCTTGTTATTTTTTGATATTGATTTTTTCTTTTTTTAATTTAAAAAATTTTTGTGCATACATAGTAGGTATATATATTTATGGAATACATGAGATGTTTTGATACAGGCATGCAATGTGAAATAAACACATCATGGAGAATGAGGTATTCATCCCCTCAAACATTTATCCTTTGAGTTACAAACAATCCAATTACACTCCTTAAAATGTACAATTAAGTTATTGACTATAGTCACCCTATAAATAGACGGAAAAATAGTCTATTATTGACTGTAGTCACCCTATAAATAGATGGAAAAAATAGTCTTAACTATCATTGACTATAGTCACCCTATAAACAGTTAGATGGAAAAATAATCTGTTTTTTTTTGTCCCATTAACCATCCCTACTTCCCCTCCCAATCCCCCATTTAAAATGTACAATTAAGTTATTATTGACTATAGTCACCCTATTGTACTAGCAAATAGTAGGTCTTAATCATTCCTTCTATTTCTACTGTTACTTCTATTCCTACTATTTTACATTCCTTCTATTCCTACTATTTTATTTGTACCCATTAACCATCTCTACCTGCCCCTGGATCCCCACTATCTTCCCAGTCTCTACTAACCATCCTTCTACTCTCTATGTCCATGAGTTCAATTTTTTTGTTTTTAAGATCCCACAAATAAAGTAGAACATGAGATGTTTGTCTTTCGGTGACTTGCTAATTTCACTTAACATAATGATGACTAGATCTCATTCTTTTTATGACTGAATAGTACTCCATTGTGTATGTGTACCACATTTTCTTTATCCATTCATCTGTATAGACACTTAGGTTGCTTGCAAGTCTTAGCTGTTGTACACAGTGCTCCAACAAACATAGGAGTGCAGATATCTCTTCCTTATAATGATTTCCTTTCTTTTGTGTATATACCCAGCAGTAGGATTGCTGGATCGTATGTTGGCTCTATTTTTAGTTTTTTGAGGAACTTCAAAACTGTTCTCCATAGTGGTTGTACTAATTTACATTTCCACCAACAGTGTGCAAGGGTTCCCTTTTCTCCACATCTTTGCCAGCATTTGTCATTGCCTGTCTTTTGGTTACAAGCCCTTTTTTTTTTTTATTAATTTTTTTTTTTTTGAGACAGAGTCTCACTCTGTCGCCCAGGCTGGAGTGTAGTGGTGCGATCTCAGCTCACTGCAACCTCCGCCTCCCAGGTTCAAGCGATTCTCCTGCCTCAGCCTCCCAAGTAGCTGGGATTATAGGCACGTGCCACCATGCCCAGCTAATTTTTGTATTTTTAGTAGAGACGGAGTTTCCCCAGGTTGGTCAGGCTGGTCTTGAACTCCTGACCTTGTGATCCGCCCGCCTCGGCCTCCCAAAGTGCTGGGATTACAGGCGTGAGCCACCGCGCCTAGCCCACAAGCCATTTTAAATAGCGTGAGATGATATCTCATTGTAGTTTTGATTTGCATTTCTCTGATGATGAATGATGTTGAGCATCTTTTCATATACTTGTTTGCCATGTATATGTCTTCTGTTGAGAAATGTCTATTCAAATATTTTGCCCAATTTTGATCAAATTTTTAGTTTTTTTCCTGCATCAATTGATATGATTATATGATTTTTCTTGTTTAGTCTGTTGACCTGGTGGGTTCCATTGATGAAAAAGTTGTTTGAACTCTTTATATATTGTGATTATTTAATCTCTTGTCAGATGAGTAGTTTACAAATATTTTCTCCCATTCTGTGAATTGTCTCTTCACTTTGTTGATCATTTCCCTTGCTGTACAGAAGCTTTTTAACTTGATGTGATCCTATTTTTGCTTTCGTTGCCTGTACTTATTGGGTATTATTGAAGAAAACTTTTACCAGACCAATGTGCTTGAGATTTTCCCCAATGTTTTATTGTAATAGTTTCATAGTTTGAGGTCTTAGATTTATTTATTTATTTATTTATTCGTTCATTCATTCATTCATTCATTCAGAGCCTTACTCTGTCGCCCAGGCTGGAGTGCAGTGGCATGATTTCGGCTTGCTGCAACCTCTGCCTCCTGGGTTCAAGCGATTCTCCTGCCTCAGCCTCCTGAGTAACTGGGACTACAGATGCACACCACCACAGCTGGCAGATTTTTTTATTTTTAGTAGAGATGGGGTTTCGCCACGTTAGCCAGGCTGGTCTTGAACTCCTGACCTCAGGTAATCCACCTGCCTCTGCCCCACAAAGTGCTGGAATTACAGGCGTGAGCCACCGTCCCCAGCCTGAGGTCTTAGATTTAGAATTTAATGTATTTTGATTTGATTTTTGTATATGGTGAGAGATTGGGGCCCAGTTTCATTCTTCTTCATATGGATATCCAGTTTTCCCAGCACCATTTATTGAAGAGACTGTCTTCTCCCCAGTGTATGTTTTTGGCACCTTTGTCAAAAATGAGTTCATTTAGGCGGGCTGCAGTGGCTCGCTCCTGTAATCCCAGCACTTTGGGAGCCCAAGGCTGGGGGATCACTTGAGGTTAGGAGTTCGAGACCAGCTTGGCCAACATGACAAAACCCCATTTCTACTAAAAAATACAAAAATGAGCCGGGTGTGGTGGCAGGCGCCTGTAGTCTTAGCTACTCAGGAGGCTAAGGCAGGAGAATCGCTTGGACCCGGGAGGTGGAGGTTGCAGTGAGCCCAGATCACACCACTGCACTCCAGCCTGGATGACAGAGCGAGACTTCGTCTCAAAAAAAAAAAAAAATTGAGTTCACTGTAGGTGTGTAGATTTGTTTCTGAGTTCTCTACTCTGTTCCTTTGATCTATATGTGTGTTTTTATGCTAGTACCATGCTGTTTTGGTTACTAAGCTCTGTAGTATAATTTGAAGTCAGGTAATGGGATTCCTTCAATTTTGTATTTATTTTGCTAAGGATAGCATTGGCTATTCTGTGTCTTCTGTGGTTCCATATAAATTTAAGGATTTTTTTTTCTATTTCTGTGAAGAATGTCATTGGTATTTTGATAGAGATTGCATTGAATCTGTAGATTGCTTAGGGTAATATGGACATTTTAATAAAATTGAATCTTCCAATCCATGAACATGGGATATTTTTCAATTTTTGATGTCCTCTTCAATTTCCTTTAACAGTGTTTTATAGTTTCCATTATAGATATCTTTCACTTCTTTGGTTAATTCCTAGGTATTTAATTTTATTTGTGGCTATTGTAGATGGGATTACTTTTTTTCATTTCTTTTTCACATTGTTCACTGTTGTCATATAGAAATGCTACTGATTTTTGTATGTTGATTTTGAAACCTGCTACTTTTCTGAATTTACCAGTTCTAATAGAGTTTTCTTGTGGAGTCTTTAGGTTTTTCCAACTATAAGACCATATCTCCTACAATGAAGAATAATTTGATGTCTTCCTTTCCAATTACAATGCCTTTTATTTCTTTCTGTTGTTTGATTGCTCTAGCTAAGACTTCCAGTATTATGTAGAATAACAGTGATGCAAGTGGGTATGCTTGCTGTGTTCCAGATCTCGCAGGAAAGGCTTTCAGTTTTTCCCCATTCAGTATGATACTAGCTGTGGGTCTTTTGTATATGGCTTTTATTATGTTGAGGTATGTTCCTTCTATACCCAATTTTGTAGAGTTTTTATCATGAAAAGATGTTGAATTTTGCCTGGGCGTGGTGGCTCATGCCTGTAATCCTAGCACTTTGGGAGACTGAGGCAGGTGGATCGCTTGAGGCCAGAAGTTGGAGACCAGCCTAGGCCACATGGCAAAACCCCCTCTCTACAAAAATTACAAAAATTAGCCAGGCATGTGGCAGGTGCCTGTAGTCCCAACTACTTGGGAGGTTCAGGTGGGAGGATCACCTGAGTCCAGGAGGTTGAGGCTGTGATGATTCGTGATCATGCCACTGCACTCCAGGCTGGGTGACACAGTGAAACCCTGTCTCAAAAAAAAAAAAAAGATGTTGAATTTTATCAAATGCTTTCTAAACATCGATTGAAATGATTATGTGGTTTTGTTCTTCATGCTGTTGATATGATGTACCAGAGTAGTTGATTTGCATATGTTGAACCATCCTTGTGTCCCTCGGATGAGTGTCACTTGGTCATGATGAATTATCTTTTTAATGCGTTGTTGAATTTGGTTCGTTAGTATGTTGAGGATTTTTGCATCAATATTAGTCAGTGATATTGTCCTATAGTGTTTTTTTCTTTTTTGATGTGTTTTTGTCTGGTTTTAAGATCAGGATAATACTAGCTTAATAGAATGAGTTTGGAAGTATTTTCTCCTCCTCTATTTTTTGGAATAGTTTGAGTAGTATTGGTGTTAGTTTTTCTTTAAATGTTTGGTAGATTTCAGCACTGAAGCCTTCAGGTTCTGGGCTTTTCTTTGCTGGGAGACTTTTTATCACAGCTTCTATCTTGTTACTTGTTATTAGTCTGTTCAGGTTTTGGATTTCTTCTTGTTTCAATTTTGGTAGGTTCTATGTGTCTATGAAGTAATTTCTTCTAGATTTTCCAATTTATTCACATATAGTTGTACACAGTAGTCGCTAATGATCCTTTGAATTTCTGTGGTATCAGTTGTAATATCTCCTTTTTCATCTCTGATTTTATTTATTTGGGTCTTTTTTTTCTTAGACTAGCTAAAGGTTTGTCAATTTTTATCTTTTCCCAACTTTTTGTTTCATTGAACTTTTATATTGTTTTCATTTTATATTTATTTATTTCTGCTCTGGTCCTTATCATTTCTTTTCTTCTGCTAATTTTGTGTTTGGTTTTCTCTTGCTTTTCTAGTTATTTAAGATGCATCATTAAGTTGTTTAAGTTTTTCTTCTTTTTTCATGTAAGCACTTATAGCTATAAACTTCCCCTCTTAGCACTGCTTTTGCTCTATCCGAAAGGTTTTTGTATGTTGTGTTTCCATTATCTTTTGTTTCAAGAAATTCATCAATTTTCTTCTTAATTTCCTCATTTACCCAGTGGTCATTCAGAAGCATATTGTTTACTTTTCATGTCTTTATATAGTTTTCAAAATTCCCCTTTTTATTGATTTCTAGTTTTATTCCATTGTGGTCAGAGAAGATGCTTGATATTATTTCAACTTTTTGAATGTTTTAAGACTTGTTTTTTGACCTAACATAACATATGGTATGTCCTTGAGAAAGATCCATGTGTTGAGGAAAAGAATGTGTACTCTGCAGTCACTGGATGAAATGTTCCATAGATATTTTTAGGTCCGTTTATTGTATACTGTAGATTAAGTCTTATTTTTTTGGTTGATTTTCTCTCTGCAAGATTTGTCCAGTGCTAAAAGTGGGATGTTGAAATCTACAGCTATTATCGTATTGGAGTCTGTCTTTTTCAGCTCTAATAGTATTTGCTTTATATATCTGAATGCTCCAGTGTTGAGTGCGTATATATTTAAAATTGTTATATCCTCTTGCTGAATTGACACCTTTATCATTACATAGTGACCTTCTTTGTCTCTTCTTATAGTTTTTTGTCTTGAAATTTATTTTGTCTGATATAATTATAGCTATTCCTACTCGTTTTTGGTTTCTGTTGAGATGGAATATCTTTTCGCATCCATTTATTTTCAGCCTATGTGTGTCTTTATAGGTGAAGCATGTTTCTTGTAAGCAACAGATCATTGGGCCTTTTTTAAAAAAAATCTATTCAGCCACTCTGTCTTTTGATTGAAGCATTTAGTCAATTTACACTCAATGTTATTGATAAGTAAGGATTTACTCCTGCCATTTTGTTACCGGTTTTTTGGTTCTTTTGTGGTGTTCTTCTTTCCTTCCTTCCTGTCTTCTTTTTAGTAAAGGTGATTTTCTCTGGTGGGATGATTTAATTTCTTGCTTTTTATTTTTTGTATATACATTGTATGTTTTTTTATTTGAGCTTACCACAAGGCTTGTAAATATACTACCTTATTAACCCATTATTTTAAGCTGATAACAACTTAACACTGTTTGCCTAATTAAACAAGCAATCGAAATGAAAACTAATAAAAACTCTACACTTTAACTTTGTCTCCCTGCTTTATAACCTTTTGTTTCTATTTATAGCTTGTACTATGTCTTGAAAAGTTGTTCTAGTTATTATTTTTGATTGGTTCATTATTTAGTAATTTTACTTATGATAAGAGTAGTTCACACACCACAGTTACAATGTTATAATATTCTGTGTTTTTCCATGTACTTACTATTAGCAGTGAGTTTTGTACCTTCAGATAATTTCTTATTGCTCATTAGTGTCTTTTTCTTTCTGACTGAAGTACTCCCTTTAGCACGTCTTGTAGGACGGGTTTGGTGTTGATGAAATCCCTCAGCTTTTGTTTGTCTGGGAAAGTCTTTATTTGTTCTTCATGTTTGAAGGATTTTTTTTTTTTTCGCTGGATATGCTATTGTAGGGTAAAAGTGTTTTTTGTTTGTTTTTCCTTCAGCATTTTAAATAATCATGGCACTCTCTCCTGGCCTGGAAGGTTTCCACTGAAAAGTCTACTGCTAGACATATGGGAGCTCCATTGTATGTTCTTTGTTTCTTTTCTCTTGCTGCTTTTCGAATCCTTTCTTTATCCTTTGGGAGTTTGGTTATTAAATGTTGTGAGGTGGTCTTTTTTGGTTAAATCTGCATGGCATTCTATTCCCTTCTTGTACTTGGTATTGATATATTTCTCTAGGTTTTGGAAGTTCTCTGTTATCCCTTTGAATTAACTTTCTACCCCTCTTTCTTTCTCTACCTCTTCTTTAAGGCCAATAACTCTTAGATTTGCCCTTTTAGGTTATTTTCTAGATCCTGTAGGTGTGCTTCATTGTTTTTTATTCCTTTTTGTTTTGTCTCCTCTGACTGTGTATTTTCAAATAGCCTGTTCTCAAACTTACTAATTATTTTTTCTGCTTGATCAGTTCTGCTATGACTGTGATGCATTATATGCCACTTGGATTTTTCAACTCTAGAATTTCCGCTTAATTTTTAAAAATTATGTCATTCTAACTGGTGTGAGATGGTATCTCACTGTGGTTTTGATTTGCATTTCTCTGATGGCCAGTGATGATGAGCATTTCTTCATGTGTTTTTTGGCTG
>NW_026652282.1:48151859-48158249 GCF_009828535.3 Hylobates moloch | reverse complement strand
CAAATATACCTAACAAAACATTTACAGAACATTTCATGGTGGCAGAGGTGAGCTAAGCATGCCTGTCCTTGGGCTCCATGGGAGCATATGCTGCCACTAGTGTTAGCGGGTCCAGGCAGGCTGACTTTTGACCTCCAGAGGGCTTGCTCAAGTACCAGGAATGGCAGCAGTGGACCAGGTAGGTGGGCAGGTTCTCAAACCCTTGGGCAGTGTTCATGGCATGGGGGATAGCAATCGAAGTGGTGGGAAAACCCTCTGAAACCCAAGTAGTCAGTCAGCACTGGTGTTGGAACTGGCTGTGATGGGTTGGTTGGCCTTGTCCCCAAACCTACAGGTGGGTCGTATAGGTGGGTGCCAGCGGTGGTGGTAGCAGCAGGTTGAGTGGGCCCGATCTCAGACACCAGGAGGAATGCTTCAGTGCCACTGGTGGTGGACTGGGCCGGGCCACTCTCAGCCTCCTGGACGGTGTGCTCAGGTACAAGGGGGCTGGATCCGGGCTGAGCTGAGCCCTCAGGCACCTCAATGGTGCTATAGATGCTGTCTGTGGTATGTAGAGGTGAAATGAGGCCCAGGCCGTTGGCAGAATGCTCAGGTAGAGGCAGCAGCAGCTGCACGATGGCCCTGCTACTGGGGAGGGCAAGGCTGCTTTCCCTAGTTGCCATAGGTAAGAAGCTGGGGGGTATTGGCTTTACTTGTGTCTTGGCCCACAGCAGTTTGCAGCCATGGAGGTTGCCGAAGGGGAATTTGTCCTTGGGGCATGTGAGAATACACAGGCACCCCTCTGCAGCGGGTGCAGGATTGCTGCCTCAGCCCTGGTTACAGAGTAGGATGCAAGTCCACTGTGGGCTGGGCTCTTAAAATGGTACTGTGCTACTGCTGCTGCTGCTTAGGACTCAGGGGCTTGTGGGAGCCTGCATGAGTGCTTCCTCTGGAGCAATAACCTTCATGAAGTTTCCAGGGAGCTCCCTATGTTAGTCTCAGGGACTACAAGGGTCAAGGGGCTCTCCCATAGCTAGGATTATAGGAGTCTATGGTGGGAATGTGGACTGCTAGGGTCTCTCACTTATCCTTTTCCTGCACTGGAGAGTCTCCCCCAGATCCAAGGTCATCTTGGCCCAGCAGGATGCTTCATTTCCTTCTCCTTCCTAGCTTTAGGTTTTTTCTGTTACTTTTCTGTCGAATTCCAATATTCTCTCTTGGATGATCTATTTGAAGTGTGATTATCTACTCACTCTTTTGGTTCTACTTAGTGGAGAAGGGTAGTAGGAGATGCCTCTAATCAGCCATCTTGAAGCCCCTTACCCAGAAAAAATCTTGAAAGAAACAAAAATGGAAATACAACATGCCAAAATGTATGGCATGCATCAAAAGCAGTTCTAAAAAGAAAGTTTATAGCAATAAATACCTACATTGACAAAAAAGAAAGATCTCAAATAAACAATCTAACTTTACACCTTGAGGAACTAGAAAAAGAAGAAAAACTGAGGCCAAAAAGTAGAAGGAAGAAAATAACACAGATTAGAGATAAAAATGGAACAAATGTTAGAAAAACAATAGAAACTATCAACAAAATTAAGTTTTTTGAAAACATAAGCAAAATAGATAAACCTTTAGCTAGACTAAGAAAAAACATGAAGACTTAAATAAATAAGATCAGAAATGAAAGAGGAGATATTACAACTGATACTGCGTAAATATAAAAGATTTTAAGATATTACTATGAACAATTACATGCCAACAAATTGGATAACCTAGAAGAAATGGATACATTTCTAGAAACATAAACCATTAATATGACTGGATTATGAAGAAGTTGAATATCTGACCAGACCTAGAATTAGTAAGAAGACTGAATCAGTAATCAAAAAATATCCCAACAAAGAAAAGACCAGGGTCATATGGTTTCACTAGTGATTTATACCAAGCATTTAAAAAGAACACTAATCCTTCTCAAAATCTTCTAAAAAAAATAAAGAAAGGAAAAATACTTCAAAATTCATTTTATGAGGCCACAATTACACCCCAATAAAAAGCCAGATAAGGACACTACAAGAGAAGAAAATTGCAAGGCAATATCCTCAATGAACATAGATGCAAAATTTCTCAACAAAATGCTATCAATTATCAAAAAGACAAAAGATAAGTTTTGGTGAAGATTGGTGAAAAAAGAACCCTTGTGCATTGTTGCTGAAAATGGAGGCTAGGCGCGGTGGCTCGTGCCTGTAATTCCAACACTTTGGGAGGCCGAGGCAGGTGGATCACCTGAGGTCAGGAGCCAGCCTGATCAACATGGTGAACCCCTGTCTCTACTAAAAATACATAAACTAGCTGGGCGTGGTGGCACGTGCCTGTAGTCCCAGCTACTTGGAAGGCTGAGACAGGAGAATCGCTTGAACCCGGGAGGCAGAGGTTGCAGTGAGCCAAGATCTCCCCACTGCACTCCAGCCTGAGACTCCATCTGAAATTTTAAAACAAAAGAAAATGGAAATTGGTAAAGCCATTATGAAAAACAATATAGAGGTTCCTCAAAAAATTAAAAACAGAAATACCATTTGATCCAGGAATCCCACCACTGGGTATACATTCAAAGGAAATTAAATCAGTATATTGAAGAGCTGTCTGTACTACCATGTTCATTGTATATTATTCACAATAGCCAATATACATTAACAACCTGAGCAATCAACAGATGAAGAAATAAAATATATGTACAATCGTGCTGCATAACATTTCAGTCAACATGGACCACATATATGATGGCAATCTCATAAGATCATAATTGGAATGTTCCTAACACAAATAAATGATAAATGCTTGAAGTGATGTATATCCCAATTACCCTGATTTGATCATTACACATTATATGCTTGTATCAAAAATTACATGTACCATATAAATATGTGCAACTATTATGTATCCATAAAAATAAAAAAATATATAAACATGGCCAGGAGCAGTGCTCGTGCCTATAATCTCAGCACTTTCAGAGGCCGAGGCGGGTGGATCTTCAGCCCAGGAGTTTGTGACCAGCCTGGACTACATGGTGAAACCTTGTCTAATAAAACTACAAAAATTACCCAGATGTGCTCATTTGAACCCAGGAAGCAGAGGTTGCAGTGAGCCAAGATTGCCACTGCACTCCAGCCTAGGCAACAGAGCGAGACTCTCGCTCTCAAAAAAAAAAAAAAAAAATCTTTAGAAGAAAATACTGGAGAATACTGTAGTATAATACTAGCTGTGGGTCTGTCGTAAATGGCTTTTATTATGTTGAGGTATGTTCTTTCCAAACTCAATTTTGTAGAGCTTTTATCATGAAAAGATGTTGAATTTGGGCTGGGTGCAGTAGCTCACGCCTATAATCCTAGCACTTTGGGAGACTGAGGCAGGCAGATCACTTGAGCCCAGAAGTTGGAGACCAGCCTGGGCAACATGACAAAATCCCGTCTCTACAAAAATTACAAAAATTAGCCGAGCATGGTGACAGGCGCCTGTAGTCCCAGCTACTTGGGAGGCTGAGGTAGGAGGATCACTTGAGCTTGGGGAGGTCGAGGCTGCATCACACCATTACACTCCAACCTGGAGTGAGACCTTGTCTCGAAAAAAAAAAAAAAAAATTATATAAACATCAACCCAAAATGGATGCAAACTTAAAGGTGAAACCTAAAATCATAAAACATATAGAAAAAATAGGGTAAAATCTTCAGAATCTAGGACCAGGCAAAGAATTCTTAGACTTGACATCAATGATCTATAAAGAAAAAAAATCAATGGCCAGGCACAGTGGCTCTCCCTGTAATCTCAGCACTTTAGGAGGCTGAGGCGGGCGGATCACCTGAGGTCAGGAGTTCGAGACCAGCCTGGCCAACATGGTGAAACCCCATCTCTACTAAAAATACAAAAAATTAGCTGGGCGTGGTGGTGCACGCCTGTAATCCCAGCTACTCAGGAGGCTGAGGCAGAAGAATCGCTTGAACCCAGGAGGCAGAGGTTGCAGTGAGCCAAGATCACGCCATTGCACTCCAGCTTAGGCAACAAGAGCGAAACTCTGTCTCAAAAAAAAAAATAAATAAAATAAATAAATAAATAAATAGGACCTCATCAAATTTTAAAACATTCACTCTGTGAAAGACTCTATTAGGAAAATGAAAAGACAAGCTATAGACTGACAGAAATTATTTGCAAACCACACATTCAACAAATGACTAGTATCTAGAATACATAAAGAACTCTCTCAAGACTCCAGAGTAAATAATAATAATAAATCCAATTAGAAAATGTACAAAAGACATGAACAGACATTTCACTGAAGAGATAATACAGGTGACAGATAAATACAAAAAAGATGTTCAACAACGTTAGCCATTAGAGAAATGCAAACTAGAGGCCAGGTGCAGTGGCTAATGCCTGTAATCCCACCACTTTGGGAGGCCAAGGCAGGTGGATCACTTGAGGCCAGGAGTTGGAGATCAGCCTGGCCAACATGGTGAAGCCCCATCTCTACTAAAAATATGAAAATTAGCTGGGCGTGGTGACACGCACCTCTAATCCCAGCTACTCGGGAAGCTGAGGCAGGAGAATTGCTTCAACCCAGGAGGCGGAGGTTTCAGTGAGCCAAGATCACGCCACTGCACTCCAGCCTGGGCGACAGAGCAAGATTCCATCTCAAAAAAATAAAAAAGAAATGCAAACTAGAACCACAATGAAGTATCACTACACATCTAACAGAATGGCTAAAATAAAAACTAATGACAACACCAAATGCTGGTGAGGATGCAAAGAAACTGTATCACTCATACATTGTCGGTGAAAATGTAAAATGGTATACCTACTGTCCATTTGTATTATTATAAAGGAATACCTGAGGCTAGGTAATTTATAAAGAAAAGAGATTTATTTGGCTTATGCTTCTGCAGGCTGTACAAGAAGCATGACACCAACATCTAATTCTGATGAGGGCATCAAGCAGCTTCTACCCATGGTGGGAGGCAAAAGGGAGCCAGCATGTACAGAAATCATCACATGGCAAGTGAGTAAGCAACAGACAGGGGAGGCGCCAGACAATCAGCTCTTGACAATCAGCTCTCCTGGGAACTAACAGAATAAGAACTCATTCAGCAGCCCCCAAAAGGGGGAGATTTAATCTATTTATGAGGGAACTGCTCCCATGACTCAAACACCTCCCATTAGGCACCACCTCCAACACTGGGGATCAAATTTCAACATGATGTTTTGGAGAACAAACATCCAAATGACAGCACCTACTCTGGAAAACAGTTTGGCAGTTTCTTCAAACAATAAATATAAAGCTACTACTATATAACTCAGAAACTCCACTCTTGGGCACTTATCCCAGAGAAACTAAAACATGTTCATACCAAAATCTGCACCAAAAAAAATGTTCATCCTAGCTTTATTGATAACAGTAAAAAAATTAGAATCAGCCTTAATGTCCTTCAACAGATGAATGGTTAAGCTAACTTGTACATCTATACCATGAAATAATATTAAGAAAAAGGAACAAACTATTGTTTGTTGCAACAACCTGGACAAATCCCCAAAGAATTACTCTAACTATAAAAATCCTATCACAAAAGATTACTATATGACTCTAGTAATATAACATTCTTGAAATGACAAAATTATTAAAATGCATGGTAGATTAGTAGTTGCTAGGGTTTAAGGAGGGCGTAACGAGAGCAAAGAAGTGGGTGGCTATAAAAGGGCAACATTGATGGGGCACAGTGGCTCATGCCTGTGATCCCAACACTGTGAGAGTCCGAGGCAAGAGGATCACTTGAGGCCAGCAGTTTGAGACCAGGCTAAGCAACAGCAAGACCCCGTCTCTAAATAATTTACAAATTTTAGCCAGGTGTGGTGGCATGCACCTGTAGTCCCAGCTACTCCAGAAGCCGAGGTGGGAGGATCGCTTGAGCCCAGGAGCTCAAGGCTGCAGTGAGCCAAGATGGCGCCTCAGCACTCCAGCCTCAGTTAGAGTGAAATCCTGTCTCTAAAATAAAAATAAAATTAAAATGTTTTGTATTTTGACTTTATCAGTATCAATATTCTGTTAGTTACATGGTACTATAGTTTTACAAGATGTTACCATTGGGGGAAACTGGGTAAAGCTTACATGGAATTTCTCACTATTGTTTTGTACAACTGCATCTAAAAATTAAAAGTTTAGGCCAGGCGCAGTGGCTTATGCCTATAATCCCAGCACTGTGGGAGGCTGAGGCAGGCAGATCACCTGAGGTCTGGAGTTCGAGACCAACCTGGCCAACATGGGGAAACCCCGTCTCCACTAAAACTACAAAAATTAGCCAGGTGTAGTGGCGCGTGCCTGTAGTCCTGGCTACTCGGGAGGCTGAGGCAGGAGAATCACTTGAACCC
>NW_026652282.1:48137496-48151849 GCF_009828535.3 Hylobates moloch | reverse complement strand
ATGGAGTCACTCATTTCTTTGTCCCCAGCATTGCCCCACACAGAGCTGGACACAAAGTAGATGTCAAAAAAAAATTTTTTTTTTTAAGACAGGGTCTTGCTCTGGCACCCAGGCTGGAGTGCAGTGGTGTGATCTTGGCTCACTACAGCCTTGAACTCTGGGCTCAAGCAATCCCCCTACCTCAGCCTCCCAAGTGCCTGGGATTATAGATGCAAGCCACCATGCCCAGCTAATTTTATTTTTATTTTTATTTTTTGAGACAGGGTCTTGCTCTGTTGCCCAGGCCGGAGTGCAGTGGTGCAGTCTTGGCTCACTGCAACCTGCACCTCCTGGGTTCAAATGATTCTCCTGCCTCAGCCTCCCAAGTAGCTGGGATTATAGGCACCCCCTACCATGCCTGGCTAATTTTTGTATTTTCAGTGGAGAAAGGGTTTCACCATGTTGGCCAGGCTGGTCTCGAACTCCTGACCTCAAGTGATCTGCCCGCCTCAGCCTCCCAAAGTGCTAGGATTACAGGAGTGAGCCACCGCGCCCAGCCTCCCAGCTAATTTTTAACAGAATTGTTTGTAGAGACGAAGGTCTCATTTTGATGCTCAGGCTGGTCTCAAACTCCTGGGCTCAAGTGATCCTCCTGCCTTGGCCTCCCAAAGTGCTAGGATTACAGACCTAATCCTAGTGAACCACTGTGCCCGCCAGAAATTTTTTTTTTTTTTGAGACAGAGTCTCTGTTACCAGGCTGGAGTGCAGTGGTGTGATCTCGGCTCTCTGCAACCTCCGCCTCCCAGGTTCAAGCAATTCTCTTGCCTCAGCCTCCTTGGTAGCTGGGACTACAGGCGTGTGCCACCATGCCCAGCCAATTTTTGTATTTTTAGTAGAGACGGGGTTGCATCATGTTGGCCAGGATGGTCTTGATCTCTTGACTTTGTGATCCGCCTGTCTCGGCCTCCCAAAGTGCTGGGATTATAGGCATGAGCCACCGTGCCTGGCGTACTTTTTCATTTTATTCTTGTAAAAGCCATGCAAACTACCCCTTATCCACCCCCCATTTGACGGATAGGAAACTGAGGCTGAGAGTTAACTAAGCACCTGCTGGAGTGTGGTGGGGCCAGAATTGGAGCCTAGTTCCACATGGCTCCAGGCTCCTGTTCTTACCCAAGCCTGTGTCCCTACCTTTTCTGCAGAAGTCTTTGGAGGTTCTCTGGGGGTTAAGACCTCAACGTTATGTTTTCTGTCTCTCCCTAGATTGGAGATCTCACTGGGTATTGCACCAATCCGAACCGTCATCAGATGGGGTGGGCTAAACGCAATGTGGACCACCGCCCTAAGAGCAACAATATGGTGGATGTCTGCTCAGTGGACCGCCGCCCAGTGCTGCAGAGGATCATGGAGACGGACCCCCTGCAACAGGGCCAGGCTCTGGCATCTGCCCTGAAAAATAAGAAGAAGATGCAGAAACGTGCAGGTGGGAGCCCCTGACCAACCCTGTGCTCTAAAAAGGGCCCACATGGGATCTTTTTTTGTTTTTTTTTTTTTTCCTGGCTCACTGCAGTCTCCGCGCCCTGGGTTCAAGCGATTCCCCTTCCTCAACTTCCTGAGTAACTGGGATTACAGGCACCTGCCACCATGTCCAGCTCATTTTTGTATTTTTAGTAGAGACGATGTTTCGCCATGTTGGCCAGGCTGGTCTCGAACTCCTGACCTCAGTTGATCCACTTGCCTCAGCCTTCCAAAGTGCTAGGGTTACAGACGTGAGCCACCGCACGTGGCCCCACCTGGGATCTTGATTGGGGCTCCTGAATGAGTATCTCTCTCTGTGTCCAGCTCCAGTCTAGGGTTGGGGGCAGGGATGAGCTAGGAGGGTCAACTACTAGCACAGTGGTTCTCAAACTTCAGCTCACATCAGGATTCCCTGGAGGGTTTGTTAAAAACACAGATTTCTGGGCCCCTCCCTCATAGTTTCTAATTGAGTAGGTCTTCTGCGGGGCCTGTTAGAATTTGTATTTCTAACAGGTTCCCAGCTGATGCTATTTCTCTGGGGATCACACTGGGAGAACCACTGGCCTGCCTAGTCTATGTATCAAATAATAACCATTTATTTATCAGGTACTCTCTATGTGTTAGGTAGCTTGCAGGCTATATATAATTTTTACTTTATCAATAGGCAATATACTCAAAATCCTACAGGTACAAGAGGATATACAGTAAAATCTCTCCCACCCGCTAGTCATCCAGACTGCCCCCTCGTCAGCCAGTTAGTTTATTGTGTCTTTCCTGAGACACACAAGCAAATATCTATATATTCTTTGTTCTCTTTTTCCACACAAATGCCAATCTACTGGACACATGGTTTTGCCCTATCATTTTTCCACTCAGTGTATCTTAGGGATATGTCTATGTTAATACACAAAAGAACTTCTTCCCCTTGTTTTAATGGTGGTACATTGTGTAGCTGGCCCATTTGGGTTTCCATGCTGTACTTATTTTCACTAACTCATTGCAAAAGTCTTACCCTTATTTGATAAGTGAGAAAACTGAGGTCCAGAGACATTAAGTGACGCACTGAAGGTAAGACAACTTGTAGTTGATGGAGCCAAAATACAGACTTTGGGTTGATTGACCCCATCAGCCCTATTCTTTGAACTAGATTGTGTTCTGTAACCAAACATACACAATCAGACATTCACTCTTGGCCTGGCTCCACACTGAGTCCTGGGAATTCAGATGAATTGCCTTTGAACTCCTAGTCTTATTAGGGAGTGAGGAGGAGACAAGAAAACAGGCCTTGGCAGCACGAGCACATAGTAATCACGTTGAAGACCCAGCAAGCACAGTGAGGGAACCTAACCCGGCCTGGGGATGGTGGTTGGATAGGGGTGATCAGAGAAGGCCTCTTGGAGGAGGTGAAGTCTGGGGGCCATCCTGAGGAACAACGGGGTGTGTCTGGGGGATGGGAGGTGTGCCTGGTAAACGTTCAGGCTTATGGTGAACATACGGCCATGTTGCCCTTTGCTGTGAGAGCTTTGTTTTGAGGGTAATGGTAGAGCGCTAAGTTTGACACAGTAAAAGAAAATTATTGCTTTGGTATTTGGACAAAAATACTTGGAGCCCAGTGAGTCTGAAACCCTGAGATAGAAGCTGTGTTGGGATGATCATTTCACAGATAGAAAAATGGATTGCCTACCTGTGAAGCTGAGCAGTGGCTTCCAGCACTCACCAGTTTTGTGGTAGTGTTTGGGGGTAAGTGAGCCAGTTCAGGAGCTTGATGTAGACCAAGGTAGATGTAGGCCAGCGTCAGCAGGCCCCCTGGTGGCAAGCCAGCCACAAAAAGATTGCCTGTATTTCTCCATTTGCAGATAAAATTGCCAGCAAGCTGTCTGATTCCATGATGTCTGCTCTTGACCTCTCTGGCAATGCTGATGATGGTGTTGGTGACTAATCGACTGATCTCACTTCCCTTCCACTCCAAGCACCAGTTCCGGTGGTACGGGGGAATACCAGTGAAATAGTTTGGTTCTCCCTGAAGCATCTGCATATTGAAAGAACGCTTTCCCCACTATGTGTCTTCTCCCCCTCCTCCAGTAAAAACAGTCCCGGCTAGGTGCTGTGGCTCACACCTGTAATCCTAACACTTTGGGAGGCCGAGGTGGGCAGATCACCTGAGGTCAGGAGTTCGAGACCAGCCTGGCCAACATGGTGAAACCCCGTCTCTACTAAAAATACAAAAAAAATTAGCCGGGCTTAGTGGCAGGTGCCTGTAATCCCAGCTACTTGGGAGGCTGAGGCAGGAGAATCGCCTGAACCTGGGAGACTGAGGCAGGAGAATCGCCTGAACCGGGGAGGCAGAGGTTGCAGTGAGCCCAGACGGCACTATTGCACTCTAGCCTGGGTAACAACATGAAACTCCGTCAAAAAAAAAAAAAAAAAAAAAGTCCCAAGGGGCTGCAGCTGCCAAATCCAATACCCTCTATTTAACCCCTACTCTGTTTTACAAGAGAAGTAAAAGAAGTATCAGCAGAGCTCAGGTGCTAACACCTGTTGAGGGCTGACCTACAAAACTCTGCCTGCAAAACTCTCTTAGACAGGTGAATATGCTACTAGAAGTTAGGTTGCTGGTAGACCTGGGGGTCCCTGTGGGAGGGTGATGGTTTCTTTACCACCCCACAGGAGATTTCAGTGGCAAGGCATGCCTGCAGTGGGCTTTGGGCCATGCATCTTCCAAGTTCATAGGTCTTCACCTGGGTGGCAGTGAGAGAAAGCAGAAAGTAATGAGCCTCTTGTGTCTCTGGAAGGTTCTAGGAATAGGGTAGAGGGAAGAAGAGAACAAACAAGCCTGGCTTGTGCTGAATTATGGTAGGCACTACCCTGTTTGCGTGAAGAGAAAACAAAGCATCTGTTAGTAGGGAGGCTTTAGGGGGAAGCCCCGTCTTGGGGGCATTTCTGGGCAGATTGTGAATTGGAGGAATCTCTTTAACTGAAGTACTCTGGCTGGACCCTGCCCTTGTGTGACCATGTCTCCTATTGCACCAGCATTTGAATTCCATGGCTCAAGAGGGTTCTGGTACCATTTATTCACAGACTGTATCCTCGAGAGAACTGCTATATATGGGAGTGTACCAGCCAACTCCTTTTCCAGTGTCTGTAAGTCACCTCATTAAAGTATAATTAGCTGTCTCCTCTGGGAGATCCTACCCCATCAGACAAGGGCAGTGAGCCCGAGCAGTGCCAGAGGCCCTCAGAAAGGGACTAGGGTAGGTGATTGCAACTGAAACACAATCTTCTTTCTTTGCCAGGGTATTTTGGGGGTTTTGCCCATGACTTCACTTCCCAGCAATTTACTTGAGTTCACACATTTGAAGTGGGTGGGCATAGCATTACTGCAGTCTTGGACGTCTACCCCAAACTTCCACACCATCCTTCGACCCACAGCTGCACCTTTATTTATTTTGCTCTGTCACCCAGGCTGGAGTGCAATGGCCTGATCTCGGCTCACTGCAACCTCTGCCTCCCGGGTTCAAGTGATCCTCCTGCCTTAGCCTCCCGAGTAGCTGGGATTACAGGCACCCGCCACCACGCCCGGCTAATTTTTGTATTTTTAGTAGAGACGATGTTTCACCATGTTGGCCAGGCTAGTCTCGAACTCTTGACCTGAAGTGATCCACTCGCTTCGGCCCCCCAAAGTGCTGAGATTATAGGTGTGAGCCACTGTGCCCGGCCCCACAGCTGCATCTTAACCTTGCCTTTGCCTCTGCCTCTCAAGCTGGTACCTCCTAATTTACATCCTAAGAGTGGAACCATGTGACAAGGACTGGAGTGCCATTGGCTGCGGGCTGTTCAGGCAGGGAAGTACAAGACCACTCTTGTATTCAGGGGCAACCAAAGGAGAGAATTACGTACTTGTTGAGTACAAACTGCACCAAGCCCTGGAGACCCATTACCACCTTTAACCCTCAATACAGCTCTGCTAGTAAGGGATTCATCTCCCCAAATGAAAAAAAGAAGTAATCTCAGAATGTTGGCCAAGCATGGTGGCTCACACCTATAATCCCAGTTATGCAGGAGGCTGAGGCAGGAGAATCACTTGAACTCAGGAGGCGGAGGTTGCAGTGAGTCGACATCACACCACTGCACTCCAGCCTGGGGGACAGAGTGAGACTTCGTCTCGGGGAAAAAAAAAAAAAAAACTTGACAGCATGGCCAGACCCAAGTGGGCATATTAAGTGGTGGTGCTAGGATTGGAACCCAAGCATGATTAAAACCATATGCAGGCCCTTTCCTCTGTATTGTACTGCCTCCTTAACAAAGGAAGATTGATTAAGCCCCTACTTTGTGCCAGTCTCTGTTATCAAGTCTGTTAAATGCATTTTTTCTTTTTTGGTTTAAAAAACTCTTTAGTTTCTTAAACTACTAGTTTTTAGTGTCTTGCTAAAACTACACTCAGTGCTCTTGAATAGGCTACAACTTATTTCACACTATCTCATTGAACTCTCCTGGTATGTAATAGTGTTATAATGAAAAATTGCATACCAGGACAGCTAAGTCTATTTTGCAATCATACAGCGTTTTGTAATTTAGCATTTAAAATACAGACAGTCCCTGACTTTTGGTGGTTTGATGTAGGATTTTTGGTGGAAAAGCAGTATACATTCAGAATGCACCTCTACTTATGATGGGACTACTTCCTGGTAAACCCATTGTAATTTGCAAATTACGGGTTTATCAGGAGGTGGCCCCATCAGTAATGGAGAAGTGCTGGGAGGTAAATATTAGAAATGGAAGTATCTAAATGAGTAAGAAACAGCATGGGAGCATAATTTGGCCAAAATCAAAGAGAACTAAAGTAGTCATGTCGGTAAGAATTTGGGACTGCAGGCCAGTTATGATGGCTCTCACCTGTAATCCCAGCATTTTGGGAGGCCAAGGCAGGCAGATCACTTGAGGTCAGGAGTTCAAGACCAGCCTAAACAATATGGCGAAACCTCATCTCTACCAAAAAAATACAAAGATTAGCTGGGCGTGGTGTCTCATGCCTGTAGTCCCAGCTACCTATGGGGCTGAGGCAGGAGGATCTCTTGAGCCCAGGAGGTTGACGCTGCATTGAGCCGAGATTGTGCCACTGCACTGCAGTGTGGGCAACAGTGAGACTGTCTCAGGGAAAAAAAAGAGGAAAACAAAAAAGATGTTGGGAGTGCAGTTTCTCTACCTACAGCATATCAAAGGTTTTTTTAAAAAAAGTATTTTCTTTTTACCTTCATTTTTCAAAACAATTAGGGTACAATTTACATATAGTAAAGTTCACTCTTTATCGTTTTAGTTATGTGAGTTTGTACAAACATATACAGGAGTGAACCACTATCACAATCGAAATATAGTTGCATCACCCCCCTAAAACTCTACAGGCCCTTTTGTAGTCAACTCCTACCCCCAACCCTCAGATTCTGCCAACCACTGATTTGTTTTCTGCCCCTATAGTTTTGCTTTAGCATGACTGTCATATCAATAGAATCATACAATGAGTAGGCTTATTTTATGCCTTCAGGTTTTGAAAATTATAAACATTTACATTACAGTAAAATTCACTCTGGTGGACAGTTCTATAAAGCTCTGATAAATGTGTAGAGTTGTGTAACCACCAATGCAACCAAGGTACAGAAGCCTGTCCCTACCAAATTCATTCCTGCTACTTTGTAGTCAAAACCAGTCCCCTACACCCAAACCCTGGCAGTCACTGGTTACTGGTTTTTTTCTTCGTTCTTTTTTTTTTTTGAGACGGAGTCTAGCTCTGTTGTCCAGGCTGGAGTGGTGCAGTGGCGTGATCTCTGTTCACTGCAACCTCCGCCTCCAGGGTTCAAGTGGTTCTCCTGCTTCAGCCTCCCGAGTAGCTGGGATTACAGGCGCCCGCCACCATGCCCAGCTAATGTTTGTATTTTTAGTAGAGATGGGGTTTCACTGTGTTGGCCAGGCTGATCTCAAACTCCTGACCTCATGATCCTCCTGCCTTGGCCTCCCAAAGTGCTGGGATTGCAAGAGTGAGCCACCGTGCCTGGCCTTTTTCTTTGTTCTTAGATTTTTGTCTTTTTTTTTTTTTTTTTTTTTTTGGGAAAAGGTTCCCACTTTTTCTTTGGGGTGAGTGTGCAGTGGCGTGATCTTGGCTCACTGCAACCTCCACCTCCCGGATTCAAGCGATTCTCCTGTCTTAGCCTCCTGAGTAGCAGGGACTACAGGTGCCCACCACCATGCCAGGCTAATTTTTGTATTTTTAGTAGAGGCAGGGTTTCACCACACTGGCCAGGCTGGTCTTGAACTTCTGACCTCAAATGATCCACCCACCTCGGCCTCCCAAAGTGCTGGGATTATAGGCATGAACCACCATGTCCGGCCATATATTTTCGTCTTTTGAAGAATGTTACATAAGTGAAATTATATGGTATGTAGCATTTTGAGAGCGACTTCTTTTGCTATGAGTAATACATTTGAGATTCATCCATATTCCTCAGTATATTAATAGTTCTTATTTCTGAGTCACTCCATTGTGTGGATTTACTACTGTTTATTCCCCAGTTGAAGGATGTTTAGGATCTTTGCAGTTTTGGACAATTACAAGTAAAGCTGCTATAAACATTTGTATGCAACATTTTGTGTTTTCATTTATCTGTAGTAAATACCTAGAGTTGGATTGCTGGGATATATGGTAAGCATATGTTTGACATTTTAAGAAACTAGAACTAAACTGTTTTTCAAAGTGGCTGTACCATTTCACATTCCCATCAGTATGAAAGTTTCAGTTCCACATCCTTTCTAGTACTTGGGGGTGTCAGTTTATTTTTTTAATTTTTAAATTTTTTTATTATTTTTTATAACATTTAAATAGAGATGGGGTCTCACTGTGTTGACCAGGATGGTCTTGAACTGCTGGCCTCAAGTGATCCTCCCATCTTGGTCTCCCAAACTGCTAGGATTACAGGTGTGAGCCACCATGCCTGGCCAGGTTTTTTGACATTAGATATGTAGTGGTATCTCATCGTTTTTATTTGCATCCTCTAATGATTTGAGCATATTTTATATGCTTATTTGCTATCTACATATCTTCTTTGGCAAGGTGTTCACATCTCTTGCATATTTTGGATAGTTTTATTATTTTTGAATTTTGAGGATTATATGCTGGATACAAGGGTTTTTTTTTTTTTTTTTTTTTGAAACAGAGTCCTCACCCAGGTTGGAGTGCAGTGGTGCAATCTCGGCTCACTGCAACCTCCGCCTCCTGGGTTCAAATAATTCTCATGCCTCAGCCTCCTGAGTAGCTGGAATTACAGGCGCACGCCACCATGCTTGGCTAACTTTTATGTTTCTACTGGAGACGAGGTTTCGCCATGTTGGCAAGGCTGGTCTTGAACTCCTGACATCAAGTGATACACCCGTCTTAGCCTCCCAGAGTTCTGGGATTATAGGCATGAGCCACTGTGCCTGGCCACTGTAAACACTGTCTTTTTTTCATTATGGGAAAGCTTTATTGACACATTTGTTTTTATTTTTAAAAATTATGGTAAAATACACAGAACATAAACGTTACCATCTGATATGGTTTGGCTGTGTCCACACCTAAATCTTGAATTGTAGTTCCCATAATCCCCACACATATGTACCACATTTTCTTTATCCAGTCTGTCGTTGATAGGTATTTAGGTTGGTTCCATGTCTTTGGTATTGTGAATAGTGCTGCAGTGAACATATGTGTGCATGTGTCTTTATGGCAGAATGATTTATATTGTGCATAACCAAAACCAAAACTGTACTTATTAAACAATAACCTCCCAACCCCTTCTGCCCACAACCTCTGGCGACTGCCATGCTACTTTCTGTCTCTGAATTTGAATACCCTGATAGTCATATAATATTTATCTTTTTGTGACTGGCTTATTTCACTTTGCATAATGTATTCAAGGTTAATCTATGTTGTAGCCTGTGTCAGAATTTCTTTTCTTTTTAATGCTGAGTATTATTCTATTGTATGTATATACCACATTTTATTTATCCATTCATCCACTGATGGACATGTGCGTTGCTTCCACCTTTTGGCTGTTGTGAAAAATGCTGTTATAAGGATGGGTATGGAGATCTCTCCCCTTTTTTTGAGACAGGTTCTCACTCTGTCACCCAGGCTGGGGTGCATTGGTGTGATCATAGCTCACTGTAGCCTCGACCTCCTGGGCTCAAGCGAACCTCCCATCTCCGCCTCTTGAGTAGCTGGGACCACAGGCATGTGCCACCATGGCTGTTAAATTTATCAATTTGTTCTTCTATGGATCATGCTTTTTGTGTTACATCAGAGGAGTCTTTGTTTAACATGAGATGATAAAGGTTTTCTCCCATGTTTCCTCCTAAAAGTTTTATAGTTTTAGGTTTTACATTTACCATTTTGAGTCAATTTTTGTATATGGTACAAGGTATGAATCTATGCTTTTTAAAAAAATACGGTTACCCAATTTTTCTAGCATTATGTGCTAAAACTTTGCTAAAGTCGCTTAGTTCTAGTACCTTTTTTTGCAGATTTCTTTTTTTTTTGAGACGGAGTCTCGCTGTCGCCCAGGCTGGAGTGCAGTGGCAGGATCTCGGCTCACTGCAGGCTCCGCCCCCCGGGGTTCACGCCATTCTCCTGCCTCAGCCTCCCGAGTAGCTGGGACTACAGGTGCCCACCACCTCGCCCGGCTAATTTTTTGTATTTTTAGTAGAGACGGGGTTTCACCATGTTAGCCAGGATGGTCTTGATCTCCTGACCTCGTGATCCGCCCGCCTCGGCCTCCCAAAGTGCTGGGATTACAGGCGTGAGCCACCGCGCCTGGCTTTTTGCAGATTTCACCAGACTTTCTGCATAGACAATCATATCTTCTGTGAATAAACATGGTTTTATTTCTTCATATCTAATATTTATGTCTGCGTTTTTTTTTATCTTATTGTAGTCGCTGGGACTTCCAGTACTACACTGAGTAAGAGTGGTGGCCGGGTGTGGTGGCTCACGCCTGTAATCCCAGCACTTTGGGAGGCTGAGGTGGGCTGATCACCTGAGGTCGGGAGTTTGAGACCAGTCTGACCAACATAGAGAAACCCTGTCTCTACTAAAAATACAAAATTAGCTGGGCGTGGTGGCGCATGCCTGTAATCCTGGCAACTCAGGATGCTGAGGCAGGAGAATCACTTGAACCCAGGAGGCAGAGGTTGCAGTGAGCCGAGATCGCACCATTGCACTCTAGCCTGGGCAACGAGAGCGAAACTCCATCTCAAAAAAAAAAAAAAAAAAAAAAAAAGAATGGTGAGCACAGACATCCCTGTCTTGTTTCTGACTTTGGAGGAAAGTATTCTTTCTGCCTTTAACCGTTAAGTATGTTAGATTTTTGTATTGCCCTTTGCTAGTATGAGGTGCTAAGGGTTTGTTTTAGGAATGGATGTTAGATTTTCTCAAGTGTTTTTATGCATCTGTTGAAATGATTACATGGTTTTTCTTTTGTGGTTTTTAATGTAGTTTTAATAAATTATATTGATTGATTTTCTTATGATAAACCAATCCTACATTCCTGTGATAAACCCCACTTTGTCATGATGTATTATTCTTTTTTTTTTTTTTTTTTTTTTTTGTGAGACAGAGTCTCACTCTCACCCAGGCTGGAGTGCAGCGGCGTGATCTTGGTTCACTGCAACCTCTGCCTCCTGGGTTCAAGTGATTCTCCTGCCTCAGCCTCCCGAGTAGCTGGGACTACAGGTACGTGCCATCACACCATGCTAATTTTTGTATTTTTAGTAGAGACGGGGTTTCACCATATTGGCCAGGCTGGTCTCGAACTCCTGACCTTGTGATCCGCCCGCCTCAGGCTCCCAAAATGCTGGGATTACAGGCATGAGCTATTGTACCCGGCCTATTCTTTTAATATATTGTTGAAAGTTATATTAGTTTCTATTGCTGCTGTAAAAAATTAGCACAGACTTTGTGGCTTAAAACAACACAAATCTATCATCTTACACTTCTAGAGGTGAGAGGTCCCAAATGAGTTTCACTGGGCCAAAATTGGTGTTGTCAGGGTTACATTCTTTCCAGAGACTCTAGGGGAGAATCCATTTCCTTGCCTTTTTCAGCTTCCAGAGGCTGCTTAGATTCCTAGAATAATGGCTTCTTTCCTCATTTTCAAAATAACTATGTAGTATCTTTTTTTTTTTTTTGAGACGGAGTCTCACACTGTTGCCCAGGCTGGAGTGCAGTGGCACGATCTCTGCTTACTGCAACCTCTGCCTCCCGGGTTCAAGTGATTCTTCTGCCTCAGCCTCCCAAGTAGCTGGGATTAGAGGCATGCGCCACCATGCCTGGCTAATTTTTTGTATTTTTAGTAGAGATGGGGTTTCACCATGTTGGCTAGGCTGGTCTCGAACTCCTGACCTCGTGATCCATCTGCCTGGGCCTCCCAAAGTGCTGGGATTATAGGCGTGAGCCACCACGCCTGGCCAACAATGTAGTATCTTTTTTCTGAACCTCTCTTCCAGTCCTTATATCTTCTCTGACTCTGATCTTCCTGCCTCTCACTTAAAAGGACTCTTGTGATTACTTTGCATGCGCTGGGATCATCTAGGATAATCTCCACATCTCAATATCCTTAAGTTAATCACATCTGGAAAGTTCCTTTAACCATGTAAAGTAACATATTCAAAAGTTTTGGAGATTAGGATCTGTAGATCTTTGAGGATGGGAGGCATTATTTAGCCTACCGCAGATGTAATTTGATAAATTTTTGCTTAGAATTTTTGCATCTACATAAGGATATTGGTCTGAAGTTTTCTTTTGTTTACTATCTTTATCTTTGGTATTGGGGTAATGCTGACCTCATAGAATGGGTTGGGAAGTGTTTCCTATTTTTGGAAGAGTCTGTGTACAATTGGTGTCATTTCTTAAATTTTAGAGTTTACCAGTAAGTTTTATTTGTGGGAAGGTTTAAGACTAAAATTTCAATTTTTAAAATATATATAGGGCTATTCAAGTTATATTTCTTCTTGTGTAAGGATTGGTAATTAGTATTTTAAAGAAAGTTCTTCATTTCATGTAGTTTGTCAAATTAATTTTTGTAAAGTTGTTAATATCCTCTTATCATTTTGTATAAATTGTTAAGACGATTTTAAAATTGATAAGGAAATGCAAAGTAGTTAGAATGTAGTCAAAGCAACTCTGAAAAAGGAACAAAGTTGGAAGACTAACACAATGTGATACCACTTTTGTCATTCCTGATATTAATAGTTTGTGCCTTTTTCCCCTTGATCATCTGGCTAAAGATTTATCAATTGTATTGATCATCTCAAAGAATCACATTTTGGTTTAATTGATTTTCTCTATTTTCTGTTTTCTAATTCATTGGTTTCTGCTTTATCTTTATTGTTTCCTTTTGCTTATTATCCAGAAAGTTTATGATTTTTGTGTTACTTAGAACTGTGTTATTTAACTTCCACATATTTGGACATTTTCCAGAGATCTTTCTGCTATTGACTTCTAATTTAATTACATTATGGTAAAGGAATGTACTTTATATGACTTGAATATATTAAAACATATCAAAACTTGTTTCATGGCCCAGAATATGGTATGTATTGGTAATATGTTTCATGTGCACTTGAGAAGAATAAATTTTGCTGTTGTTGAGTAGTCTTCTATAAATGTCAACCAAGTTAAGTTGGTTGATAGTGTTTTTCATGTCTACTATATCCAAGCTGACTTTATGCCTACTTGTTCTATCAGTTATTAAGAGAGGACTATTGAAGTCCCCAATGATAATTGTGGGTTTGTCTGTTATTTTTTGTAGTTGTATCAGTTTTTATTTAGTTGATTTTGAACCTTTCGTGCTAGGTGCATAGACCTTTAGGTGCATGTCCTCTTCATTAACTGACCCCACTATCATTATGAAATGAACTTCCTTATATTCTTTGTTCTGAAATGCATTTTGTCTAATATAAATATAGCTGCTGCAGCTTTTTTGGGCTAGTTTAACTATAGTATATCTTTTCCATCCTTTTACTTTTTATGTATTTGTGTGTTTATGTTTAAGGTGCATTTATCATAGGCAGCATATAGTTGGTTCTTGCTTTTTTATCCAATTTGACAGTCTCTGCCTTTTAATTGATGTTTGGATCCATTTACATTTAATGTTATTATCAGTATGGCTAGGTGTGAGTCTGTCATCTTGCTATTTGTTTTGTATTTGTTCCATGTATGCTTTGTTCCCTTTTCTCCCTTTTTTTGCCTTCTTTTGGATTACTGTTTTTTTTTAATGATTCCATTGTTTTTTCTTCCTTGATTTATTAGTTATACCTCATTGTTTTATTATCTTAGTAGTTGCTTTAGAGTTTATAGTATAAATGTTTAACTTCCTCCTCCTGGGTTTCATGCTAGTGTCATAAATTTTACTTGTAGATTTTATAAACCTTAAAATGCATTGTTGTTATTTTTGTTTATACTTTAAGTCCTCTTTTAAAGAGATTTAAATAATAGAAAATAATTATATACTCACATAGTTACCATTTCTGATATTCTTCATTCCTCTGTGTGGCTCCAGACTTCTATAAGATAGCATTTTCTTTCTGCCTGAAGAACTTTCTTTAACATTTTTTGCATTGTGAGTCTATTGGGCAATGAATTAATTCAGCTTTTGTATGTCTGAATGCATTTTTTTTGCCGTCATCTTTGAAAGGTATTTTTGCTACATATAGAATTTAAGTTGATAGGTTTTGTCTTTCAGTACCTCAAAAGCATTGTTTCATGGTCTTCTCAATTATGTTGTTTCTAAGATGTCATCCTAATTTTTTTTTTTTTGAGACGGAGTCTTGCTCT
>NW_026652282.1:48130885-48137486 GCF_009828535.3 Hylobates moloch | reverse complement strand
TGAGGCAGGGTCTTGCTATGTTACTCAGGCTGGTCTCAAATTCCTGAGCTCAAGCAATCCTCCCACCTCAGCCTTGTGAGCAGCTGAGATTATAGGTATGCACTGCTGCACCTGGCTTGAGACATCTGATGTCATCTTAATTTGTTTCTTCTATAGATAATGTGTTTTTTAATCTTTATCACTTTTGAGCAATGTAATTATAATATGCCTTGGTGGGTTTTTTTCTTTTATGTTTTTCTGCTTGGAGTTTATTGAACTTCTTGGATATTTAGGTTTATAGATTTCATCAAATTTGGAAAGTTTTGGGCCATTAATTTATCAAATATTTTTTCCTCTTCACCTGCTTTCCTCTTTCACGGACTCTAGTTACCTATTTTAAGCTGCCCGAAGTTGTCCCACAGATCATTGATGTTCTTTGGATTTTTTGGATTTTTTTTTCTCTCTGTGTTTTATTTTGGGTAGTTTCTATTTTATGCCTTCAAGTTCACAAATCTTTTCTGCATTGTCTAGTGTGCTGTTTGTCCCTCCAGTGTATTTCTTCAACTCAGACATTGTAGTTTTCATCTCTAGAAATTAAATTTGGGTGTTTAAAAATATTTTTTATTCCTCTATTTACCTGTTGGAACATATGGAATATAGATAACAAATGTTTAATGTACTTCTCTGCTAATTCTAACATCTTTGGAAGTTCTCAGTCAGCTTTGTTTGATTATTCTCATTATGGGTCATATTTTTCTGCCTTTTTTTTTTTGCATAACCAGTAATCTTTGATTTGATGCCAGGCCCTGTGAATTTTGCCTTTTTCATTGCTTGCATATTTTTGTATTCTTATGAAATTTTGAGCTTTGTTCTTTGATGCAGTTAAGTTATTCTGAAACAGTTTGATCGTTTTGGGTCATGCTTTTATGATTTGTTAAGCAGGTTCAGGGCATAAGTTTTTCCAGTTTGGTTGGATCATATCATCTGTGAATAAAATGGTTTTACATCTTCCTTTACAATCGATGTGCTTTTCATTTCTTTTTCTCAACTCACTACACTGACTAGGACGATGTTGTGTAGAAGTGGTGAAAGCAGACACCCTTGACTTATTTCCAACCTTAGGAGGAAAATACCCAGTCTCTTACTATTAAATATAATGTCTATTGTAGGTTTTGTAGATGCCCTTTATCAGGCTGAGGAAGTTCCATTTTATTTTTAGTTTGTTGAGAAATTTTTTATCATGATTGAGTGTTGCATTTGTTACATGCTTTTCTGCATTTATCGAGATGATTATATAGGTTTTCTTTTAATTCTACCAATATAGCATATTGCATTAATTGATCTTTGAATGTTAAACCAACCTTATATATTCGTTGAGTAAATAGCACTTGGACATAGTGTATAATACATTTCATATGCCACTGGATTCATTTTGCTACTACTTTCTTGAGAATTTTTATCTCTATTCAAAAGGTATGTTTGTATGTAGTTTTCTTGTGATGTCTCTGTCTGTTTTTGGTATCAGAATAATGCTAGCCTTATAGAATAAGTTGGAAAGTGTTACTTTCTTTTATTTTTTGGAAGAATTTGTGAAAGATTGTTATTGTTTGTTCTTTAAATGTTTGTTACAATTCACCAGCAAAGCAAGCTGTACTTGGGCTTTTCTTTGAGGCAAGATTCGTGATTCGGTATCTTGTTAAATTTCTATTAGATTTTCTATTTATTGCATTTCTTCCTGAGTTAGTTTTGGTAATTTGTGTTGAATGTATTCATATTTTTCAAGTTATTTAATTTGATGGCATAAAATTGTTCATAGAATTTGCTTATAATCTTTTTAACTTTTTTTCAGTAAGATCAGTAGTGATGTCTCTTCTTTCATTCAGATTTGATAATTTGTGTTGTTTGTCTTTGTTTCTTGGTTAGTTTACCTAAAGTTTTGTCAAATTTGTTGATCTTTTTGAAGAATCAGCTTTTGGTTTCATTGACTTTCTCTATTGTTATTCTGCTTTCTATTTTGTAGATTCCTGCTCTAATTTTCATTATTTCCTTCATTTGGTTTGCTTTGGGTTCAGTGTGTTCTGTTTCTCATTTACTAAAGTACAAGTTTAGGTTATTGATGGGAGATCGTTCTTCTCTTGTAAAATAGATGAGTTTGTTCTGTTTTATTCAGCTCAATATATTTTAAATTTTCCTTGTGATTTCTTTTGTCCATGGATTACACAGAAGTATGTTGTTTAATTCCAAATATTTGTAGAATTTCCAAATTTCCTTCTGTTGTTGATTTATAATTTATCATTTTAATTTTTTGGATGAATGCACCTTCTATGATTTCAAATCCTTTAAAATGTATTAATAAGGCCGGGTGCAGTGGCTCACGCCTGTAATCCCAGCACTTTGGGAGGCGGAGGCAGGCAGATCACCTGAGGTCAGGAGTTCGAGACCATCCTGGCTAACACGGTGAAACCCCGTCTCTACTAAAAATACAAAAAATTAGCTGGGTGTGGTGGCGGGCACCTGTAGTCCCAGCTACTCAGGAGGCTGAGGCAGGAGAATGGCGTGAACCCGGTAGGTGGAGGTTGCAGCGAGCCAAGATCTCGCCACTACACTCCAGCCTGGGTGACAGAGCAAGACTCCATCTCAAAAAACAAAAACAAACAACAAAAAAATTAGCCGGGCATGGTGGCACATGCCTGTGATCCCAGCAACTCGGGAGGCTGAGCCAGCAGAATTGCTTGAACCCAGGAGTCGGAGGTTGCGGTGAGCCGAGATCGCGCCATTGCACTCCAGCCTGGGCAACAAGAGTGAAGCTCCATCTCAAAAAAAATGTATTAATACTTATTCTATGGCATTGAATATTATCTATCTTGGAGAATGTTCCATATGCATTTGAGGAAAATATATATTCTGCCATCGTGGGATGGAGTGTTCTAAGGATGATATTAAGATCAAGTGGGTTGATAGTGTTCAGATTTTCTGTATCTTTGCTAGTATTTCTACCTTTTGTTCTAGCTATTATTGAACATCTGTTTGAAGCTTCCATGTTATTATTCAGTTGTCTATTTCTCCTTTCAATTCTGTCAGTTTTCTTCATTTATTTTGGAAAATCTGTTAGATGGGTTTACAGTTTTTATATGTTCATGACAAATTGACCTTTTTATTATTATAAAATCATTGTCTTAGTCCTTAGTAACTTTTTTTGCTTTTGAAGTCTATTTTGTTTCATGCTAGTAAAACCATTTAAAGCCTCTTCTTAGAATGGTATATCTTTTACTGTCCTTTTACTTTTAACCCATTTTTTTATCTTTGAATACAAAGTGTGTCCCTTGTTGACTGCATATAGCTTGAACTTGCTTGTCACAGTCTGTGCCCTTTTATCAGAATATTTAACTTATTTATATTTTATTTTTTGAGATGGAGTCTTGCTCTGTTGACCAGGCTGGAGTTCAGTGACAGGATCTTGGCTCACGGCAACCTCTGCCTCCTGGGTTCTAGCAATTCTCCTGAGTAGATGGGATTTCAGGCACCCACCACCATGCCTGGCTAATTTTTGTGTTTTAGTAGAGACAGGGTTTCACCGTGTTGGCCAGGCTGGTCTTGAACTCCTGACCTTAAGTGATCCACCTGCCTCGGCCTCCCAAGGTACTGGGATTACAGGTGTGAGCCACTGTGCCCGGCCTTATTTATATTTTATATATTGTTGATATAGTTGAATTTATGTATGCTATTAAATTATTTGTTTCTGTATATCTCATGTGTTTTGTGTTTCTCTACCCATTTTTAAATCCCGCCTTCTTTTTTGTTGTGGTAAAAAATACGTAAAGAAAAATTTACCATTTTAACCATTTTTGGGAGAAAGTTCATTGTGACATTAAGTTCTGTGACATTAAGTTCATTCACATTGTTGTGAACCATCAGTGCATCTATCTCCAGAACTTTTTCATCTTCACCAAATGAAACTCTGTACTCTCTACACACTAGCTCCCCATTCTCCTTTCCCTCCAGTCCCTTGTAAACTCCGTTTTGCTTTCTATCTTTAAGAATTTGACTATTCTAGGAATCCCAAATAAGTGGAATCATATAATATTTCTGTTTTTGCGACTGGCTTATTTCACTTAGCATAACGTTTTCAAGGTTCATCCATGTTGTAACAGTTCACAATTTCCTTCCATTTAAGACTGAATCATACTCCATTGTATATATATCACCTTTTTCTACCCCAGCTTTTGAAGTGTAATTGACAAGTAAAACTTGCATATATTCAAGGTATACAGTGTGGTGCTTTGATATGCATATCCATTGTGAAATGATTATCACAATCCTGCTAATAACATCATTATCTCACATGGTAACTTTTTTTTATTTGGTGAGAATACTCAAGATCTCTTATAACAAATTTCCAATATACATTATTATTAACGATAGTCATCATGCTGTACCATAGGTCTCCAGAAGTTATTCATATTATAACTGCAAATTTGTACCTTTTGACCAGCATCTTCCCATTTCCCTCACCACCTCCAGCCTCTGGTAACCACCTTTCTACTGTTTCCAAGAGTTTAACTTTTTAAGATTTCACTTAGAAGTGAGATCATGCAGTATTTGTCTTTCTGTGTCTAAACTATTTTACTTAGCATAATGTCCTCCAGGTTTACCTATGTTGTCACAGATGGCAGAATTTCCCTTTTTTTTTTTTGACAGGGTCTCACTCCCGTTGCCCTGGCTGGAGTGCAGTGACATGATCTTGGCTTCCTGCAGCCTCGAATTCCCCAGGCTCAGGGGTCTTCCCATCTCAGCCTCCCAAGTAGCTCGGACTACAGGCGCGTGCCACAATGCCTGGCTAATTTTTTGTATTTTTAGTAGATACAGGGTTTTGCCATGTTGCCCAGGCTGGTCTCAAACTCCTGGGCTCAAGCAATCTGCCTGCCTCGGCCTCCCAGAGTGCCGGGATTACAAGTGTGAGCCACCGCACCTGGCCCTTTGTGGTAGTATTATCGTGTATTCTACATATGCTATAAAGACACATCAGATTGGTACTAGTTTTTCTTTAGTCAATTATCTATTAGAACAAACAAAAATAAAATTTATATTTACTTTCATTTATTCCATTTTTGGCATTTATCATTTTTGTGTGTGTGTATTCAAATTTCTGTCTGAAATATTGCTTCTGCTGGAAAAACTTCCTTTTACATCTCTTGTAATGAAATTCTGCTGGGATTTTTAGTTTTTGTCTGATTTATTTCTCCTCATTTATTTTTACTTTTAATTATCATATAGTAACATTTACTCTTTGTGTATAGTTCTATGATTTTTGACAAATACATAGATATTTAACCAACACTACAGTTAGGATAAATTAAAAACTTCATCATTCCCGATAATTCCTTGTGCTATCCTTTTTAAGTCAAATCTTTGGCCATGTATAATGTGATCTTTTAACTAACTCTAATAGTTTTGCCATTTTCAGAATGTCACATACATGGAATCATAAAGTATGTAGGCTTTTGTTTGGCTTCTTTCACTTAGCATAATACATTTGAGATTCATCCATTTTGTTGCATGTATCATAGTCTACCATTGTATGGCTATACTAGAGTTTATTAGTCAATTCAAGTACTTTCCAGTTCTTAGCAGTGATGAATAAAGCTGCTATCAATATTTGCAGGCACATTTTTGTGTTAACCTAAGTTTTTATTCCATTTGGTAAATACCTAGAATTTGGATTTCTGGGTAGTGTATATTCTATGTTATTGGAAACTGCAAAAATGTATGGGAGTTCCAGTTTGTCTGCATCTTCACCAGCACTAACTAGTGTTAATGTTTTCTTTTAACTTTACCCATTTTAATAGTTCTGTAATAGCATCTTATTGTGGTTTGAATATGCATTTCTCTCATGACTAATGATGTTTGGCTTTTCATGTTCTTATTTGACATTCATACATAATCTATAAACAAGGATTTGTTTAAATATTTGGCTTGTTTTTAAAAAGTGGGTTGTTTTGTCATTATTTAGTTCTGTGAATTATTTATATATTCTACATATATGTCCTTTGTCCTATATGTGATTTGCATATATATTCTATAAGTCCGTGGCTTGCTTTTTTACTCTCTTAACCGTGTCTTTCACAGAGCAAAGGTTTTAAATTTTGTTGAACTTTATCTTTTTTTTAATATGAATTATGTTTTTGGTGTTTCTATCTTAGAAATCTTTGCTTTACCTGAAGTCACAATTATATTCTCCTATGTTTTTTCTAAAGTTCTATAATGTTATATTTAAAAGTTAAGTCTATTACCATTTCAATTTCTTATATAAATTGTGAGGTTTTAAAATTAATTTAGTTTAAGTTTTTGAGACAGTGTCTTGCTCTGCCGCCCAGGCTGGAGTACAGTGGCACAATCGACCTCCAGGGCTCAAGCCATCCTCCTCCCTCAGCCTCTCAAGTAGCTGGGACCACAGGCATGCACAACCATACCTGGCTAATTTATTTTAATTTTAATTTTAATTTTTGTGGAGATGAGGTCTTGCTATGTGGCACAGGCTGTTCTTGATCTTGAACTCTTGGGCTCAAGAGATCCTCCTGCCTCGGCCTCCCAAAGTGCTGGGATTATAGGCATGAGCCTCCAC
>NW_026652282.1:48076609-48130875 GCF_009828535.3 Hylobates moloch | reverse complement strand
AAAACCCTGTCTCTACTAAAAATACAAAAATTAAGCCGGGTGTCATGGCGCATGCCTGTAATCCCAGCTAATTGGGAGGCTGAGGCAGGAGAATCACGTGAACCTGGGCGGTGGAGGTTGCAGTGAGCCAAGATCATGCCACTGCAGCCTGGGTGACAGAGTGAGACTCTGTCTCAAAAAAAAATAAAAATAAATAAAAAATAAAATAAAATAAAACCCTGGTACTAGTTAGGGAGAAGAAAGAGTCGTTTGCAAGTTGGACAACTGGGTGGCTAGATAGTGATACCTGTTCTATGGGCTAGAACCAGGGCTGGGAAAGCTGCCTTAGAGAGCATGCCTGCTTCCTGGACCTGTCATTGCTTGGTAAAGGATGCACTAGGCCAGGCATCCAGAAGCCCACAGGGAGCGAGTGAACCACCCACATCTCACCACATGAAAGGCAGGTAAAAGGGACTGACCACTTCCCGGAGCCCTGGGGAGAGAAGAGGGTTGCCATGAACAAAGATGACAGGTACCTTATACACGGTGGTTTTATTTTCAATGGCATCTGCTATTTTCGTCATCGGAGAATGCAGCAACTTGATCTCCATTTCAAGTGGGTCCGTGTCACCCAACAGCTCATCAGATTCTCCAGTGGCCAAGCCTTTAACACAACCAACACCACTGTCAGGGCCCTGGCTCCCCTCTGTTGCCAGCCCCCTGGTCAGGCCTTAGTGAAAAGGATACATGGATGCTTCCCAGGGGAGTCAGGTGCAGGAACTTTTTCACTCCTGCTGAGAGGCCACATCACCAAGAATTAAAAGCATGGGTTTTGCAGTAGGATATTCACTTGCTGGGAGCTGGACTCAGAGCTTCAGCTTCCTCATTTGGAAAATAGGAATTCCACAAGCCCTCTTCACACTGGGCTGCTGTGAGACATGGCAGATGTCTGTAATGCTCTGGCCCAAGATGCTGCTCTGCAAATGGCAGGCACTGGGATTCCCTCCCCAGGACCAGACTTTCTCCTCCTCTCTCTGGCCCCTTGCCTGGAGCTGGCCTCTACTGCAGCCCTCAGATGTGCCCACTGCCCAGTGCCCCACTACCCTCATGCCTGCTTCTATAATTTTGCCCCATTCCCTACCCTTGGCCTTCTAATCCCTACTCACCCTTCAAGATCCAGCACTAGGGCCAACTCCTCCAGGAAACCCTCACCACTAAACCTGTTCCTCACTGTCTTCTCAATTTCTCAGACCTCAGTCTTTTGCCAAAATGTATTCTCAGTGATGGAGCACCTCTTGCCCCCACATCCAGCCAGGGTCAAGCATCATCATAAGAACATAAACTCAAACCCCTCTCAACTGCCCTACTTAACAGAAGAGGAAACTAAGGCCAGATACAGTGGCTCATGTCTGTAATCCCAGCACTTTGGGAGGCCAAGGCAGGCAGATTGCTTGAAGCCAGGAGTTCGAGACCAGCCTGGCCAACATGGCAAAACCCCATCTCTACTAAAAATAAAAAAAATTAGCCAGGCATGGTGGTGCACACCTATAGTCCCAGCTACTCAGGCGGCTGAGGCACAAGAATCACCTGACCCCAGGAGGCAGAGATTGCAGTAAGCCAAGATCATACCACTGCACTCCAGCCTGGGCAACAAAGCAAGATTCTGCCTCAAAAAAAAAAAAAGAGGAAACAAATTCAGAAAGGGGGCTGAATTTGTGGCCCAAAGCCACATGGAATACAAACTAGAAAGCAGACAAGTCCTCTTAACCTCGTGTGTAATACAAGGACACTAAAAGACCCAGAGAAGGAAAACTACTGGACCTCAAGAGAAAAAACAGAGAATCTAGAAGCCAGGCTAGCCAGGGCTTCCTCAACTACCCTATAATGTCTACAGACAAGCCCAGAGGGCACTGGATACCTTTCTTAGGCAGTGTAGAGAATGAAGCAGGGAGCCACAAGCCAGGGCTGCAGAGAGTAATATCTGAGGACAGCAAACATTCTCAGGAGTTTCTGAGAGTCACATCTCTGTTCCCCAGCAAATAATCATCTTAATAAAAACTGACATTTACTGAGCATCTATTTACTATATGCCAGGCACTGTTGTTCTAAATGTCTTTTACATTATTAAATAAATCCTCATAACTACCTTATCGGGTGGACTTACTGTCCCCATTTTACAGATGACATCATTGAGACAAAGAAGTGAAGTAATTTGTTTAGCATCACACAGTAAAAAGGAAACAAAGCTCGGATTTGAATCCAGGCAGTCTATACTTTTGGACACCCAGCTCCTCTGAGCTGGAAGAGTCTTCAACAGGGCAGGAGAACTGGGTCAAAGGCCACCTCTGCTGACATCTTTTTGGCAAATATCAGCTTTCTGTGACTTGGGTACCTTACTCACCGATAGGGGTAAGAAGGAAAATCTAGAAATGGACCTGAAATGGTTGTGAAAAAGCCTAAGGCAACATTAGAGAGTTTTTGAGAGAACGTCTCAGTCCATTCCAGGTCTCAAGAGACAGGAATGGAGCCTCACATTTCCAGAGCACCTCAATGGGTACCAGGCACTTTTTCTTTCGTATTTACCAAAAGCTCGCAACCACCCTCCCCCAACCTGCGCTGCCAGGGCCAGATTAGAATTCCCCACCTTGCAAGAAAAGAAATATTAGGCCTCAAGCTGCTTAAGCAACTTGCCCAAAGCCCAAGTAGGGCCAAGGAAGCGGAAGGTCAAACGTGGCATTTGCTGTCAGGTCTGTGTGGCCCCACTAGTGCAAGACCAAGTGCACCCACTCTGCCCACACTTACATTCCATGGTGTCTTCATTGGCCTGTTCAGTATCCTCAATGTCAAAGACCTCGGTCATTTCCTTAACGATCTCAGCACTGAGATGGGTGGGCAGAGTGTGAGTGGCTGGTGGTGGTATATAGAAGCTGATCTTCCCGCTGCATTGGAAGATAGGGGAGATTAGTGGTGCTGTCACTGAGAGAACCAATGACAATCCAAGAGACAATGAGTTTGCAGGCCAGAAACAGCAACGGAACAAGAAAACCCAGTGGCTTCTGAACAAGAAGAAGTTGAGTTGCTGGATAATCACCGGGCATAAAGTCTCGAGCAGGACATGACCTGGCACCTTGGCCATCCTCTGCCCCAAGACCCAGGAAGTCAAGCTGCCCCAGTGGCAATGAGCACAGATGAGCCCCTTTGGGGAGCCAGGCTCCCAGCGGGCCTCACCCTTACCCCTAACCCCCTCCTCACCTCACCCAGTCAGCTAGGACAGCTTTGGCCGCCTGTTCCTGACTGTATAAGCCTCCCTTCTTCTTCTTCCCCAAACGGTGGGCCACTGCCGTCAGAAAGTGCTCAGTGGTCTGGAACCCAGAGATGCCATAATAGTTGGAAATCTGGTGAAGGGAGGAAGGAGAAAAGTCATGAGGAGGAATGAAGGGCCCTTGGAGTAAGGCAGGGCATCAGCCAGGGCTCTGCTGCAGACCTCCTCCAGGTTGCAGCGCTGCAGGATGGTCTCCACTGGGGTCACAGGGTCTGCCAGCTTCTGCACGTGGACGCAGTTACGCAGGATGGTGCCCACCTCTGAGTTGGGCCCTGGGACAATGCCTGGAGCATCCAACAGCCGGATGAACTTGTCCAGGTAGACCTCCTGCATGAATCTGGGGTGGGGAAGAAGAAAGCCCGGATATGTCTGGCATCGTAGAGGCCCCAATCATGAAGGTGGGCCTGGGATGTGGGGGTGTAAAGGAGTGAGGGGAGGGTGTATTAGGGACGAAGGTGGAGAGATGTAGAGCTGGAGGAGGGGTGACTGGGGCTCTACAGACTTGAGGCTGATTCTAATCTAGCCTCTGCCACTGGGGACTGAGCTGCAGGACCTTGGGCAAGCTTAACTCTCCAAGCCTCAGCTGCTTCATCCAGTCAACAGAGCTCCCATTAGTAGCCCAATCTTGCATCGTTATTCAGAAGCTTCAAGGCGCTAATGGGAACCACCCATGTAGGGACCTGGCCTACACCTAGGGTGTATCAGGAAAATGAGGACTATGAGACTCCCATGCCTGGGGAAAGCATCAGGGGATGGTCCACGATAAGGAAAGGGACAGGGGCTGAAGGCATAGGAGTTGGGGGAAAATGGTAGGGTCAAGGAATTGTGGAGTGGAGGAGCAGGCAGGTGCTTACTTGGTAATTCCAGGAACAGCTCCCACGCTGCATGCGCGGCTGCGCTTCAGGCTATTGATCAGGCTGCTCTTCCCAACATTGGGAAGACCTACAAAGTAGCAGCAGATGTCTCAGGGCAGAAGAGGCCCTCAGGAACACTCAGGCCAGCCTGTGTGAGGGAGGCCTAGCCAGGGGCAGTAACCAGGCCATGCGGAAGCCAAAACATGGAGCTTGGCCTCCTCCCTTCCCACCCCAGGCCCTGACAAAGCCCCTACAGGGCCTTTCTACCTCTCCCCTCCATTTGTGAGCATGCTAGATAGGTATGTCCCTCTTTCTAGATGTGACACCAACCTCCCACCCACAATCAGCCAGGCAGAGGTCCTCAATGCAATGCCTCAGTGGCACAGTCCAACAGAAGGTGGACATCGAGAAATGTCTAAGAAACAGAGAACAACCTGTCTGGGTGTATCATTCCATGGATGGGGATGGAGGTCATCTCCAAATGCCAGTCTCTCTGTGCAGCTGTCTACCTGAGGTATGTATTTTGCTGTTTGGGCATCTGTCAGCCATTCTCAGCCTGTGGATGTCTTTGTGTTTCCCCTCACTGGGCCTCATTCTCACCGTTCTCTTTCTGTATGTGCTCAATTTACATGTGTGTACTACTGTCTCAAGCATATGCTTGTTTCAACCTGAGAAAGCTGATTGCCTAAAGAAAAAAGAAGCGTATGTCTAAGTATACCTCTCGTGCATGAAGCCTCTGCACACCTCTCTCCCCCCTCCCTCTCTCTAGGTCATTCTCATTCTAAATATCACCATGCATGAAAGTCTCTACACATCTCTCTCTCTCTCTTTCGGTCATTCCCATTCTCAGTATCACCACTTTTTCCTTTTCTTGTCTCTCTCCCACTCAGTCTCTTTCTCTATCTTATCTTTGTTTCTCTCTGTGTCTCTGTATCTAAGCACCTCTTTCTCTGCCAATTTGTCTGTCTCTCATTCTGGCCATTGTTCTTTTCTCTCTGATTCTCTCCACCCCACCAATCCTGCCTCTATTTGTAATTCCCTCCATGCCAACTCCTGTCAGCCTCTGTCCATGCTCCTCGTCTCTGTGGGCTGGTCACTTCGTGGATGCCTCTCTGTATGTGTCTCACAGTGTCTCTTCTACTCTCTCCCTGTCTGCGCCTCCTTAACCTCCTCTCTGTATGTCTCTATTTCTCTCTGTACAGGTACACATACCTGCCTCATTGTGACATGTCTGTGTATTTGTGTCCCTCTGTGACTCTGAGTATGTGATTATGTTCGAGGGTCAAAGTGTATATGGGCACATGCGTGTCTTCTTTTTTTTGAGACGGAGTCTCGCTCTGTTGCCCAGGCTGGATCTCAACAGTGGCACGATCTCAACTCACTGTAACCTCCACCTCCCAGATTCAAGCGATTCTTCTGCCTCGGCCTCCCGAGTACCTGGGATTACAGATGCCCGCCACCACACACAGCTAATTTTTGTATTTTTAGTAGACATGGGGTTTCGCCATGCTGATCTCAAACTCCTGACCTCAAATGATCTGTGCGCCTCAGCCTCCCAAAGTGCTGCGGCTACAGGCATGAATGAGCTGCTACATCCAGCCCTCCTTGTGGTTCTATGCGCGTTGGGGGAGCAGCATTGGGGTGGGTGTGTGTGGGAAGGGCTTGGTCTACATGCATTTTGACTCTGGTTCTATCTCTCTAGATGTGCCTCCTCTGGATCTCTGGGTCTGTAGTGTGGGTCTGCGTATGTGTTTGTGGATCTGTATGTGTACTTAAGAGCTATGTGTATGTGTTCCTCTGTATGTACAGCCTTGTCCAGTCTGCTTCCATGTATATCTCTCTCTGAATCTGTCTCTATCCCTGCAGTGTGTTTGTCTCTCTCATTCTTTCTTTGGGAACACATGTCTGCCTCTCTACATACATGGGTTATCTCTACCCTTCCTATGTCTCCCTTGACAGATCTCGGTATGCATGTCTGTTCTATGTCCTTTTTGGTGTTTCTGATTGTATCTCCCTCTTTACGTGCCTCCATCATGTAAATTTGTCTCCTCTTTCCATTCCCCACCAATCCTGCCATCTGGCTTCCCAGTGCGTTCTCTGTGTCTTCTTCTGTATCTATCCCGGTATGTGTACCTATACCTTCTCAGTGTCTAGCTCTCTCTCCAATGTCTTTCTCACGTGGCTTCACATTCTCTCTCTGGTGATCTATCTCTGCCTCTCTCAATTTCCCTACTCCATTCCCATCATCCCTCCCTCAGGAACCTGTGTTCCAGAAAGGCCCAGGTTTGATCCTCAGCTCTGCCTTGTCTTGCACAGGGCTGGGCTCCAAAAGTCCCTTTGCCCTTCTCTGGGCCTCACTCAGAATTCTCATCTGTAAAAGGTAGATGGTCACCCCACCCTCCCATAGCTCTGATAGGATGAGATGGTACCAACTCCAAGCCTAGCACCCTGCATTTGCTCCATGGATCTAATACTCAATACACAGTGATGCCCATCCATCCAAGTTACAAATCACGAAACCCTTCCTGAACCACTCCTCTCTTCCTCCAAAAGACAATGAAGCTCCCAGGATCCTTTCACCCAGTGAAGTGTCCACCCAAGAAAGAAGCCTGAGCCCCATGACCACCCAGCAGGTCTTACCCACAACACCCACACGAATGTGGGTGCGCACTTCACCAAGGCGGCAATAGTTCCCCAGAACCCTCATGAGGTTTTCAGCTCCAAAGCAGGCTTTGCTTTTCAGCAGTGACTCAGAGGCCTGATCTACTGGCATGCTGCAACGATTCTGGAGGAAAAAAAATGAATATTACAGAAGAGACGTCAGGTAGCAGATGAGGTCTGAGCCCAGATTTCCAACTTTCAGGGCCTCCCTATGATCACTGAGCTCCTCAGCCTGAAACGGAAGGCTTCTCACACAGATCTTGAACACGTGTCACTTCCCCATTCCCCTCCACTGTCTTTGTGTCTCCAGTCTTCTCTGCTCCTGCCTCTGCTTCGACACATGTCACTTGCCTCCCTCGGCAGTGGCAGGATGGCATCCTGGCTCTAAATAGGCCAGGTTTGAGCTCCAGGTCTACTTCTCACAGGCCTATGTCCAGCAAAGCCTGCTTCCCTTCTCCAGGCCTCAGTGCCCTGTGTACACAACAGGGATGCCCACCCTCCCTGCCTGCGCAAGGATGAGAGGGAGCCTGGCCCACAGCCTACCCTCCCTCAATTCCTCACACAGGACAAGGCCATCCCAACCTTTACTCCTGATGCCACCTCCTCTGCCCAGAATTCCCTCCCTCCTCTTCCCTTACTTTTTTTCTTTGAGACAGAGTCTTACTCTGTCACCCAGGCAGGAGTGTGGTGGCGCAACCTTGGCTCACTGCAACCTCCACCTCCTGGGTTCAAACGATTCTCATGCCTCAACATCCCAAGTAGCTGGGACTACAGGCATGCACCACCGCACCCGGCTAACTTTTGTATTTTTAGTAGAGACAGAGTTTCGCCATGTTGGTCAGGCTGGTCTCAAACTCCTGGCATCAAGCAATCTGCCCACCTTGGCCTCCCAAAGGGCTGGGATTACAGGCGTGAGCCACCACGCCCAGCCACAGCATTGTTTCCAATATCACAAAATTGGAATTAGCCCATATATCCATCAATAAGAAACAGGTTAAAAAGCTGTAGCCTTAACGTGGAATACAAATGAAATACAGCTGTTAGAAAAGGTGGCTTCTGGCCGGGTGCTGTGGCTCATGCCTGTAATCCAGCACTTTGGGAGGCCAAGGCAGGCAGATCACTTGAGGTCACAAGTTTAAGACCAGCCTGGCCAACACGGCAAAACCACGTCTCTACTAAAAATACAAAAATTAGCTGGGTGTGGTGGCACGCACCTGTAATTCCAGCTACTCGGGAGGCTGAGGCAGCAGAATCGCTTGAACCCGGGAGGCAGAGGTTGCAGTGACCCAAGATTGCACCAGTGCACCCTAGCCTGGGTGACAGAGTGAGACGTCATCTCAAAAAAAAAAGGAAAAGAAAAGAAAAGGCGGCTTCTATTTTTGCCATCAAAAAGGCCAAGAAGCTGGGCACAGTGGCTCACACCTGTAATCCCAGTACTTTGGTTGGGAAGCTAAAGCAGGTGGATCACTTGAGGTCAGGCGTTCAAGACCAGCCTGACCAACATGGTAAAACCCTGTCTCTACTAAAAATACAAAATTAGCCAGGCGTGGTAGCGCATGCCTGTCATCCCAGCTATTCGGGAGGCTGAGGGAGGAGAATCACTTGAACCCGGGAGGCAGAAGTTGCAGTGAGCCAAGATCATGCCATCCCACTCTGGCCTGGGCAACAAGAGCAAAACTCCGTCTCAAAAAAAAATTAAAATTAAAAAAAGGCCAAGAAAATGTAAATAAGGTATCATGTTTCTGAAAGGTTTAAAAGTTTAACGCTATCAAATGTTGCCAAGGGTGCAGCAAAAGAGGCCCTCTCACACATTCATCTACCCCACTGGTAGGAGTATAAATTGGTACAGCCATCATGGAGGGCGACTCATCAGTGTCTAGGTAAAGGTAAAATGCAGAAAGGCTATGACTCAGCCACTCCCTTTCTCTACCTCACCTACAAACACACACTTGCCCATGTGCCAAGGAGACATGTGCAAGGGTATTTGTGGAAGCCCAGGTTATAACAATAAAAAACTGGAAACTAATTGTATTCAGCATCGAAAAGGCACATCTCTATAGAAAGATGTCCAAGAGAAAAAAAAAACTAAGCCACAGAATGATATCCATAATACTTCCAAACGGTATTCCCTCTTTATATATACACTTCTATGTATATCCAAAGCACAGAATAATATTTGGAAGAAGGCCGAGTGCAGTGGCTTATGCCTGTAATCTCCGCACTTTGGAAGGCTGAGATGGGAGGGTCAGTTGAGGCCAGGAGTTCGAGACCAGCCCGGGCAACAAGCAAGCCCCCCCCCTCCCCACCGCCATCTCTACGAAAATAAAAAAGATAAAAATTAGCCTGGCATGGTGGCATGCACTTATAGTCCAAGGTACTCAGGAGGCTGAGGCAGGGGGATGGCTTGAGCCCAGCAGTTTGAGGCTGCAATGAGCTATCATCACGCCACTGCACTGAGGCCTGGATGACCAATTGAGACCCTGCATCTAAAATAAATAAAGTCTGGAAGAATACACACAGAACTGTCAATGGTAGTTACCTCTGGGTATGAATAAAGGAGACTAGAATTAGGGAGACTGGTGAAAGGGTATTTAAGCTTTATCTGTAGTTAATTTTATTTTTTCTACTTTATTTTTAAATAAGTTTAACATCCAATGCAAAATTGAAAAAAAATGTCCCTTAGTATCCAATTTCTCTCCCAGAAACAGTTTCTGTATTAATATTTTACAAAGCATACATATTTCTCTATTAATGATATAATTGGGAAGAACTGTGATTTGTTTCAAAGAGAAAAATGATTGGAGGTATACGTATTTTTTAAAGTTAACAAGTAGTTGGTTGTGCACAGTGGCTCACACTTATAATCCTAGCATTTTGGGAAGCCGAGGCTGATAGATCACCTGAGGTCAGGAGTTCGAGACCAGCCTGGCCAACATGGTGAAACCCCATCTCTACTAAAAAAAAAAAAAAAAAAAAAATACAAAACTTAGCCACAATCCTGGCTACTCTAGAGGCTGAGGCACAAGAATCACTTGAACCCAGGAAGCAGAGATTGCAGTGAGCCGAGACGGTGCCACTGCACTCTAGCCTGGGTGCCAAAGTGAGACTCTGTCTCAAAAAATAAAAAATAAAGTTAGACCGGGAGTGCTGGCTCACGCCTGTAATCCCAGCACTTTGGGAGGCCAAGGCGGATGGATCACCTGAGGTCAGGAGCTTGAGACCAGCCTGGCCAACATGACGAAACCCCATCTCTACTAAAAATACAAAAATTAGCCAGGCATGGTGGCACATGCCTGTAGTCCCAGCTACTCGGGAGGCTGAGGCAGGAGAATTGCTTGAACCTGGGGGGCAGTGGTTGCGGTGAGCCAAGATCACGCCATTACACTCCAGCCTGGGCAACAGAGTGAGACTCTGTCTCAAATAAATAAATAAATAAACAAACAAACAAGTAGTTAACCGTATTTTACAAATTCCCTATAGACATGCTTTATCCTTACAACTGAAAAAAAAGAAATGGTTCCTGAAGAGTGATAATACAGGAAGAAATCAAGTGAAACTAATATTAAGAAGTCACTGGCCAGGCATGGTGGCTTATGCCTGTAATCCCAGCACATTGGGAGGCCGAGACGGGTAGATCACCTGAAGTCAGGAGTTCGAGACCAGCCTGGTCAACATGGCGAAACCCATCTCTACTAAAAATACAAAAATTAGCAGGGCATGGTGACGCGTGCCTGTAATCCCAGCTACTTGGGAGGCTGAGGCAGGAGAACCATTTGAACCCAGGAGGTGGAAGTTGCAGCGAGCCGGGATCGCACCATTGCATTCCAACCTGGGCAATAAGAGTGAAACTCCGTCTCAGAAAAAAAAAAGTCACTCGGTGGAGCAAAAAGCTCAAAGTTGAAGGCTCAGTTCAATTACTAAAGGGCTGGAGGTCCCAGTCCAAGTCACCACCCCCCCAGCTCTGGCCCCAAACTACCCTGAAAGTGGCTAGATGACCCTAGCCCCAGGCTTACCAGGTTTTTGACCTGATGCTGGGTACTGGCCTTGAAAGCCACGGTTGGCAACTCATTCCGAAGGTAATCCAGCCATTTCTCCACAACCTCCTTGGGGACCAGGTCTGTGGTAAATATAGGAACAGATGGGGCTGGTAAGCAGAACAACACCTCCATGGTTCCCTCCAAAGACACCTCCACCCATACCCAAAGCTAGGCCCACCTACCATCAACAGGTCTCTCAACTGGCCCTGTCATTCCCATCCAGTCCGCAGGCTGGAGTTAGAAAGGACAGTCTGGTCTATGGGATGCATTAGCCCTCCCTGAGGAGGCCTCTGTTCCCTCAGGGAAAATGGACAAACTAGCTATCTGGTCCCAAATGTTCTCTTTCCAAAACAGCGCCAGGAGCATCAGAGACCTCCCAAATATTGTGTTTCCCATCCCCTCTCTGGATCATTCTAGGTTGGGCCAAATGTCAAAGATAACCCTAACAAGAATGGCTATCATGTGTGAAGTACTGACCACCATGTACCAAGCATTTTATCATTAATTCTTATAACAAATCTGTGAGGTTGGGATACCCGTGGCCCATTTTACAGCTAGAGAAACAGGAGCTCTTGGAGGTGGCATGACTTATCCAGTGTCTCAGAGAAAAGAATCAGGACAGGTGGGGGGCTGAACCCCAGACCTGAGTGACTCCTGAGCCCATGTGCTCCTCTGCCCCAGTCTTTGAGTTGAGGGAGGAGGAACTCTCCAGGGTTGTCCAAAAACAGAGAAGGCTCAAAATGGCAAGAACAGGGGACTGAAAGGCAGACAGCCTTGGACTCCACACCTAACTTGTACCATACTCTGTGATATAGGCTTTGAAAATCAGAACAAAAATTTCTACTTTGCATGACTATTATGAGTATCACTGAGTTGCTGGGTTCAGTGTCTGGTCCAAGCTAGACGTTAAAGATGGCCTGCCCACCTTCCCTGTCACACCCAATCCTGCCTAACACCCACCAATCTTGTTCAAGACCAGGACCAGCTTCTTGTTGCCTTGTGCTCGCAGGACAGCCTCCTCCATTTGGAAGCAGCGGCAGCCTAATGGGTCTCTGGCATCCAGGACTTCCAGAATCACATCAGAGTATTCCACCACCTGCAGGGCAGAGGACCAGGGGATGAGGGCAGGGAAAGGATAGGGTAGCAGTGACACAGGCCTGTGAAACAAAAATCTCCTTCTCAGTCAGGAAAAAACAGAAATGGAGAGGAAAAGGGGCTGGACTGGAACCCTCCCCGAAAAGCCTGAAGAAATGGAACCCTGTACCTTACGGAACTCCTTGTAATAAGCCTTCCTTGTGGCCTCGTCATCCAGCTGAGGAAACATATTTAATTCCTGCAAAACTTCCTCCTAAAGGAGAAGAAAAAAAGAGAATGGTCCAGGGGAGGAGGGGGAGAGAGCGAGAAAGAGAAGCAGGGCTTTGGAAACTATAGGAGGCTTTAAAAATCATGTGAGTCCTGGCCATCAGAGAAATCCAAATCAAAACCACAATGAGATACCATCTCACACCAGTTAGAATGGCGATCATTAAAAAGTCAGGAATCAACAGGTGCTGGAGAGGATGTGGAGAAATAGGAACACTTTTACACTGTTGGTGGGACTGTAAACTAGTTCAACCATTGTGGAAGACAGTGTGGCAATTCCTCAGGCATCTAGAACTAGAAATACCATTTGACCCAACCATTCCATTACTGGGTATATACCCAAAGGATTATAAATCATGTTACTATAAAGACACACGCACACGTATGTTTATTGTGGCACTATTCACAATAGCAAAGACTTGGAACCAACCCAAATGTCCATCAATGATAGACTGGATTAAGAAAATGTGGCACATATACACCATGGAATACTATGCAGCCATAAAAAAGGATGAGTTCATGTCCTTTGTAGGGACATGGATGAAGCTGGAAACCATCATTCTCAGCAAACTATCGCAAGGACAAAAAACCAAACACTGCATGTTCTCACTCATAGGTGGGAATTGAACAATGAGAACACTTGGACACAGGAAGGGGAACATCACATACCGGGGCCTGTTGTAGGGTAGGGGGAGAGGGGAGGGATAGCATTAGGAGATATTACCTAATGTAAATGACAAGTTAATGGGTGCAGCACACCAACATGGCACATGGATACATATGTAACAAACCTGCACGTTGTGTACATGTACCCTAGAACTTAAAGTAAAATAATAATTTTAAAAAAAATCATGTGAGTCTCAAGCCACCAAAAAGTAGCTTTGGCCAACCAATAAAGCTGGGAACTGGAAGAAAAATGGACAGAACTCCATGGTTCATGTGTGCACCTATGTGTATGTGTGTGCTCGAGCACCAGGTGGAGACCTGAGTGTGCACATGGGTGTGAAAGGGAGGGATGGAGGAGGGAGGTGTGAAAAAAATCTATGAGGGACACAGGATGGGGGAGGCATACACACTGCATGTCAGAAAAGGGAGTATGAGCTGGCAAGTGTGTATTCTGTGTGTGAGACAAGAACATCTGCCAAAAAGGCAGCAAGAAGCCCTAGAAGGAAGACAACATCCCCTCACATATGCTCCTCTCTGTCTCTCAATCCTCTCCTCATACTCTCGCTCCCTCTCCCCCAACCCCATCCCCTGGTCACATGTAACTCTCCCAGCCACCAGCCCCAGTCTTTAGGCTCAACCTTGGGAGAGAGGAGCTCTCCAGGGGTGTCCAGTCACGGGTAAGGCTCAAAATGGCCCTTTATCTCCCTCTATCCCTCCCTCCCTCCCTTCGTCCGTCCCCACAGTTTTCTATCCTCTTCACACTGATTCCCTTGTTCCCCTCCAACGACTTCACACCCTTCCGTCTTCCCTTTCACAGAAAAACGGCAAAAGATGCTTTGAGCAAACCTACCCAGGGGCAAGGGCTACACTCTTACCTTATGCTCAAACTCCTCCTGGCGTCTTAGGACATCCTGACAGTAGCTCTCGATGGTCCTGCGTTTTTGTCTTTCTTGCTCCCGGGCAGCTTGCTGCTTCTCCCTCATCTCCTCAACCTAACAAGTGAACACACCCTGGTACTGGAGCTGACTGGGTCTGCAGCCTAAGGGAGGGATGGGTGACAGGCAGAGGAAATGGCACGACATGGCAGAGGTGGGAGGAGCAGGGTCCAGGGAGAGGGAGGATATGACATCAGGAGATGAGGGTTTGAGAAGAAGAAAAAGAGAGATGAAGGGAAGAAAGAGTTGCAGAGAAAAATAAAAAGAGGGTACAAAAAGCAGAGAGAGAACGTATCCTAGGCAGGCGGAACGAAGCCTGCCTAGGATGGAAAGAAGCCAAGGTCCTGGGATGCTTCATCATTTAAAGATAAGGAAGAAGGCCGGGCAGGGGGACTCACGCCTGTAATCTCAACACTTTGGGATGCTGAGGCAGGTGGATCACGTGAGGTCAGAAGTTCAAGACCACCCTGACCAACATGGTATACCCCGTCTCTACTAAAAATACAAAATTAGCTGGGCGTGGTGGTGCACGCCTGTAATCCCAGCTATTCAGGAGGCTGAGGCAGGAGAATCACTTGAACCCGGAAGGAAGAGGTTGCAGTGAACCGAGATCACACCATTGCACTCCAGCCGGGGCAACGAAGTGAAACTCCATCTCAAAAAAAAAAAAAAAAAAAAAAAAGAAAGAGGAAAAAGCGGCAAAAGAGACTGTCAGTGGCTAGTCAAAGAAAAAGAAGGACATCCAGGAGAGTGAGATGACAAGAAAGTCCACGTGCTTCAAAGAAAGCATAGCCTCAAATGCTGAGCATTCTGATAAGATGAGGGAAGAACACTATTCATGAATGTGATGTCAGGGAAGGCGCTGATGAGGCCAGCAGGCGTAGTGTCAGCAGAGCAGTGGAAGCATAAGCCAGACAGCAATGGACTGGGTGGTGAGCAAATGCAGACATAAATCCAGTATCATGGTAACCTCCCTCTCTCCTGGCTTCCACAAATAGCCTCAACAACCCTAACAACTCTTGCCTTTGCCCTTCCATTCAACACTTCTGAGGACCTGGCATTCAAGGCAGGCCCTCTCTCTCCCCACCAAGGCAAAAAGCTTACCCTCTTCTTCTTTAATTCAGTCTCTCGATTGGCATGATCATTGGGGTGAACAAAATGAGGTGCAGAGGGCACTTTGGAGGTTGCTTTCTTCCCATTTTGCTTTGCAGGCTGGCCACCACATAAGAGAAAAAAAACAGAGGTAATGAACCCATGGAAATCACCTCAAAAAGGCAGCAAGAAGCCCTAGAAGGAAGACAACATCCCCTCATAAATGCCCCTTGTATCTCTCAATCCTCTCATCCTCTCATCCTCTCACTCCCAAGGTGAGCAGCAGGAATTAAAGCTTCTCAGATAAGTGTAGTTGTGGGGACAAAGAAAGGAGAGAGGCAAAAAGGGCTCCATCCCCAAAGATCTGCCCATCTGGCTGGGTAGAGGTCCTCTCTCCCATAGCCAGGCAGGGACTGACAGGAGACCTCTCAGAGGGGAAGGGCAGCTGGGAAGGTTTCCCAAGGCCCAGGGATAACCTTTCTAGATAAGTGACTCTCAAAAGAGTGGTCCTCAGACCAGCAGTAGCAGCAGCACCTGGGAACTTGCTAGAAATACAAATCATCGGATGCCATGCCAGACCTACTGAATCAGAAACTCTGAGGTGGGGCCCAGCAATCGATGTTTTCCCCCATCCTCCAGGTGATTCTAGAGGACTGGTTAAAGTTTGAGAGCTTCACCCATGCTAAATTGTGAGAACCCAAGCCTTCTCTGGCCTATACCTTCTTCTCATTGCTCTTTCCCAAGCCTTACTTACCCACACCTTTCCCAGCAGGACCAGGAGATCCAGGAACCAAAGATGATGTTTTGGCCTCCCTCTTCTCCATAAGAAACAGGGACTTGAGAATCAGACAGTCTCAAATCCCAGTTGTGTTATCTTGAACCTAGGAACTTTCTCACTGACAGTTTCCTCAACCAAAACACAGGGATAATGATAATCCCTACCAAGGTAAATCAAGCACAAAGCTGCATGTGGCTTGGGAAAAATGCTGCTGATTCTCTGCTGCAGCCACCCAGAGAGGGAGGGAAAGCCAGATCCACTGACTCCAATGTGGCGCTCTGTCCAGAGTCACCCAATATTTACTGGGTTTAGTGGGCCTCTCCCAGGACAAGCAACCTGTTCTTGACCTTACCCTCAACAACAGGCATACCTTACCTGAGGGTAGGGCCAACTTATCTTCTTGTGGCCCTTGGAACCTTCACCTGGCTTTTTATTTTCTACAAAAGAAAAAAAAGAAAGAAAAGAGCCATCATCCATCTACGCGATATTTGTTGACACCTGAATCAAGGCCAGGCCACACTGGGAACCTAGCTAGGAAGCCTCAGATGCCATGTCTGTCTAGATCCAGCACAAGACAAGAGATGCGGATGCCAGCAATAGTATCAGAGGAAGTACTGGATATATTTGCAACATTATTTCATTGCAAATTCAAATAATTCTGAGAGGAATTCTGTACAGAGAGTAACCTGAATATGTGCTTGTGACTCCTCTTTCCCCCAGAACTTCCTACTGGGGGAAACTCAACAATTTAAGTGCCAGGCTGAGGTGAGGGAGCTGGCAGCATGAGAAGGTAATCTAAGGAGTCCCAGCCCACTAAGCCTGGGCAGATGCCCTCAGTATGTGGGGAAAGAACTATCCTTCCTGCTGATCCTGCTCAGGCCATTGCCTCCAAAAGGACTTGACCTACTCAGCCAAAATGCTGCCGCCTCCCTCAGATACAAAAAGGAGAGATCTACCACTTCTCCAGTCATGACTTAGCAAAGCCCAGGAACTTATGAGGCCTCTCCCCTTCTTCAATAAGAAGTCCCATCTCTCATCCCGTTCACAGTTGGCCTATTGGGAAGAATGGCTCCCTTTAATTCTTACCACCTTCACAGGGGCTCAAGGAATTCCTAGAGAGACAGGAGTTTCTGGAAGGTCAGGATATATACAAACAAATATATTATATGAGCAGCTCAAGAATACCACACAGAGAATAGGCTCCACAATCACATCAGTTGGCTCCCACTGCAGAGTTAATGTAGGAAGCAGAACTTAAGTTCTACTGCAAATTCTTTTTATTTTGAGACCGACTCTTGCTCTACTACCCAGGATGGAGTGCAGTGGTGTGATCTGGGCTCACTGCAACCTCTGCCTCCAGGGTTCAAGCGATTCTCCTGCCTCAGCCTCCTGTATTCGTATACAAAAATACAAATTTTTGTATTTTTAGTAGAGATGGGGTTTTGCCATGTTAGCCAGGCTAGTCTCGAGCTACTGCAAATTCCTAAGGAGAATCAAGAAGATACTTCAAAGGAACTGTGTGAGAAAAGATTTCCCAAAACTTGACATTGAATAAAAATTCAAAAGCCAGGTGCCGTGGCGCATGCCTGTAGCCCCAGCTACATGGGAGGTTAAGGTAGAAGGATCCCTTGAGCCCAGGAGTTCTAATCCAGCCTGGGCAACATAGCAAGACCCCATCTCTTAAAAAAATACACAAACACAGACTGCTTTAACAGTCCAAACTTAAGCTGGGCACAGTAGCACCTGCCTGTTGCTAGCTGGGAGGCTGAGGCAAGAGGATCACTTGACCCTAGGAGTTCGAGAACAGCCTAGGCAACATAGTGAGACTCTGTCTCTTAAAAAAATTCAATAGAAATAGTGAAAAACAAAAAACACATCACTAACAACCAAATTAATAAGCTAGAAGACCAAAGGAGGGAGCAAAAATTCAAAGAAATGGAAATGATGAGCAAAAATATAAAAGAAAAAATGGACAATAGAGCCAAGAGAACTAAAATCTAAACAACAGGAGTTCCTGAGAAAAGGGTACAAATGGAGAAGCAATAATTTTCTGAAATAACAGACGAAAGTTCCTTAAGTTGAACATAGGCTTGAGGTTTCAGATTGGAAAGACACAGGCAGCAGCAAGATTAACAACCAAGGCCGGGTGCCATGGCTCACCCTGTCATCCCAGCATTTTGGGAGGCTGAGGTGGGAGGATCGCCTGACACTAGGAGTTTGGGACTAATCCAGGCAACATAGTGAGACCTTGTCTATACAAAAAAAAAGTTTAATTAACCAGGTGTGGTGGCGCGCACCTGTAGTCCTAGCTCTCAGGAAGCTGAGGCGGGAGGACTGGTTGATCCCAGGAGTTCAAAGTTATAGTGAGCTATGATGGCACCACTGCACTCCAGCCTGGACAACAGAGACCCTGTCTCAAAAAAAAAAAAAAAAAAAAAAAAATGATTAACAACCAAAAAGACATACCCTGGACATATCCTGATGAAATTTCTGAACTCCAAAGATAAAGAGAGAAAATTCTAACCAATAGATCACTCTTACTATGTGAAGGTAAGAAAAAGACATTTTCAGGTGAGCAAAGATTACCACCTGTCTTTCTTTCCTTTCTTTCCTTTCCTTCCTTTCCTTCCTTTCCTTCCTTCCTTCCTTTCGTCCCTCCCTCCCTCCCTCTTTCTCTCTCTTTTTTTTTTTTGAGACAGAGTCTCGCTCTGTCGCCCAGGCTGGAGTGCAGTGGTGCCACCTGAGCTCACTACAACCTCCACCTCCCGGGTTCAAGGAAATCTCCTGCCTCAGCCTCTGGAGTAGCTGGGATTACAGGCGTGCACCACTGTGCCTGGCTAATTTTTTTATTTTTAGTAGAGACAGGGTTTCGCCATGTTGGCCAGGCTGGTCTCAAACCCCTGGCCTCAAGTCATTGGCTCGCCTTGGCCTCCCAAAGTGCTGGGATTACAGGCATGAGCCACCACGCCTGGCCCTGTGTTTCCTTTTGGATAAAACTACTGGCAAAATAAAAATTAAATCAGAATAAAGATCCCAAGCTAAAGGAAACAAATAGTGGTGGGCAGGAAATCTACTAAAACTTATCACTGAGGCCAGGAGCGATGGCTCACAGCTATAATCCCTGCACTTTGGGAGGCCAAGGCGGGTGGATCACTTGAGGTCAGAAGTTCAAGACCAGCCTGGCCATCATGGTGAAACCCCATCTCTACTAAAAATACAAAAATTAGGAGTTTGAGACCAGCCTGCCCAACGTGGTGAAACCCCGTCTCTACTAAAAATACAAAAATTAGCCGGCTGCCTGACTTGAGGTCAGGAGTTTGAGACCAGCCTGCCCAACATGGTGAAATCCCGTCTCTACTAAAAATACAAAAATTAGCCGGGCGTGTTGGCACGCACCTGTAATCCCAGCTACTCAAGAGGCTGAGGCAGGAAAATTGCTTGAACCCAGGAGGTGGAGGTTGCAGTGAGCCAAGATCGCACCACTGCACTCTAGCCTGAGCAACATAGCAAGACTCTGTCTCCAAAAAAAAAAAAAAAAAAGCCAGGTGTGATGGCACATGCCTGTTGTCCCAGCTACTCAGGAGGCTGAGGCAGGAAGACCACTTGAGCCCAGGAGGCGGAGGTTGCAGTGAGCCATGATCACACCTGCACTCTAGCCTGGCCAACAGAGTGAGACCCTGTCTCAAAAAAAGGATTCTTAAAATCCAAGAAGCATATCATAAGGAAATAGCTCAGAACTGAAATATCAAATTATTTCAACAAAATCCAGGAATCAAGTAATGGGGGTTGGAAAAGCAAAAGCATGAAAGCATGCTAAAGGTTTCATTTTGAAAGGGTAGGTTACAAAATAGTCATTATTTAACTTTGATAAAGTGATAAATACAGAATTAATTATGTTTGATGTAAATATGAATACAATTACCAACATAACTTTAATTACCAATGGAGGATTGTTTAAAAACTTCATCAAGTTAGCAAAACATAAATAAGGGAATAAAAGAAAACAAAATAAATAATAAATATAAAATAAGATGGTAGAGAGCCATGCACGGTGGCTCACACCTGTAATCCCAGCACTTTGGGAGGCTGAGGTGGGCGGATCACGAGGTCAGGAGTTCGAGACCAACCTGGCCAACATGGTGAAACCCCGTCTCCACTAAAAATACAAAAATTAGCTGGGTATGGTGGCAGGCACCTGTAATCCCAGCTACTCGGGAGGCTGAGGCAAGAGAATCGCTTGAACCCAGGAGGCGGAGGTTGCAGTAAGCTGAGATCGCGCCACTGCACTCCAGCCTGGTGACAGGGCGAGACTGCATCTCAAAAAATAAATAAATAAAAAATAAGACGGTAGAAATCTGACCAGACATAAACGCCTCATAACAAATGTGAATGGGTTGAATTTAAATAAACACAGTTTAAATAAACACGAAACAGACCCCCAGTCTCCTTTCTTCTAAAGTACTCATGTTGCAACAATAACAAAAAAAAATGTGAGGTTTGGAATGAACCAGGTCTGGACATTTTACTCAACAATTTCCATCTGCCTAACTTCCCTGGAAACTGAGTGCCTGCAATGGATACAAGCACACAATGAAAGAAAATACACCACTTGGAGAGAAAAAGAATGTGCTTCAGAGGGGAGAAGAGAAGGGGGGAGGGAAAAAGGAGAAGGGGGTGCAGTCAGTCATCCCTCTCAGCACTCAGGAGCCTCTGCTCATAGGTTTTTCAACAACTCCAGAGAGAAAACAGCTACCATTTTATAACCAGCAGATATTCTTACTCTGGCTCAACAACTACCTAGCTATATGACCTTGAAGAATTTTTCAAAACCTCTCTGAGCCTCAATGCATCCACCAACATCATCTAGGCCTAAAATCACCAATTCATCAGTACGCAAAAGCAGATCTCTGTATTCGTTAATCCCTCATCTCCCATACTGTCACCCACAGATGTCCCAGTACACCCACTGACTTCATTCCCCTCATCCTTCCTCTGCCATAGCATCAAATTTCCCACAACATTCTCTGAAACTCCCACCTGGGTGATCAGCACTCCCCTAACAACCTCTCTCTGGGATCAATTCTCCAAGCTCTTGCCTTGATACTTGGCTCTCCCAAGGACAATGCTTCACTTGCAGGCCTCTCAAAAGGTGGTTGTTGTTTTCACTGGCACATATTTATCCTGGGGTCAGTAGGTAGAGTACGTAGTCCTCCAGACTCACCAGTGCCAAGCTGAGACTATTTTTCCCTCTTGTTAAAAAGAAAAAAAAAAAAAAAACCCAGGTGTGGTAGCTCACACCTGTAATCCCAGCACTTTGGGAAGCCAAGATGGGAGGATTGTTTGAGCTCAGCAGTTCAAGACCAGCCTGGACAACATAGAAAGACCCTCATCTCTACTGAAAAAAAAAATTAGTGGGGCATAGTGGCAAATGCCTGTAGTCCCAGCTACTCAGAAGGTTGAGGCAGGAGGATCGCTTGAGCCCAGGAGGTTGAGACTGCAATGAGCTATGACAGCGCCACTATACTCCAGCCTGGGTGACAGAGTGAGACTCCATCTCAAAAATGTGTGGAGGGGGATAGGATAAAAACCCTGCTCTTGGCCGGGCGCGGTGGCTCACGCTTGTAATCCCAGCACTTTGGGAGGCCGAGGCGGGCGGATCACGAGGTCAGGAGATCGAGACCGCGGTGAAACCTCGTCTCTACTAAAAAATACAAAAAATTAGCCGGGCGTGGTGGCGGGCGCCTGTAGTCCCAGCTACTTGGAGAGGCTGAGGCAGGAGAATGGCGTGAACCCGGGAAGCGGAGCTTGCAGTGAGCCGAGATTGCGCCACTGCACTCCAGCCTGGGCGACAGAGCGAGACTCCGTCTCAAGAAAAAAAAAAAAAAAAAAAACCCTGCTCTTTTTGAGGCCCCAACTAGGCTGCTATGCCTGTCATCTATGACTTACTTTTCCTCATCTATTGAAGCACCTGGTTCATTGCTTTTCTTTTGACCCAACTCCTGCCACCAACAACCTGGGTGACTTTGGAGATCACTGGGCAACCCTTCCAACAATCTAGGTTTCCCACTTCCTTGACATCTTCATCTCCAAGGATCTCCATTCAATCATAGTCACTCACCCACTCATTCCTATGGTTACACCTATGGGGGAACCACTTGCAACTGCTTGGACTTCTGAAAGTAGTCTCGACACCCCTCTCTCCTATCTTCAAGCTCATTTGTCCAACCTCCTAGAGACTTGAATGTTCTACTCAGTTCCTTATTTGTCAGCCATCCTTCTTCCCTTCCTGTCCAGCTAGCATCCCACAGTCTGTTATTACAATTGCGCTCCTGCAAAAAGCCGCAATTCCTTTGCCCCTCCATTGCCCTACTATGACATCTTTATCAGTGTTTGGTAACTGACCAGCAGGCAGACAAGGGAGGCAGGCAGGCAAGTTCCATGGAGTATACACCTGTGCCACCAACACCAATATTTTTTTTTTTTTTGAGACAAAGTCTCGCACTGTCACCCAGGCTGGAGTGCAATGGCGTGATCTCGGCTCACTACAGCCTCCATCTTCCGGGTTCACGCGATTCTCCTGCCTCAGCCTCCCAAGTAGCTGGGATTACAGGCACACACCACCACACTCAGCTAAATTTTTGTATTTTTAGTAGAGACGGGGTTTCACTACGTTGGCCAGACTGCTCTCAAACTCCTGACCTCGTGATCCGCCCGCCTTGGCCTCCCAAAGTGCTGGGATTACAGGCATGAGCCACCTCGCCCAGCCAGTTGTAAACTTTTTAAGTGATAGAACACTCCCCCCTTAAAAAATAACCACTCAAACATGAACAACAGCGGCCAGGCACAGTGGCTCATGCCTGCAATCCCAGCACTTTGGGAGGCCAAGGTGGGTGGATCCCTTGAGGTCAAGAGTTGGAGACCAGGCTGGCAAACATGGCGAAACCCCATCTCTACTAAAAATACAAAAAAATTGGCCAGGCGTGGTGGTACGCACCTGTAATCCCAGCTACTCAGGAGGCTGAGGCTGGAAAATCACTTGAGCCCAGGAGGCGGAGGTTGCAGTGAGCTCAGATCATACCACTGTACTCCAGCCTGGGCGACAGAGCGAGACTCGGTCTCGAAAAAAATTAAAAATTTAAAAGAATGCACAACAGTTAAAACTGCATTTGAACGCTCTTTAGCACTCCTCGAAAACGTTCCCAGACTTGGCCGGGCGCGGTGGCTCACGCTTGTAATCCCAGCACTTTGGGAGGCCGAGGCGGGCGGATCACGAGGTCAGGAGATCGAGACCACGGTGAAACCCCGTCTCTAGTAAAAATACAAAAAATTAGCCGGGCGTGGTGGCGGGCGCCTGTAGTCCCAGCTACTCGGAGAGGCTGAGGCAGGAGAATGGCGTGAACCCGGGAGGCGGAGCTTGCAGTGAGCCGAGATCGCGCCACTGCACTCCAGCCTGGTCGACAGAGCGAGACTCCGTCTCAAAAAAAAAAAAAAAAAAAAAAAGAAAACGTTCCCAGACTTAATCATTATCATTTGGGTCCAAGATACCCCTAGCCCAGAGTGCAGACAGCTGCACCACACGTTACCTCCCCCCAACTTTCCCAGCAATCATCCCAGTTAGTCTGATCATTAATTGCAATTTACCAGTGAAGGTCTTGGTTTTGTGTGCACAAAGGAAGTTTTTCTATTTAATTTTCACCATTTTCCTCACTAATGTAGATGTATAGAATTATTCTTTATTTTTAACAGGTAATAGATTCATATGATTCCAGAACAAAAAGGTGTTATTTTGAGGTCTCCCTCCCATGCTTGTCCCTATCCATTGCAGTCCCCTCACTGCCACAAGAAACCACTTTGTTAGTTTATTGTGCATCATTTTCTTTATGTAAATACCAATATATATTCTTATTTCCTCCCATTTTCTTCCATAAAAGATAACATACTATAGTCCTGTTGGCCAACTTCTTTCAGTTAGCAAATCTGAAGATCTTTCCATCTAATAGTCTTCCCACACAATACAGTTTTTCCATATAATCTTTCTATAGAATACTTCTTTATCTTTTAAACAGCCAGAATTCTTAAGGATGCATATATCCTACTTTATTTAACCAGGTAATTTTTGTCTTTTCCATCACTATCAATATTTTTATCATCTAGTATTAGATGTTCCTAAATAAAGTATAATTACCACCTTTCTTGTGTTACTTATAAATATGATTATTTGGTCGGGCATGGTGGTTCACGCCTGCAATTCTAGCATTTTGGGAGGCCAAGGCAGGCAGATCACTTGAGGTCAGGAGTTCGAGACCAGCCTGGCCAACATGGCAAAACCCCGTCTCTACTGGTAACAAAGCAAGAGTCCATCTCAAAAAAACATAAAAAATAAAATAAAAGTGTGATTATTTGCTTTTGGTATTAACAGTATGATTCTTGATGACATTTTTATGATTATATAAAAAATGTATTTTTTTCCCACCAAGCTGTCCACTGGCAGGGTCAGCATTCACAAAGAAAACAGAGCCACTGGGTTGCACAATCCTCATCCAGCCTGCCCAGTGCCAGTGTGCTATCCAAATGTTATCATTTTCTTTTCTTTTTTTGTTTTTTTTTTTTTTGAGACGGTGTCTCACTCTGTCGCCCAGACTGGAGTGCAGTGGCATGATCTTGGCTCACCACAACCTCTGCTTCCCAGGCTCAAGCGATTCTTCTGCCTCAGCCTCCCAAGCAGCTGGGATTATAGGCACACTCTTAACCACTAGTGCAACTTATGGTACCAACTGATAGAGAAAAATGTTAGGACATGTCGGGGTTACAGGCAGTGTGATATGTTGTTTACCGCAATTCACCTCAGATCATGTCACTTAACCTTGCTAAGCCTCAGTTTCCTCATCTGTAAACTGAGAATGGGGCATAATGGAAATATTCTCTTACAAGGAAGTCAGGAGGACAGCAATGATACCATATGAAAAAGATCCAGACTGAGTGATCTGAAACATATTCAACAGTTTTTAAAAGTTGCTGTGAAGGCCGGGCACAGTGGCTCACGCCTATAATCCTAGCACTTTGGGAGGCCAACGCGGGCAGATCACTTGCAGTCAGGAGTTCGAGACCAGCCTGGCCAACATGGTGAACCTCTATCTCTACTAAAAATACAAAAAGTAGCCTGGCATGGTGGCACACACCTATAATCCCAGCTACTCAGTAGGCTGAGGCAGGAAATGCTTAAACCTGGGAGGCGGAGGTTGCAGTGAACTGAGATTGCACCACTGCACTCCAGCCTAGGTGACAGAGTGAGACTCCAACTCAAAACAAAAACCAAAAAAAACAAAAAGTTGCTGTGAAATTCTATGAATATTCATTAAAAGCACAGGATTGGGAGGGGTGGTAAAGGAAACTCACTGTGTCTAAGTTTCATCGTGATGACCAGCTTGAAAGCAGATAGGTTCAAATCTGCTTGCTCTCTTCCTGTCAGAATGGTAGAAGAAGCAATTTGAAGACAGCTGGGAACCACAATGCCACAAGCCCCCTCCTAAGTCCCCTAAAGGTAAAATGTTAAAGAACATTATGAGGAAGGCATAATAATTAGGAAAACTGGGAGAAGCTGGAGCTAAAGCCTCATATGGCTGAGTCCACACAGAGAAGGCAGTGTCATACTACCCAAAGGGAGGAATAGATCTCAACCTCATTCCGGGTGGAGTAAGTGGCTCAAAGCCACTGGGCTTTGAGCCCAGTGGGGTCAAATGGGGTCAGATGGGGTCTTTGGTCCTTATTCCTCCACACTGTAGTGTTATATTCTAGGTAGGGGACTAGTGCTCAACGCCACACTGAGGGGAAAGGGACATGCAAGGATGGTCTATTTCTATATGGGGTGATAATAGTGTCTCTTTTCCCAAGTAGGGGATTCTACATCTCATCTACCCTGGGAGAGGTGGTGGGGAAGGGTGTAAATAAGATCCCAGGAGTCTACCCTGGGAAAAGGGGGCCTGAGAACAGGGATTCTTACCTGAGTGTCTGTATGGACTGAGATAAGTACAAAATCTTGGAGGAGGGGGTAAAAATCTGTGCCTGCATATGCCTGGGGTCTATACCTTGGTGATTTCAGTTGGGGGGATTGCCATCTGTCCCTCTACTCTGGGGTGCAAAGAAACTGGGGAAACCCACAAAGTGGCTGTGTGCATCTCTGCTGCATGGGAAAAGAATCACAGATCTGTTTATCTCTAGATTGTGGGGATGGGTCCTGCATCTCTTTACCCTGGAGAGGGCTGTGGTACAGGATCGATATGCCTGATTCCACAACTATGCAGCTTTGAATAAGCGGGTCTGCACCTTACCTGCAGTGAGTTATTCTGGACCCTTCTATGGGAGGTGGACTGTGACAACTTTCATCTTTTATGCTGGTTGAAGTCAGCAGCACACTAACACTGAAAGAAATAGGGGCTCTGGTTCTCTGCATGGGTGGTGTGTGGAGGGGGCACGCAATGCAGCTATAAATTAATAGATCAGCCCTAATACTTGGGGGTGGGGGCGTCTGTGATTCTACCCTGGGTGGAGAGAAACACATCTGAGCTTCACTACCTTGGGTAAAGGGGAGAGACCATACGCACTGAACTGCCAGGTAATCAGCAATGTCACTCCCTCTCAACATTACAGGGAGGGAGACCTGCATATCTGCTCCTGTGGGGTATCTCCCTTGCTACATTTAGTGATTCTAAATATTTGGGGGAGGTAGGGGAGGTAGGGGGATGATCTGTGTCTACCTCAAAGGGAGAGGAACACATCTGAGCCCCTCTACCCCCACGGCCCCTCAAGGGGCAGACCTGACTGTCTCTTCATGGATTAAGGTCTGTTCCTGTTTGCTTCGAAGCACGTTGGGTGCTTCGAAAAATTACACATTCGGTAAAACGGGGGCTACGGAAGTAGGGATCAGGTCTGATTCTCCACAATGGGGACTCACTCTAACCTAAGAGGAGGGGGCAATCGGCTTAGTTGTCCATAGGCTGAGGCCTGTAACTGCAACCACTTTGGGGACGGGTGAGTTGGGGAGCGATACAGGTCTACGCGAATGGGGAGGAGATGCCCTCCCTCTGTATATTAAATGTTTCCAAGCTCCTCTATAATGGTATGGGAGCAGATACATCAAAGCCTCTGTCTGTCCTGAGGAGGTGCCTCGAGGCGGCTGTCTAAAGCCAAGCCAAGGAAGTGCCTTAAGTCGGGAGAAGTCTGCGCTGCTCATCTGGGTGGAGGGAGATGTCTCTACACGGTTGGGGTGGATGTCCCCCCATGCCTTTGGTGGGTCGACTCCTGTTTCTACAGAGTGAATGCAGAATGGAGCCTCACTATCTTGAGGACGATCAACGCTTCACCACACAAGTGAAGTTTGTGCCTCTCTACACAGTGTGTCCCGGGTCTACACCTTTCTAGGTGGGATGGGGCAATGCTCCTCTCCCGGCAAACTCCACTCCGCGAAAAGGCAATTCGGCGCTTCTCCACGTGTGCCGCGATCCCTGTCCCTCTTCCGGGCCCTTCTACCCAGGAAGGGATCCGGCTGTTTACCTCTCTATTCCAGGCTGGCGGGCATCTCTGGTTTCACATCCAATAGACGATCCTAACTGCCCGGCCGTCTAGGTGAGCGCACACTGTAAGAAAAGAAGAGAGAAGTTTCTTACCCACACTTCCGGCGGGGATCTGAGAAGCGAGGGCAACACGACAACTCGGCTGGGCGAGCACAAACTCTCGCGCAGCTAGGCTCCGACTTCCGGATCCCAGGCTGGCAGCGCCCGACTCCGCCCGTCTCCGCCCACCGTGCGGTCTCCGCGGGGGGGCGGAGCTTCTGACTGACAGCTCGCGCCCGCCCGTCCCTTCCTCGCGACCACGCTGGCCCCGCCTCTTGGCTGCCCCGTAGGTAAGGAAATAGCGGAGGAGGGAGAAGGAGGACGGCGAAGTGACCGGGAAAAAGCGGCGGGTCGACTGGTGCGGCCATATACCTTACTTGCAAGCCAAAATTTTGTCTGCGGGCATCTGTCTGGGGTTAAATATGCGTGCTCATAACCAGGCAGTGACCACGCCCAGTCAGACAAGGGTGGGGGATGGTGTCTTTGTTTGCCTGGAAGATGGCGACAGCAGGGTGTGAGAAAATGGCCGCCTGGGTCACATGTCTGGCCGAGTATTCCCCACCTGAAGTGAATTGGTTAGCTGTTCCCAACCACCTTCCCGGGTCCTTGAGCCCCAGACCATCCCTGAGCACTCCGAGCTTTTTCTGCATACGTTTAGATCTATGGCCATACCCAACCCCAGCTAGAGCAGGAGCCAGAACAACTAGAAGCCTCTCCCACCCTTTTGCCTTCTTCCCCTCCTACTCCATCCTTCCCTCAATCCCGGAGCAGCGTCTGCAGAAGGGAATGAATTTATATCTCTGGAGTGGGGCAAGTAGGGGTTTCTGAAGCCATCTCAAGGAGCTGGCTGGGAAGTGAGGTCTCCCCCCACAAAATAGTAAATACTAGTCTGCAAATGTTTTCTTCTTGATGGTTTAATTCCAGCCCCTCCTCTTCCTCAAGCCTAAACCCTGGGGTGGGGCACAGAGTAGGTGGAACTCTGTGCCTCCGAGGGTGGGTTTGTTTCTCCACTTCAAGCACAGACGGGCTGAAAATGACTCCCTCTGTCCCTTTATTCCTTACATAAACAGGACTCACTACCTCTCTACATCGTTGGAGGGCTTCTAACCTCTCATCCTAGAGACACATGAAATTCCTCTGGACCCCAAACCAGCCCTGACCACTTTCACCTTTGCCCCTGCATTTGCAATTTTTTTGCTGTTTCTCTAAGACCTAACTCTTGTCACTTCGATGAAACCTTCCCTGACTTTCCCAGATGAGTTAGAAACCCAGAGCACCTTACCTATACAGCTAAGCTAGCACTTATCACAATACTGTAGTTGTTTATGTGACTGTGTCTCCACAGGAGGATGAACTCCCTGAGAGCAGGGGCCATGTATCTCAAGCTTTCAACAACACCCAGCACAAGACTGGTACGAGGCAGGCTTCAACAAATGTTTGTTAAATGGGTGAGTTTACAGGCCTGCACCACAAAAAATGGGAAATGGGCTGTTTAGTAGATGGCATTGGGAAATTTGGCTCTCCATGAAAAGAAATATAAAACTGGATATCTATTTATTCCACCTAAGAGGGTAGACTGTGAATGTGAAAGATAAAACTATGAAGTTAATAAATGCAGGAGAATATCTTTGTGACTTGTGACGGGGGAAGGACTTTTTAAACAAAATCCCAAATGCACAAGATATATGGGAAAAAATACAATGAAATCTTGTAGAAACTAGTTATTACGACTTTGGAAAACAATTAGGAAGTATCCACAATAGCTGAAGATGACCCTGGGACCCAGCAGTTCTAGTATTGGAGATGATTGATTAATAGATAGGTAGGTAGATAGAGATCACCCCTAAACTTTAACTCCTAGAGAAATTCTTACACATTTGCTCAATGAGCATGTGGAAGAATGTTCATTGCAGAACTGTTTGTAATAGAGAAAAAAATGTGAACAGCCCAAAATTCCACCAACAGGAGAATGAATAAGTAAATTATGGTATAGCCATATGACAGAATACTATGCAGAATACTATAATGAAAAAGAATGAATCATGTTGCATGCATTGACCCAGCTAAATTTCAAAAACACAATACTGAGATAAAATACAAATTGCAGAAGGACACATAAAGTATGAAACCATTTATATAAAGTTTTAAAATCTAGAAAACAGAAAACAATGTTGCTTATAGATTATATAGATATATAAACAATAATTTTTTTTGAGACAAGATCTTGCTCTGTCATCCAGGCTGCAGTGCAGTGGCTTGATTTCCTCTCCCTGCAGCCTCCACCTCCCTGACTCAAGCCATCCTCCCACCTCAGCCTCCCAAGTACCTGGGACTACAGGCATGTACCACCACACCTGGCTAATTTTTGTATTTTTTGTAGAGACAGGGTTTCGCCGTGTTGCCCAGGCTAATCTCGAATTCCTGAGCTCAAGTGATCTAACCACATCTTGACCTCGCAAGGTGCTGGGATTACAGGTGTGAGCCACCACCCCCAGTCAACAATAATTTTTAAGGAGAAATACCAAATCCAGAATACTGATTACCTCTGGGGAAGAAAACAAAAGAACAGAATGAGACAGAGATACTCAGGGAACTTCAACTGTTTGTCTAATATTTTACTTTCTAAGCTAGGTGGTAGGTACGTGGGTTTTTGTTATATTCTCTATATTTATTTGTATGTCTGAAATATTTCATATTTTTTAAAAGACTACAAGGATCTGAAACAAAATGTTAATAATAGTTAAATCTAGATTAGTGGTTCTCTAACTTTCCCCAGCATCAGAATCACTGGGAGGGCTTGTTAGAACACCAATTACTGGGCCTCATGCCCAGAGTTTTGATTCAGTAAGTCTGATTTAGGGCCCAGGATTTGCATTTCTAACAAATCAAAGTGACATTATCAGTGAATTTAATTTTCTTCCTTGTACTTTTCTGTGTTTTCCATGTATTTGATGAATATATATTACTTTATTGAGAGATTGTGTTTTTTAAAATCTCTTTCATCTCTACTTCCCACTTTCATTTCCCTCCTATAGGCAGCCATTCAAAGGTGTTTTATGCATATTTTTGCATATATGCATTCTTGCAAAATACGTATTATTGCTTTATGCGTATTTCCTCCTTTTTTTTTTTTTTGAACCAGAGTCTTGCTCTGTCGCCCAGGCTGGAGTGCGGTGGCATGACCTCCACTCACTGCAACCTCTGCCTCCTGGGCTCAAGGGATCCTCCCACCTCACCCTCCCAAGTAGCTGGGGAACTACAGGCGCACGTCACCATGCCCAGCTAATTTTTAAAGATGTTTTTACTGGTCTCGGCTGCGCACGGTGGCTCACACCTGTAATCCCAGCACTTTGGGAGGCCAAGGCGGGCGGATCACCTGAGGTCAGGAGTTCGAGACCAGCCTGGCCAACATGGTGAAACCCTGTCTCTACTACAAAGAAAAATACAAAAAATTAGCTGGGCGCCTGCCTGCCTGCCTGCCTGCCTGCCTGCCTTCCTTCCTTCCCTCCTTCCCTCCTTCCCTTCTTCTTTCTTTCTTTTTTTCCCTCTGTGGCCCAGGCTGGAGTATAGTCAGCTCACTGCAGACTCCCTGCCTCCAGCTCCCGTGATTCTCCTGCCTCGGCCTGCGGCCTGCCTGGGATTGCGGGCGCGCGCCACCACCCCTGCCTGGTTTTTGTCCTTTGGCTGGAGGCGCGGTTTCGCCATGTCAGCCAGCCTGGTCTCCAGCTCCTGACCTCGAGTGGTCTGCCCGCCTCGGCCTCCCAAGGTGCTGGGACTGCAGACAGAGTCTCGCTCACTCGGTGCTCGGTGTTGCCCAGGCTGGAGTGCGGTGGCGTGGTCTTGGCTCGCTGCAGCCTCTGCCTCCCAGCCGCCTGCCTTGGCCTCTCAGGGTGCTAGGATTGCAGCCTCTGCCCGGCCACCGCCCCGTCTGGGATGTGAGGAGGGCCTCTGCCCGGCCGCCCGTCTGGGAGGTGAGGAGCGCCTCTGCCCAGCCGCCACCCCATCTAGGAAGTGAGGAGCGTCTCTGCCTGGCCGCCCATCATCTGGAAAGTGAGGAGCGCCTCTGCCCGGCCGCCCCGTCTGGGAAGTGAGGAGCACCTCTGCCCGGCCGCCCATCATCTGGGATGTGAGGAGCGCCTCTGCCCAGCCGCCCATCGTCTGGGATGTGAGGAGCGCCTCTGCCCGGCCGCCCCGTCTGGGAAGAAGTGAGGAGCGCCTGTGCCCAGCCGCCCTGTCTGGCCCCGTCTGGGAAGAAGTGAGGAGCGTCTCTCCCAGCCGCCCCGTCTGGGAAGAAGTGAGGAGAGTCTCTGCCCGGCCGCCCCATCTGGGAAGTGAGGAGCACCTCTGCCTGGCTGCCCATCGTCTGGGATGTGAGGAGTGCCTCTCCCCGGCCGCCCCGTCTGGGAAGTGAGGAGCACCTCTGCCCGGCCGCCCCGTCTAGGAAGAAGTGAGGAGCGTCTCTGCCCGGCCGCCCCATCTGGGAAGAAGTGAGGAGCGCCTCTGCCCGGCCGCCCCGTCTGGGAAGTGAGGAGCACCTCTGCCTGGCCGCCCATCATCTGGGAAGCGAGGAGCGCCTCTGCCCGGCCGCCCATCGTCTGGGATGTGAGGAGCACCTCTGCCCGGCTGCCCATCGTCTGGGAAGTGAGGAGCACCTCTGCCTGGCCGCCCCGTCTGGGAAGAAGTGAGGAGCGTCTCTGCCCGGCCGCCCCATCTGGGAAGAAGTGAGGAGCGCTTCTGCCTGGCCGCCCCGTCTGGGAGGTGTACCACGGACGCCAGACACAATGTGGGGGCTGGACGTGGTGGCTCACGCCTGTAGTCCCAGCACTCTAGGAGGCCGAGGCGAGTTGATCACTTGAGGCTAGGAGTTCGAGACCAGCCTGGCCAACATGGTGAAACATACGAAAAATACAACAGACAAACCAACCAACCAACCCAGCAACAACAAAACAGGTCTACCCTGGAGTCATACTCTTTCTATTTTCCTCCCTTTCTGATCCTTTATCCCACTTTCTTTTTCTTCCTCTTCCTTCTCCTTCTTCTTTGTCAAATAGAGGATTGAGTTATTATCATTGATCCATACAAAGTCCCTCTCTCATTTATTTTCTTTAATTCCCGCCCCCCATTTCTATTCCCCATCTTCCCATGTGCAACCTTCCTAATATGTTTGATATGCATCTTTTTGTTTGTATGTATTTTTAGAAAATGTTTATTGTTTTGTGTGCAAAAAAAAAAAATTTATTAAAAAAAAAAGCAGGGGAAAAAAAAAATTAGCTGGGCGTGGTGGCAAGCGCCTTAATCCCAGCTACTTGGGAGGCAGAGGCAGGAGAATCGTTTGAACCCGGGAGGTGGAGGTTGCAGTGAGCCAAGATCAAGCCATTGCACTCAAACCTGGGGGACAAGCACGAGACTTCTCTAAAAAAAAAAAAAGATTTTTTTACTGGTCTTGAACTCGGGGCTCAAGCAATCTGCTTGCCTCAGCTTCCTAAAGTGATGGGATTGTGGGTGTGAGCCACTGCCCCGGCCAAATTTTTATTTTATATTGTTTCCAAAATCAGAACAGTTGAAAGAATGGTGTAATGAAAGCTCATATACCCTTATACTTCACCAAATATCATCCTACATAACCACAATACCATTATCAAACCTAAGAAGATTTAACTATAATTCAATAATGCCATCAAGTATAGCCCATATTCACATTTCCACCCAATTATCCCCAAAATGCAGCTTTCATTTTTTGATTCCAGGATCTAATCAAGGTTTATGTATTACGTTTCTTTTTTTTTTTTTTTTTTTTTTTTGAGGCGAAGTCTCGCTCTGTTGCCCGGGCTCGATTGCAGTGGCACAATCTTGGCTCACTGCAACCTCTACCTCCTGGGTTCAAGTAATTCTCCTGCCTCCACCTCCCGAGTAGCTGGGACTATAGGCGCTGGCCACCATGCCCGGCTAATTTTTGTATTCCTAGTAGAGACAGGATTTCTGCACATTGGCCAGGCTGGACTCAAACTCCTGACCTCAAGTGATCCATCCACCTTGGCCTCCCAAAGTGCAGGGATTACAGGCATGAGCCACCACGCCTGACGTTTATGTATTACATTTGGTTGTTATATCCCTTTAACCTCTTTTAATCTAGAATAATACCCCTGTATTTTTTGTGTTTCAAATGACATTTATGTTTTTGAAGAGTCCAGGCCAATTGTCTTGTAATATGTCCCATATTCTGGATTCATTTGTTCTTTTCACATGAATAGATTCAGAATAAATATTTTTAGCAAGAACAGTACATAGGGGATATCCTTTATTTTGTATTGTGTCACCTCAAGAGGCACATGATATCAGATTGTCCCACTATTGAGCATACTTTGTATTTGTTGTTTTTCTTTTACATAAATATCTCATTCTGGCCAGGTGCGGTGGCTCATGCCTGTAATCCCAGCACTTTGGGAGGCCAAAGCAGGCAGATTGTTTGAGGCCAGGAGTTCAAGACCAGCCTGGCCAACATGGCGAAACCCTGTCTCTACTAAAAATGCAAAAATTAGCTGGGTGTGGTGGTGCACACCTGTAATCCCAGCTACTGGGGAGGCTGAAGCACGAGAATCGCTTGAACCTGGGAGGTAGAGGTTGTAGTGAGCTGAGATCACACCACTGCACTCCAGCCTGGGTGATGGAGTAAGACTCTGTCTAAAAAAAAACAAACAAACAAAGCTCATTCTGTTTTTCATTCAGCCTAGTGTTTTTAAGGTCTATCCATATTGCTGTGTGTACATCTAATCTATTGCTTTTATTTATTTTTTTTTTTTTGAGCTGGCATCTCACTCTGTTGCCCAGGCTGGAGTGCAGTAGCGCTATCTGGGCTTACTGCAAACTCTGCCCCCCAGGTTCCTGCCTCAGCGTCCCGAGTAGCTGGAATTACAGGCGCCCACCACCATTTTTAGTTGAGACGGGGTTTTGCCATATTGGCCAGGCTGGTCTTGAATTCCTGGCCTCAGGTGATCCACCCACCTCGGCTTTCCAAAGTGCTGGGATTACAGGCATGAGCCACTGTGCCCAACCTGACCTCATCCATTGCTTCTATCTGCTCATGGTAACCATACTGTGCCTTCACTGCATAGATTGCCTCCAGCTCTCTGGTAATACTTCAGTGAACATCCTTGTACTTCCCTTATTGACCTGTGTGAGGATTTCTTTTGGAACATACACTCAAGAGCCACATGATTACATTCTAAAGTATGCATATACTTAGTTTGACTTAAGAACACCAATACTTCTAGATGGTTCTCTGGGATGGCAGTACCAGTTCACACTTTCACCATGTGTGAGGATTTCTGTATCCCCACATCTTCACTAACACTCGACATTTTCTAGCTTGCTATTTTTTGTTTTTAAGACAGGATCTCTCTTGTGCTCTCCTCGGCAGCACATATATTAAGACAGAGTCTTAATGCAGTAGTGCGATCTTGGCTCACTGCTACTTCCACCTCCCGGGTTCAAGCAATTCTGCTGCCTCAGCCTCCCTAGTAGCTGGGATTACAGGTGCCCGCCACCATGCCCTGCTAATTTTTGTATTTCAGTAGAGATGGGGTTTCACCTGACCTCAAGCAATCCACCCACCTCAGATTCCCAAAGTGCTGGGATTACTGGCATGAGTCAGCACGCCCAGCCAAGATGGCTAATTTTTGCCAGTCTAATAGGTGGAATAGGTTTTAATCCATCTAGATTCCACCCTCATATGTGTTAATACGTGGGGATATAGTTTTATTATTCTCCACATGGTGAGCCAGATTTCCCACCATCAAATACTGAACAATTCCTCCTTTTCCCATTGATTTGCCATGCCACCATTATCATATGTTATTATCCATACACACATAAACACACATACACATACGTCTTTTTCTGTCCTTGGGCCAATACCACCTTGGTTTTAGTATGTTGTAATGTGTCTGAATATCACGTGGAGCATTTCCTCTTCTTTAGTCTTCTTTTTAGGTGTCTTAGATCTATTGCCACATAAATTTTAAAATGAGTCTATCAAAGTCTTCAAAAATCCAACTGGGATTTTGATTGGGATCACACTAAATTTATAGATTAATTTGGAGAAACTGCCATCATTGTAATAATTACTCATTCCATCCAACAACATGGAATATACCCTCATTTCTTCAGTTCATCATCTTCTGTGTTCTTTATTAAAGTTTTCTCTTAAGAATTGTATATTTTAAAAAATAAAAATGAGGTCAGGCACAGTGGCTCACACCTGTAATCCCAGGATTTTGGGAGGCCGAGGTGGGCAGATCACGAGGTCAGAAGTTCAAGACCAGCCTGGCCAACATAGTGAAACCCCGTCTCTAATAAAATACAAAAATTAGCTGGGTGTGGTGGTAGGCACCTGTAGTCCCAGCTACTTGGGAGGCTGAGACAGGAGAATCGCTTGAACCCAGGATGCAGAAGTTGCAGTGAGCCGATTGTGCCACTGCACTCCAGCCTGGGTGACAGTGAGACTCTGTCTCAAAAAAAAAAAATTAAAATAAAAATGAATTGGTTACCTTGGATGTTGCTAAGGCATCGGCTCATTCTGCTGATAATTAATCAACAAATGGAAAAAATCTGACATTATTCCTGCCTTCCCACATGAATCATATTGCAGGTTAATCAAATAGATAATTAGGGAAAGAGCTTCTTTATGGGAGACTCACAACTTACAAATGCAAGAGAAATGGCAGTGTTACAATTCAATCCCTAATGAGATAATGGATTTAAGAAAAAATATGGCTGCTAAAACCATAGGTGAATTTGGGGAATTATAACAGAGGAATTAGGCTGATACCATCTGACCCTACTCATCAAACTTATCATCAAAGACAGAAAACAAGATATATGCACCTTCTTATGTTGTGCAATAAGAAGTATACAGTGCTATTCATGAAGTATACTTTTAAACAAGAAGGAAAAAGGAAACAGTTTAATCAAGCATCTCTATTTAACTTCATTTACAAAAAATTCAGGGAATATAGGAAGAGAAACATGTTAAATGATACCGGGAGAAACAATACACCAAAGCAAGAACTTGGGAAATTTTACAGGACAAATGAGCCAGTATATTCAACAAATAAATGGAAGGAAGAAAAGAGGGAAAATTACAGATTAAAAAGAAAATAAGGCTGGGCATGGTGGCTCATGCCTGTAATCCCTGCACTTTGGGAGGCCAAGGTGGGTGGATCACTTGAGGTCAGGAGTTCAAGACCAGCCTGGCCAACATGGTGAAACCCCATCTCTACTAAAAATACAAAAATTAGCTAGGCATCATGGCACATGCCTGTAATCCCAGCTACTGGGGAGGCTGAGGCAGGAGAATCACTTGAACCCAGAAGGCAGAGTTTGCAGTGAGCCGAGATCGCACCACTGCACTCCAGCCTGACGGACAGAACGAGACCTCGTCTCGAAAAAAAAAAAAAAAAAAAAAAGATTAAAAAGAAAAAGGTAAGGAAATTTCAGAGATAAAGCAAACAAATGCAATGTGTGGATCTTGTTAACAACCAGATTCCAATGAAGTATAAAAATTTTTTTTTTTTTGAGATGAGGTCTTGTTCTGTCACCCAGGCTGGGGTGCAGTGGCAAGATCTCAGCTCACTGCAGCCTCCGCCTCCCAGATTCAAGCGATTCTCCCACCTCAGCCTTCCGAGTAGCTGGGATTATAGGGGTGCACCACCATGCCCAGCTAATTTTTGCATTTTTAGTAGAGACAGGGTTTCACCATGTTGGCCAGGCTAAAAAAGGTATTTTTGAGATAATGAAGGACAGTAGAACATGGACTGGGTGTTAGATGATATTCAGGAATAAATGTTAAATATGTTGGGTACGTTAGACTGGGCACAGTGGCTGATGCCTGTAATCCCAGCACTTTGGGATGCTGAGGCGGGTGGATCACCTGAGGTCAGGAGTTTGAAACCAGCCTGGCCAACATGGTGAAACTCTGTCTGTACTAAAAATACAAAAATTAGGCCGGGCACAGTGGCTCACGCCTGTAATCCCAGCACTTCAGGAGGCCAAGGCGGGTGGATCACGAGGTCAGGAGATTGAGACCATCCTGGTTAACACGGTGAAACCCTGTCTCTACTAAAAATACAAAAAAATTAGCCAGGCATAGTGGTGGGCACCTGTAGTCCCAGCTACTTGGGAGGCTGAGGCAGGAGAATGGCGTGAACCTCAGGGGTCAGAGCTTGCAGTGAGCCAAGATCGCGCCACTGCACTCCAGCCTGGGCCACACAGCAAGACTCTGTCTCAAAAAAAAAAAAAATACAAAAATTAGCCAAGCGTGGTGGTGCACACCTGTAATCCCAACTACTCCTGAGGGTTTGGCAGGAGAGTTGCTTGAACCCGGGAGGCGGAGGTTGCAGTGTGCCCAGATCGTACCACTGCACTCAGGCCTGGGCGACAGAGCTAGACAATGTCTCACACACAAAAAAAACTGTTGGGTATGTCAACATTATTGTAATTATGCTTTTTAAAAAAAAAAAGTGTGTTAGAGAAACATGGTTTTTATGTGTGAGATTACCTCAGGTCTGGAATTTGCGATAAAATACTCCAGGGCTGGGCACGGTGGCTCATGCCTGTAATCCCAGCACTTTGGAAGGCAGAGGCAGGGGGATCATCTGAGGTCAGGAGTTCAAGACCAGCCTGACCAACATGGTGAAACCCTATCTCTACTAAAAATACAAAAATTACCTGGGCTTGGTGGCAGGCGCCTGTAATCCCAGCTGCTCAGGAGGCTGAGGCAAGAGAATCACTTGAACCCAGGAGGCAGAGGTTGCAGTGAGCCTAGATGGCGTCATTGTACTTCAGCCTGGGCAACAGAGCAAGACTTCGTCTCAAAAAAACACACAAAAAAATCCTCCAGATGTATTCAGGCATTACTTATGCATTAAAATACATTAACAAGTAAGTTTTAAAAAAGAATTGTATATTTCTTAAATTTCTAATTGCCTTCGAGTTTTGTTACTTTGTGAACTTTTTTTTTTTTTTTTTTTGAGATCAAGTCTCGCTCTGTCACACAGGCTGGAGGGCGGGGGTCAGAATGTGGGCCACTGTGGTCTTGAACTCCAGGCCTCAAGTGATCCACCCTCCTCAGCCTCCCAAAGTGCTGGGGTTACAGGCATGAGCCACCGCGCCCAGCCTGAATATGTCATTTGTAATAGAAAAAACACACATTTTGAATATTGAAACTATTTAAAAATTATACTTTGAGATTTCTTATCCCCATCTAGTCCACCCAGTTCCCCTGCACCCCCACAGGTATCAGTTTTGTTAGTTTATTTTGTCTTCTTCTAGTGTTTCTTTATACAGATGCAAACAAATATAAATGTATAGCGTATTCCACCTTCCGCCTTACACAGAAGGTGCCATACTATGTATATTGTTATACATATTGCTTTTTTCACTTAATACATCCTGGAGGCCAGGTGCGGTGGCTGACACCTGTAATTTCAGCACTTTGAGAGGCCAAGGTGGGCGGATCACCTGAGGTCAAGAGTTCAAAACCAGCCTGGCCAACATGGTGAAACCCAGACTCTACTAAAAATACAAAAATTAGCCAGGCGTAGTGGCACACGCCTGTAATCCCAGCTACTCAGGAGGCTGAGGCAGGAGAATCGCTTTAACGCAGTAGACAGAGGCTGCAGTGAGCCGAGTTTGCACCACTGCACTCCAGCCTGGGTGACAGAGCTAGAATCCGTCTCAAAATAAATAGATTAATTAATTAATTAATACATCCTGGAGGTCTTTCCCTATCAGAGCACTAGAGAGTTTCTGGTAAGTAGAAAGCATGAAAGTAGAAAGCTTTCTGTATGAAAGCACATAGGACTGCTACCTCAAAGTATTAGGTAATGTGAATGTATGTTATGTGCACATTTATTTAATGACTGTGCCAGAAAGGATAGATAGTTCATACATATGCAAATATTTCTGTAGGATAAATTCCAGGAATTACATTTGTAACTTTGGGAGATATTGCCAAAATTGCCTCCACAGGTGTTGTATCATTTTGCATTTCTACCAGCCAAATGTGATTGTATCTGTTTCACCACAGCCTCACAAACAACGGAGTGTATTGTGAGACTCTCGGATTTTTGACAATGATAGGATAGAAATGGTATCAGGCCAGGCATGGTGGCTCACGTCTGGAATCCCTGCACTTTGGGAGGCCGAGGCAGGCAGATCGCCTGAAGTCAGGAGTTCAAGACCACCCTGGCCAACATGGCAAAACCCCGTCTCTACTAAAAATACAAAATTAGCTAGGCGTGGTGGTGAATGCCTGTAATCCCAGCTACTTGGGAGGCTGAGGCAGGAGAATTGCTTGAACCAGGAGGGAGAGGTTGCAGTGAGCTGAGATAGAGCCACTACACTCCAGCCTGGGTAACAAGAGTAAAACCATCTCAAAAAAAAAAAAAAAAAAAAAAGGAAAAAAAGAAAAAAAATGGTATCTCAGTGTAGTTTTGCTTTTCATTTATTATGAGTGATGATAATTTTTTCATGTGTTTAAGGGACTTTTTATGTGTTTTTCTATTAATTGTCTATTTATATCCTCTGTCTCTTTTTCTGTTTGGTCTCTGGCCTTTCATTCATTTCAGAACTTTGTTATATAATTAGAGAGGTCATAAACTCTACTCCTTTAAATACAAGTTTTAAAAATTAAATAAATAGGCCGGGCACAATGGCTCACGCCTGTAATCCCAACACTTTGGGAGGCCGAGGCGGGTGGATCACAAGGTCAGGAGATCGAGACCATCCTGGCTAACACAGTGAAACCCTGTCTCTACTAAAAATACAAAAAATTAGCCAGGCGTGGTGGCGGGCGCCGTAGTCCCAGCTACTCAGGAGGCTGAGGCAGGAGAATGGCGTGAACCTGGGGGGTCGGAGCTTGCAGTGAGCCAAGATTGCGCCACTGCACTCCAGCCTGGGCGACAGAGCGAGACTCCGTCTCAAAAAAAAAACTAAATAGAGAGATAGACCTTTGTCAATGATCTCAGCTGTCAATTTTTTCCCCAGTTCATCATTCTTCAGACTTCGCTAATGGACTTTTTTCCAAAGCAAATTTTATTTTATTTTTTATTTTATTTTATTTATTTATTTATTTATTATTTTTTGAGGTGGAGTCTCACTCTGTCGCCCAGGCTGGAGTGCAGTGGTGCAATCTCAGGTCACTGCAACCTCTGCCTCTTGGGTTCTAACGATTATCCTGCCTCAGCCTCCCAAGTAGCTGGGATTACAGGTGCCTGCCACCACGCCCAGCTAATTTCTGTTTTTGTTTTTTTTGGTTTTTTGCTTTTTTGCTTTTTTTTGAGACAGAGTCTCACTCTGTCGCCCAGGCTGGAGTGCAGTGGCGCAATCTCGGCTCACTGCAAGCTCCGCCTCCTGGGTTCACGCCATTCTCCTGCCTCAGCCTCCCGAGTAGCTGGGATTACAAATGCCTGCCACCATGCCCGACTAATTTTTTGTATTTTTAGTAGAGATGGAGCTTCACTATATTGGCCAGGCTGGTCTAGAACTCCTGACCTCAGGCAATCCGCCCGCCTCTGCCTCCCAAAGTGCAGGGATTACAGGCGTGAGCCACCGCATCTGGCCTCTGTATTTTTAGTAGAGATGGGGTTTCGTCATGTTAGCCAGGCTGGTCTCGAACTCCTGACCTCAGGTGATCTGCCTACCTTGGCCTCCCAAAGTGCTGGAACTTACAGGCCTTAGCCACCGCACCCAGCTGCAAATTTTATATTTATATAAATATATGTTTTCTTTCATGGATTCTAGATACTGAGTCATAGTTTTGTGATAGATTGCATTAATGACCCCAATTTTTCATGTGTCTCTTTATCTAACTTTGGTAAAGGTAGTACCTTCCCACACTGACTCTTGAGTTTAGCCATACAACTTGCTTTAATCGATGGGATAGTAGCAAACTTGATATAAGCAGAGACTTGAAAAAGCTCTTGCATATTCTGCTTCCTCTCTTGGACCCCTGCCACAGCTGTGAGAACATATTCAGACTAGCCTCCTGGAGAGATGTGAGAGACAAGTAGAAATGAGCTTGGTCATCCCAGCCAATGTGTCCTATAGCAGCCAACCAACCTCCAGCCAAGCCACCAACTGGGTGCAGACACATAAGCTAGCCCAGTTGAGATTAACACAGCCTAGTCCAGATCATAGAACCTCCCAGCTGATCCATAGACTCTAAGTTTTGGTACATAATTATTCGCTTTGGTTTACAACAGAGCATTATTGTGGCAGTAGTCCCCCATCATCGTTCTTTGTTTTCAGAGATATGCTGGCTATGCTTGCTTGTTATTTTTCCATATGAACTTAGAATCAGCTTGTCTAGCTTCAGAAAAAGAAAAAAAAATGATATGCTTTTTTTTGAAACAGAGTCTCGCTCTGTCGCCCAGGCTGGAGTGCAGTGGTGCGATCTCGGCTCTCTGCAACCTCCACCTGCCGGCTTCAAGCGATTCTTCTGCCTCAGCCTCCCAAGTAGCTGGGATTACAGGCGCCCACCACCACACCCAGCTAATTTTTGTATTTTTAATACATGCAGGGTTTCACCATATTGGCCAGGCTGGTCTCGAACTCCTGACCACGTGATCTGCCCACCTCAGCCTCCCAAAGTGCTGGAATTACAGGCGTGAGCCACCGTGCACAGCCAAAAAATGATAATGGGCTTATACTAAATTTATAAATTAATTTGACATCTTTGTGATTTTAAGTCTTCCCATCTGAGAACATGGCATGTCTTTCCATTAGTTCAGAGTGTTATGAATGTTTCTCATTAAGGTTTTAGACATTGCTTGTGAAGGTTGTTTGTAGGTATTTTATCTTTTTTGTTGCTCTAATAAATGGAGCCTTCTCTTCCATATATCTTCCAACTGAATGATTTCTATATATTAATTTTATATCCTGCTACCTTATGGAATTCTCTTGTTTGTAGTAGTTTCTCTATTGGTTTGTTTGGGTTTTGTGGCTATACAATCTGATCATCTATAAATGGTGATAGTTTTACTTCTTCCATTTCAATTGTATACATAATTTATTTCTCTTTTCTAATTGTAATGATTACTACCTGCAATGCAATTTTTTTTTGTTTTTTGTTTTTAAGACAGAGTCTCCCTCTCTCACCCAGGCCACAGGGCAGTGACAGGATCTTGGCTTACTGCAACCTGCACTTCCCAGGCTCAAGTGATTCTCATGCCCCAGCCTCCTGAGTAGCTGGGATTACAGGTGTGCACTACCACACCCAGCTAATTTTTGTAACTTTAGTAGAGATGGGGTTTTACCATGTTGGCCAGGCTGGTCTCAAACTCCTGGCCTCAAGCAATCCACCTGCCTTGGCCTGCCAAAGTGCTAGGACTACAGGTGTGAGCCACAGTGCCCAGACAACCTCCAATAAAATGCTAAATTGTAGTGGAGAGAGTAGGTACCCTTAGTTGGTTTCTGATTTTAGCATATAAATACTGGTGGTATTTCCTGGTTAAGTGAAATGCTGGATTTGGGGGATCTATCTATCTATAGAGAATGAGATAAAAAATATATCAGGGAAGAAACCACATATTCCTCTTTTATTGAATGTTTTTATAAAGAATGGGTATTGATACCAAAGTTACTGAAGGAGAAGAAAAATAAAAGAATGGGTATTGAGTTTTGACAAACAACTCTTTGGTATCTCTGAATAAAACGATAGGATTTTTTTACTTAGATCTAATAATAGGTTAGATTATATTAATGGATTTCCTAATATTGAACAATTCTTGCATTCCTGCAATAAAACCCACACAGTCATGGATTCTATTTGTTAATAATTAGGATATTGTGCCGATATTCCTAAGTGAGAATTAGTCTATATGGTTTTCTTTTTCTTGTGGAATCTTTGTCAGATCTTGGTATCAGTGTTATTATTCACTTGATAAAAACATTTTTAAAGTGTTCCTTCCTTAGGCTCAGGAAAATAAAGAATAGTATTTGAATTATCTACTTTTTAGTGTGAAAAGACTTCCCGTTGTGAAAGGATCTTGGTCTATCTGGTGCTTTGAGGAATTGGGGAGCTCTTTATAACTTTCTCTATTTCCGTGAAAGTTGATCTACAAGGCCAGGCGCGGTGGCTTACGCCTGTAATCCCAGAACTTTCGGAGGCTGAGGCTAGTGGATCACCTGAGGTCAGGAGTTCGAGACCAGCCTGACCAACATGGAGAAACCCTGTCTCTATTAAAAATACAAAATTATCCAGGCTTGGTGGCGCATGCCTATAATCCCAGCTACTCAGGAAGCTGAGGCAGGAGAATCGCTTGAATCCAGGAGGCGGGGGTTGCGGTGAGCCGAGATCGTGCCATTGCACTCCAGCCTGGGCAACAAGAGTGAAATGCCATCTCAAAAAAAAAAAAAAAAGAAAGAAAAGAAAATTGATCTACATGGACTTATCTTTTAGGGTCAGTTTGTAAATTATATTTTCGTAGGACATTATCCATTTCTTCCAGTTTTTTAAACAATTTCTATAGAGTTGTGTTTTGTGATTTTTAAAACGTCTTCTTACTATAGTTATGTGCAACTTTTCATTTATTTTGTATATTTGTGCTTTCTCCTTTTCCTGATTATGTTATCTAATAGCTTATATAATTCTTTTTTACAGAATCAACCCACTCATTTATTAGTCCTACTGTTATCTATTTTCTAACTCCTTTATTTTAACTTTTATTTTTGTTAATTCATTCCTTCTGCTTCCCTGTATTTGTTTTGTCTTTCTCTAACTTTTTCTTTTTTTTTTTTTTTTTTTTTTGAGACGGAGTCTCGCTCTGTTGCCCAGGCTGGAGTGCAGTGGCGCAATCTCGGCTCACTGCAAGCTCCACCTCCCGGGTTCACGCCATTCTCCTGCCTCAGCCTCTCCGAGTAGCTGGGACTACAGGCGCCCGCCACCACGCCCGGCTAATTTTTTGTATTTTTAGTAGAGACGGGGTTTCACTGTGGTCTCGATCTCCTGACCTCGTGATCCGCCCGCCTCAGCCTCCCAAAGTGCTAGGATTACAAGCGTGAGCCACCGCGCCCAGCCTTCTCTAACTTTTTCAATCTGATGCTTATTCATTTAGTTTTTTTGTTTGTAATGTAAGTATTTTAAGGCTATGAACTTTCCACTGACCACTGCTTTAGCTGTATCCATAGATTCTGATACGGAATGTTTTTATTGCCATTATTGTCTAGAAATTCAGCAATTTTGGTTTGTTTTTTGTTTGTTTATTTGTTTGTTTTGAGACAGGGTCTTGTTCTATTGCCCTAGCTAGAGTGCAGTGGTGCAGTCGCAGCTCACTGTAGCCTCAAGCTCCTGGGTTCAAGGGATCCTCCTACCTCAACCTCCCAAGTAGCTGGGACTACAGACATACATCACGACACCCAGCTACTTTTTTATTTTTTGTAGAGACAGGGATCTCACTGTGTTACCCAGGCTGGTCTCAAACTCCTGGCCTCAAGTGATCCCCCCATCTCAGCTTCTCAAAGTGCTGAGACTACAGGCATGAGCCACTGAAACCAGCTCGAGTTTCCCCTTGACCCAAGAGTAACAGTTTGAGAGTTTTCAAGTATTCAGATCCATTTTACACTGATCTCTAGTTTTATCCAGTTGTGATCAGAGAACATTGTCTATATTAGTTTTACTTTTTGGGATTTATTGAGATTCTCTTCTTGTCCTAATATTGAGTGTGCTGTTTAGGTTTTCTGGTTCTTACAAGGTTTTTTGATCCTTTGCTCTGTTCTGGAATGAGAAAGGTAAGTTTAATTTCTCCTGTTCTTAGTGTGTTTCAATTTATAATCTATTTCTCCTTGTATCTCATTATTTCAGCTTTGTGAAAATTGCTATTTCGTGTGGTACAAAAATATTAGTAACTGTATATCTTCATTGTGAATTGTGGCTGTATTAGTCCATTTTCACGCTGCTGATAAAGACATACCTGAAACTGGGGAGAAAAAGAGGTTTAATTGGACTTACAGTTGCACATGGCTGGGGAGGCCTCAGAATCACGGCAGGAGGCAAAAGGCATTTATTTCTTACATGGCAGCGGCAAGAGAAAATGAGGAAGAAGCAAAAGTGGAAACCCCTGATAAACCCATCAGATCTTGTGAAACTTATTCACTGTCACAAGAATAGCACTGGAACTACCGGCCCCCTTGATTCAATTACCTCCCCCGGGTCCCAGCCACAACACATGGGAATTCTGAGAGATACAATTCAAGTTGAGATTTGGGTGGGGACACAGCCAAACCATATCAGTGGCCTTTTTTGTCTCAATTAATGCTTCTTTGTAATAAACTTTTTATTTTTTATTAATTTTGGATTCACAGAAAGGTTGCAAAGATAGTACAGGTTTTCCATACACCCTTTACCTAGTTGCCCCTCATGTTAACATCTTGTATGACTACCTTCGTCTGAGCTAACTGAGAGATTAACATTGGTATGTTACTATTAACTAACATCCAAACTTTATTCAGATTTCACCAGTTTTCCACTAGATATCCTTTGTCTATCCTAGACTTCAATTCAGATATGACATTGCATTTAGTCACCATATCTCCTCCAATCTGTGACAGTTTCCCAGTCTTCCCTTGTTTCTAATGACCTTGTCGATGCTTTTTGTTATGAGTTCCTAACTTGTCGAAAATTAAGATGCAACATTTTTGCTTATTTGCCTTTTATTGGTATGCCTTTGCCCTTTCTTGTATTTTTAGCCTTTCTGAGTCAATTTGTTTTAGTTGACTCTCTTGAATATAGCGTTGAGTTTTGCTCAGTGATCCAATATAAAAATATTTTTCCTTAAACACTTGAGCTAAGTCAGTTTGTATTTATATATATGAAAGATGTTTAGTGTTAGTATTGCCATATTATTTTATTTTATTTTATTTTACTTTTTCGAGACGGAGTCTTGCTCTTTCACCCAGGCTGGAGTGCGGTGGCATGATCTTGGCTCACCGCAACCTCCACCTCCCTGATTCAAGCAATTCTCCTGCCTCAGCCTCCTGAGTAACTGGGATTACAGGTGCCTGCCACCACAGCTGGCTAATTTTTGTATTTTTAATAGAGATGGGGTTGCACCATGTTGGCCAGGCTGGCCTCAAACTCCTGACCTCGTGATCTGCCCGCCTCGGCCTCCCAAAGTGCTGGGATTACAGGCGTGAGCCACAGCACCCGGCCTGTCATATTATTTTAATGTCTTTCTATATGTTTATATATTAAAAGCATTTCACTATATAGTCTGTTTTGTTTGCTTGTTTTTGTAATTATCCTGACATTTAGAAAAGCTTATATTTTGGTCTGCTGATTAATTTTAAGTATCTTTTTTTAATTACCTTTTTCTTTTTTATTTTTTTGAGACAAGGTTTCCACTCTGTCACCCAGGCTAGAGTGCAGTGGCATGATCACAACTCACTGCAACCTTGACCTCCTGGGCTCAAGGAATCTTCCCACTTCAGCCTCTGGAGTAGCTGGGACTGCAGAGGCATGCCACCACGCCTGGCTAATTTTTTGTTTTTTTTTTATAGAGACAGAGTCTCGCTTTGTTGCCCAGGCTGCTCTTGAACTCATGGGCTCAAGTGATCCTCCCACTTCAGCATCCCAAAGTGCTGGGGTTACAAGTGTTAGCCACTGTTCCTGGCCTGTATTTTCTTTTTTTGTTTGTTTGTTTTTGTTTTTGTTTTTGTTTTTGTTTTGTTTTGTTTTGGTTTTTGAGACAGGGTCTCACTCTTGTCTCCCAGGTCGGAGTACAGTGGCATCACCTCGGCTCACTGCAGCCTTGACCTCCTGGGCTCAAATGATCCTCCCACCTCAGCCTCCTAAGTAGCTGGGACTGTAGACACAACCATGCCTGGCTAATTTTTATTATTATTATTATTATTATTTTAAGACAGAGTCTTGCTCCGTTGCCCAGGCTGGAGTGCAGTGGTGCAATCTCAGCTCACTGCAACCTTTGCTTCCCAGGTTCAAACAATTATCATGCCTCAGCCTCCCGAGTAGCTGGGATTACAAGTGCCCACTACCACACCTGGCTAATTTTTGTTTTTTTTGTTTTTTGTTTTTTTTTTTGAGACGGAGTCTCGCTCTGTCGCCCAGGCTGGAGTACAGTGGTGTAATCTCGGCTCACTGCAAGCTGCGACTCCCAAGTTCACGCCATTCTCCTGCCTCAGCCTCCCAAGTAACTGGGACTACAGGTGCCCACCCCCGCACCCGGCTAATTTTTTGTATTTTTAGTAGAGACAGGGTTTCACCGTGGTCTCAATCTCCTGACTTGATCATCCGCCCGCCTTGGCCTCCCAAAGTGCTGGGATTACAGGCGTGAGCCACTGTGCCCAGCCTTATTATTATTTTTTGTAGAGGTGGGGTTTCACCATGTTGCCCAGGCAGTTAAGAGTTGTGCATCTGGCCCGGCATGGTGGCTCACGCCTGTAATCCCAGCACTTTGGGAGTCCGAGGCAGGTAGATCACCAGGTCAGGAGATCGAGACCATCCTGGCTAACATGGTGAAGCCCCGTCTCTACTAAAAATACAGAAATTAGCCGGCTGTGGTGGCGGGCGCCTGTAGTTCCAGCTACTCGGGAGGCTGAGACAGGAGAATGGTGTGAACCCAGGAGGCAGAGCTTGCAGTGAGCCGAGACTGTGCCACTGCACTCCAGCCTGGGCGACAGAGCGAGACTCCGTCTCAAAAAAAAAAAAAAAAAAAAGTTGTGCATCTATATGTATAAGTGAAATGAGCCTAAAATTTTCTTTTCTTCTGTTGTCCTTATCGGGTTTTAGAATCAAGATTTCAAGATTGTACTAAACTGATAAAGTGAGCCAGGAAGCTTTCTCTCCTTTTCTATTTTCTGGAATAATTTCTGCAAGAAGAGAATTAATGGTTCTCTTAAGAATCTGGCACAATACACCTGTAAACCATCTGGGCCTGAATTTGGGGGGACATCCTTGTCTACCATTTTCATTTATTTTCTTTCTTTTTTCTTTTTTTTTAAATGGAGCTCTGTCACAGAGGCTGGAGTGCAATGGTGCAATCTCGGCTCACTGCAACCTCTGCCTCCTGGGCTCAAGCAATTTTCCTGCCTCAGCCTCTCAAGTATCTTGGACTACAGACAAGCACCACCACGCCCAGCTAATTTGCTGTAATTTTAGTAGAGATGGGGTTTCGCCATATTGGCCATACTGGTCTCAAACTCCTGACCTCAGGTGATCCACCTGCCTCAGCCTCCCAAAATGCTGGGATTTCAGGCATGAGCCACCATGCTCAGCCGATTTTAATTTCATTAATACTTAGCAGTCTATTCAAATTCTCTATTTCTTCAGATCCCATTTTTCTTATTTTATATTTCTCTCTCTCTTTTTTTTTTTTTCTCAGACATACTCTCACTCTGTCACCCAGGCTGGAGTACAGTGGCACAATCTCGGCTCACTGCAACCTCCTCCTCCTGGGTTCAAGCAATTCTCCTGCCTCAGCCTCCCAAGTAGCTGGGACTACAGCACCACCACGCCCAGCTAATTTTTGTATTTTTAGTAGACAGGGTTTTACCACGTTGGCCAGGCTGGTCTTGAACTCCTGACCTTAAGTGATCCCCCATCTCCTTGGCCTCCCAAAGTGCTAGGATTACAGGCGTGAGCCACCGCACCCAGCCCGTCTAGTTCCTAATGGTCAGGTTTCTGACTTGAGTGTCTGATGGTGGCTTCACAGAGAGGAGGGCAGCAGAGGAGCAGCATGCCTGTCATTTGGGGAACAGAGGGAGTTTGCCTACATTTGTACTTCCAGCAAAGGAATGGGATTCTCTGTGACTTTGGATATTTGTGACTGTATGTGATTGTGCATACTTCAAGGAATGTGTATGTTTGTACATGATGCTCTACTGTGCTTCTGTTTATATGAAAATATAAGACTGAAAGAGAACAATTTTTTTTTCAGACGGAGCTTTGCTCTTATTGCCCAGGCTGGAGTGCAATGGCGCGATCTTGGCTCACTGCAAACTCCGCCTCCCGGGTTCAAGTGATTCTCCTGCCTCAGCCTCCCTAGTAGCTGGGATTACAGGCATGTGCCACCACGCCCGGCTAATTTTGTATATTTAGTAGAGACAGGGTTTCACCATGTTGGTCAGGCTGGTCTCAAACTCCTGACTTTGGGTGATTCACCCACCTCTGCCTCTCAAAGTGCTGGGATTACAGGCATGAGCCACCACGCCCGGCAAGAACAATTTTTCGAAAGGGAATTAGTTAAATTATCCTCTGTGTAGCTATTCTTCTGTATCTGTTCACACAGGTCCCTGAGCTGAGAGGGGGTAATTCCGTGGGTCTCTCAATGTCCTTATGTATGTCTCCATCTCTGCCAGCGGGTGATTCATTCTGTGCGCTTTTCCATGTCTCTGAGTATCTGCATCTGTGAGAGTCTGATTCTATGTGTGTCTCTATGTCTCTGCACACATCTGGGTCTCTAAGGGTAGAGGATTCTGTATGCATCCCTGTCTTTTGCTGTAGAAGCATATGCATGGAGTGCACATGCTACGTGGTAAGTTCAGACTCTCCAAGTCTGGAAGAAACATTACAACAGGAAATGCTCTGGATTCCAGCTTCCGGATGGAATTTCACTCAGAAAAGTACCCCTTCCTGGTCTTCCCAATAAATGCAAGCATTCTTTGTCTTTCAAGAGACTGAGTTGAGGGGGTTTATGCTAACCTTGACCTCAGAGGCCATGTCTTTCAGGAGGATTTGGCAGACCCATGAAATTCCACACCCTGCCACTCACCTCTTGCCAGGCCTACTTCTTCCTCTTGAACCCTTTTATAGCTCCACATTATCTACCAAAACAATTCCAATCTAAATTGTCCAGAGCAGCCAGAGGAAAACACAAGGAGATGGGGACAAAGAAACAGCATAAGATTAAGTAAATAAATAAAGATATATAGAGGGACAGAAAGACAAACAGAGACCAAGAAATAGGGTTTGAAGGGTGAGAATAAAGAAACAGAAGGAGGGCCAGGTGCAGTGGCTCATGCCTGCAATCCCAACATTTTAGGAAGCCAAGGTGGGCAGATCACTTGAACCCAGGAGTTCGAGACCAGCCTCAGCAACATGGCAAAACCCATTTCTACAAAATACAAAAAATTAGACAGGCGTGTTTGTGTGCACCTGTAGTTCCCAGCTACTTAAGAGGGCTGAGGCAGGAGGATCACTTGAGCCCAGGAGGTCCAGGCTGCAGTGAGCCACGACCACGCCACTGCACTCCAGCCTGGGTGACAAAGTTAGACCTTGGGTCAAAAAAAAAAAAAAAAAAATAGAAGGAGGCTGGGTGCTGTAGCTCACGCTTGTAATCCCAGCACTTTGGGAGGCTGAAGGCTGAGGTGGGAGGATCGCTTGAGCCTAGGAGTTTGAGACCAAGCTGGGCAACATAATGAGACCACATCTCTCAAAAAATTTTTTTAAAAATAAGCCAGGCACAGTGGCTCACGCCTGTAATCCCAGCACTTTTGGAGGCCAAGGTGGAAAGATCACTTGATCCCAGGAGTTCAAGACCAGCCTGGGCAACATAGTGAGACTTTGTCTCTACAAAAATAAAGACAAACTTAGCTGGGTGTGGTGGCACATGCCTGTAGCCCCAGCTACTTGTGAGGCTGATGTAGGAGGATCACTTGAGCCTGGGAGGTTGAGGCTGCAGTCAGCCGAGATTGTGCCACTGCACTCCCACCTGGGCAACAGAGTAAGACCCTGTCTCAAATATTTCTTTGTATAAATATGAAGAAACAGAAGGATGGAGACAGATATACGGAAAGATGAAGTGAGCAAAATGGAGAACGAGGGACTGGCTGAAATGAGGCAGGAATGTAGGGAGAGATATAAAGAGATGAGGACAGAGAAAGAGATTGGGTTCAGAGAAGCAGCTACATTAAAAATGAGGGAGAGATTAATGGGTACAAATATACTATTTGATAGAAGAAATAAGACCTAGTGTTCGATAGATCAGTAGGGTGACTATAGCTTACAGTAACCTATTACACATTTCAAAATAGCTAGAAGAGAATAATTCAAATGTTTCTAGCATAAAGACAAATATTTAAGGTGATGGATATCCCAATCACACTGATTGATTTTTACAAATTGTATAAATGTATTAAAATATCATATGTGAATGGGCGCAGTGGCACAGGCCTGTAATCCCACTACTTTGGAAGGCCGAGGCCAAGGTGGGTAGATTGCTTGAGTCCAGGAGTTGGAGTCCAGCAAGGGCAACGTAGCAAGACCCTATCTCCACAATAAATAACAAAAAATTAGCCAGACATGGTGGTGCCCACCTATAGTCCCAGCTACTTGGTAGACTGAGGTGGGAGGAAGGCGTGAGCCTAGGAGGTAGAGGCTGTAGGAGCCAAGATCACGCCACTGCACTCCAGCCTGGGCAAAAGAGTGAGACCCTATCTGAAAAAATAATAAACATTGTTAAAAATCATATGTACCCCAGCCAGGCGTGGTGGCTGACACCTGTAATCCCACCACTTTGGGACACCAAGGTGGATGGATCACTTGAGGTCAGGAGTTCGAGATCAGCCTGCCCAACATGGTGAAATACCATCTTTACTAAAAATACAAAAATTAGGCTGGGCACGGTGGCTCATGCCTGTAATCCCTGCACTTTGGGAGCCGAGGCAAGTGGATCAACAAGGTCAGGAGTTTGAGACCAGCCTGGCCAACATGGTGAAACCCCTTCTCTACTAAAAATACAAAAATTAACTGGGCATGGTGGCGGGCGCCTGTAATCCCAGCTACCTGGGAGGCTGAGGCAGTAGAATCGCTTGAACCAGGGAGGCAGAAGTTTCAGTGAGCCAAGATCGCGCCACTGTACTCCAGCCTGGGTGATAGAGCAAGACTCAGTCTCAGGAAAAAAAAAAAAAAAAAAAAAAAAAAAAAAAACAGAATTAGCCAGGCATGGTGACGCACTTGTAATCCCAGCTTCTCTGGAGGCTGAGGCATGAGAATCGCTTGAACCTGGGAGGCAGAGGGGTTGCAGTGAGTGGAGAACACAGCACTGCACTCCAGCCTGGGGGACAGAGTGAAACTCCATCTTAAAAAGAAAAATCAGGCCGGGCACGGTGGCTCAGTCCTGTAATCCCAGCACTTTGGGAGGCCAAGGCGGGTGAATCATGAGGTCAGGAGATCGAGACCATCCTGGCTAACATGGTGAAACCCCATCTCTACTAAAAAATACAAAAAATTAGCTGGGCATGGTGGCGGCTGCCTGTAGTCCCAGCTACTTGGGAGGCTGAGGCAGGAGAATGGCGTGAACCTGGGAGGTGGAGCTTGCAGTGAGCCGAGATCGCGCCACTGCACTCCAGCCTGGGTGACAGAGCGAGACTCCGTCTCAAAAAAAAAAAAGAAAAAAAATCATATGTATCCCCAAAATATGTACATGTATTATGCCTCAATTAAAAATTGTTTTAAAATAAAATTAATTAGGCTGGGTACGGTGACTCACGCCTGTAATCCCAGCACTTTGGGAGGCCGAGGTGGGCAGATCGCCTGAGGTCAGGAGTTCAAGACCAGCCTGGCCAACATGGTGAAACCCCATCTCTACTAAAAATAAAAAAAATTAGCCTGGCATGGTGGTGTGTGTCTGTAATCCCAGCTACCTGGGAGGCTGAGGCAGGAGAATCACTTGAACCCAGGAGGCAGAGGTTGCAGTGAACCAAGCTCGCACCACCGCACTCCAGCCTGGGCAACAGAATGAGGCTCCATCTCTAAATAAATAAATAAATAAAATTAATTATAAACAAAACAATTGTGGGCAGAGAGAAAAACAAAGCAATAGTAATAGCCAGGTAGATGGAGGGGGAATGACTAGGATTAGATAAACAAAGATGGAAACAGAAATGGTGATGACAATGGGGAGGAAAATGTCAATGATGTCAAAGTCTACATGTTTGAGCGTTTGTTCTGTCTGAAACATCTTCTAAGAGGTGTACATGTGTTAACTCATTTAATCCTCACAATAACACTATGAAGCACAGGTACTATTATCAGCCCTATTTTACAGATGAGGACACTGAGGCACAGCAAGTCAATGGCACATCTAGGACTGGAATCCAAATAAATAGTCAAATACCAGAGTCCATACTCTTGACTACTTTGTCAGTGACACAGGTAGAGACAAAAGGACATGGAGCTGGGGACAAGATAGCAGATGAAGCACACCTAGCGACAGAGAGATGGGGACAAGAGTCAGACACATGAGGAAAACAGCCCAACAAGAGAGATGGTGACAGAGAAATAGAGGTAAAAATTGGATATAGAGTGATGAGAGAGAATCAGACAGGGAGAAGGAGGCAAGAAGACCAACATAGGGGTGTGTGTGAGAGAGGGAAAGACAGAAACAAGAATGTAAATGTTAAGAGGGAAAAAATGAAGACAGAGATACAGAGATTGGAACAGAAAGGTGAGAATAGAGAAAGACAGTGGTAGCGGGAAGCAGAGACAGATGAATGCAGCAACACAAAGAGATGAGGACTGAGAGAGACAGCCAGAAATAGGATAAATTGGGACAGAGTGATGGAGACTTCTGGAAAGACATAAAAGAGGCCAAGGAGCCAAGGGAAATTGAAAGGAAAACAGAAAAGACAGAAATTCTGGAACACATAGAAATTTAGAAACAGGCAGGGTTCGGTGCCTCACACCCAGCAGGTTTGGAGGCTGAGGCAGGCAGATCACTTGAGGTCAGGAGTTCGACACCAGCCTGGCCAACATGGTGAAACCTCGTCTCTACTACAAATACAAAAATTAGCTGGGCGTGGTGGTGCATGCCTGTGATCCCAGCTACTCAGGAGGCTGAAGCAGGAAAATCACTTGAACCTGGGAGGCGGAGGTTGCAGTGAACTGAGATCACACCAGCACACTCCAGCCTGGGTGACAGAATGAGACTCCGTCTCAGAAAAAAAAAAAAAAAAAAAA
>NW_026652282.1:48045659-48076542 GCF_009828535.3 Hylobates moloch | reverse complement strand
AAAAAAAAAAAAAAAAAAAAAAACAGATGAGGGAGAACAATGTGGTCATATATATAAGGACAGAGACATGGACCAAGATGAGGATCGTGTGTTAGACTCAGACAGGATGGAGACAGGGTAGCCGGCAACATAACTAACAGAATGAGAGAGCAAGAGTGAGAGGGGAGAGAGTCTGAGAAAGAGAATAGGAGAGACAGGAAAAAGAAGCAGCCAGACAATTGTAAACAGAGAGACAAGAAAAAGCAAAATAGAGACAGAGATAGGGGATGTCTGAGAGGTAGTGACAGTGATGGCTAATTGGGAGGAAGAGAGACAAAAACATGAAAGAGAAATAGTGGCCAGGCACCGTGGCTCATGCCTGTAATCCCAGCACTTTGGGAGGCTGAGGTGGGTGGATCACCGAGGTCAGGAGTTCCAGACCAGCTTGGCCAACATGGTGAAACCCCGTCTCTACTAAAAATACAAAAATTAGCCGGGTGTGGTGGCGGGCACCTGTAATCCCAGCTACTCGGGAGGCTGAGGCAGGAGAACTGCTTGAACCCAGGAGGCGGAGGTTGCAGTGAGCTGAGACTGTGCCATTGCATTCCAGCCTGGGTGACAGAGTGAGACTCTGTCTCAAAACGAAAAAAAAAAGAGAGAGAGAGAAAAATAGAGATAAAAGGATTAAATCTTTCTGATCCAACACTCAGTCACAAGTCTCTTGGCTATATCAGGGCGAGCACGGGGCCATATGGGGCCCACTAGACTATGAATTCAGGAAGGCAAGGCCCAGGCCTTTGTTATTCCTTACTGTATCCTACACTCATGATAGAGTGCCGGTCACATGGAGAGCTCCATTTATTAAACATTAGGCACCATGTCCTGTGCATGCCTTTTCGTGGATTATGTCGTCAGAACCTCACAGCTCTGATGTAGTAGGTGTTATTATCATCCACAGTTTACACATGGGGAAACTGAGACTCCAAACAATGAATAACTTGCCCAACATCACACAGAGGAGCTAGGAGTGAATGAAGCTCCTGCCTGGACCAATGGTGACAGTATATCATAAACCAAGGATTGGGATGAATCCTTTCCCATGCACTGAAGACACAAAAAGCCAAATTCCAGTCTGCTTGCTTCCAAGGACTACATGTTTGACTACAATGCCATACTGCTTCAATTGAAGGTTTGCTGACAGACTAATGGAAGACTGCGGTCTCTAGGGTAAGTGTGTCCTGACTCCTTGTACTCTGGAGCTCCCTCCTTCTAGTAGACGAGGCAGACCTACCTAGATTAGAGAGACTGGGAAAGCTCAGAGACACTGGGGAAACGGCAGAAATAAAGCCCTGTGGGAAAAACTCGGCCTGGGAAAATCAGAGAAAGCTTCCTGGAGGAGGAGGTAATTTAAAGAGGCCAGAGGTAGATTTACATAGAAATCAATGAAGCTTAGGCTTCAGGACCCCTCCTTTGCACAGGTCTCTTCCAAGGCCCTGTTTAATGAACAGTGAACAATCACAGTACTGAAGGTTTGTCATTCTACAAAAAAATTAAAATGTCCTTAAATCTTATAGCTCATATATGAAAGAAACTAGACAAGGGTTTTCCCAAATTTGATAGCAGTCCTAAACATGTATAAAATATTATTATAATATGAAGCTGAAACTTTGCTAAACTGTCAATAGTAAAAAACAAATTTCTATCAATCATGCTATTAAGAAAGACTAATTTTTTTTTTTTTTTTTTGAGACTGGGTCTTGCTCTGTCACCCAGGCTGCACTGTAGTGGCACAATCATGGCTCACTGCAGCCTCAACCTTCTGGGCTCAAGGGATCCTCTTGCCTCAGCCTCCCAAGTAGCTGGAATTATAGGCAGGCACCACCATGCCTGGCTAATTTTTTAGTTTTTTGTAGAGACAGGTCTCACTATGTTGCCCAGGTTGGTCTCCAACTCCTGGGCTCAGCCATTCTCCTGCCTCAGCCTCCCAAAGTGCTGGGATTACAGGCATTAGCCATCGCGCCTGGCCCTCTATTTTCTCTATCGCAAATGACCTTACTTCATGCATCAGTGACAAAATAGAAGCCATCAAACATCGAGAATTTTTTTACAGGGCCTTTATCTTCCCACCACTCCATCTGTAAAGTTACCTGTATTTGCATTTGTCTTTTTCTCATTCCTTCCTGTTACAATTAAGGGTCCAGGGACCCTCTGAGGCTCAGTACCCTAGATCCCAACCCCAACCTTTCCTTTCCCTTGTGTTAGTGCCTTTCTCTCTCTCTCTCTACTGGATCATTCCCAGAAGGAAACATAGTGCAGCATCTCTCATCTTAAAAAAAAAAAAAATCATTATTTGACCCTCTTCCTATGATCATGCTATGTCCCTTCACAGCCATGTTTCTCAAGGGAGCTGCATACACACGTAACCCCACTTCACTGGGGTGGGAGGAAGTGTTCCCTCTAACCTCAGTGAGGATCCTATAACAATCTACACTCCCTCCGGCCCTCTAGGCAATTAGTCGTATTTTTAAAATTAATGTATTTGTTTTTCATGATATACATTATAAATTTTATAATATACATATCTGTACAGTTTGAATAAACAATTTAAAGAATCTGTGTCCCTATCACCTAGCTTCAATAAGAGATCATTTACTAATGACAAAACTCCTTGTGTGACTCTCCCCAGTCACGTCTCCTTCACCTCTGTGACAGGTAACTGCCGTCCTGAATTTTTCATTTTTCATTCCTTGCTTTTCTTGTTTTATAATATATGACTGCATCCACATACTGTTTAATTCTGCATGGTTTTCAGCTATATATAAACATGTTCTTCTGTGACTTTTTTGAATCAGTATTAGGTCTCCTGAGTCTCATCCATGTTGATACATGTAGCTACAGTTCATTCATTTTTAAAATTTCCTTATACTATTCTGTTGTGTAAATATGTATGAGTGGGCCAGGTGCGGTGGCTCACACCTGTAATCCCAGCACTTTGAGAGGCAGAGGCAGGTGGATCACCTGAGGTCAGGAGTTCGAGACCAGCCTGACCAACATGTCAAAGCCCCGTCTCTACTGAAAATACAAAAAATTAGCCAGGCGTGGTGGCAGACACCTGTAATCCCAGCTACTCGGGAGGCTGAGGCAGAGAATTGCTTGAACCCAGGAGGCGGAGGTTGCAGTGAGTCGAGATCACACCCTTGCACTTCAGCCTGGGCAACAAGAGTGAAACTCCATCTCAAAAAAAAAAAGTATGAGTGTATTTATCCTATACTCTTGTTTCCAGTTTCTTGCTGTTAGAAACAGACTTGTGAACATTCTTGTACATGACTCCCAATACACATACCTGTGCAAGGGTTGCTTTAAGGAGCAGTTCTCAAACTTTTTGGTCTCAGCACCCCTTTATATTCTTAAAAAGCATTGCAGACCCCAAAAAGCTTTGATTTATGTGGTTTATATCAACTGATATTTGCTGTATTCGAAATTAAAGCTGAAAAAGTTTAAATACATTAAAATAACAAACCAATTACACTTAACAATATATTTTTAGGCCGGGTGTGGTGGCTCAAGCCTGTAATCCCAGCACTTTGGGGGGCCGAGGCGGGCGGATCACGAGGTCAGGAGATCGAGACCATCCTGGCTAACACGGTGAAACCCTGTCTCTACTAAAAATACAAAAAATTAGCCGGGCGTGTTGGCGGGCGCCTGTAGTCCCAGCTACTCGGGAGGCTGAGGCAGGAGAATGGCGTGAACCCAGGAGGCAGAGCTTGCAGTGAGCCGAGATTGCGCCACTGCACTCCAGCCTGGGGGACAGAGAAAGACTCCGTCTCCAAAAATATATATATATATATATATATATTTTTTTTTTTATGAAAAATGACTTTTCAAAACAAAAAGAATTTAGTGAGGAGTGGCATTGTTTTACATTTTTGTAAATCTCTTTACTGTATGGCTTAATAGAAGACAGCTGGATTCTCCTATCTGCCTCTGCATTCAATCTGTTGTGATATCACATGTCATGTAGCCTCTGGAAAACTCCACTCTACATTCTTGAGAGAATGAGAGTAAAAAAGCAAGTAACATCTTACTATATTATGGTTTTGGTTCTCCCCACTACCCCCCTCCACAGGATCCCCAGATCACACTGTGAGAACTGCTGCTCTGGGGTATATACCTAGAATTGCCAGGTCACAGAGTATGTGCATCATTCAGCTTTACTAGAAAATGCCCAACTTTTTCTAGAGTGGTTGTATCAATTTACCCTCCCACCAATGGTATCCAGTGGTATCCATTCACTCTTCATCCATTCTGATGTTCACCCTCACCACTCCTCCAAAACCACTACTATCAAGGTCATCAATGATATCAATGTTGCCATAGCCAATGGACCCTTTTAAATCCTCATCTTCTCAGCACTCTTGGAACGTCCTTGACACACTCCTGGTTATGTCCCTGCCTCTTTTTTTTTTTTTTGACACGGAGCCTTGCTCTGTCGCCCAGGCTGGAGTGCAGTGGCATGATCTCGGCTCACTGCAAGCTCCGCCTCCCAGGTTCACACCATTCTCCTGCCTCAGCCTCCCGAGTAGCTGGAACTACAGGCGCCCGCCACCACGCCCGGCTAATTTTTTGTATTTTTAGTAGAGATGGGGTTTCAGGGTGTTAGCCAGGATGGTCTCGATCTCCTGACCTCGTGATCCGCCCGCCTCGGCCTCCCAAAGTGCTGGGATTACAGGCGTGAGCCAAGGCGCCCGGAGCTCTTTACTTCTTTTTCAGTCTCTGCCAACTCCTGCTCCTTCACTCAACCTGTAAAGTTGAAGTTCCTCAAAGCTCAGTCATGGATCCTCTTCCTTTCTCAATCTACTGTTTCAGGGTGATTTTTTTCTACTCTTGACTTTTATGCCATCTCTATGCTGACACCTCTCACTTATATCTGAAACAGCCTTCTCCCCTGGGATGTATATACCACTATCTACTTGACTTCTCCACTTGGATATCTCAAGGGCATGTCCAGCTTAGCATATCCAAAACCGAACTCTTGATCTTCCCCTGAAAATCCGTTCCTCTTTCTGTCTTCCTCATCTCAGTGAGTGACTGGCCTACCATCACCAGATCTCTTGGAGTCATCCTTGATTCCCCTGTCCCCCTCATTCTCCCAAGCCTTCACACCAAGCCTTCTCAATTCTAAATATCTCTCAAATCGGTCTGCCTCTCTCCATCTCCACTGCCACCTCCTTAGTCACCTCACCGTCATCTCTGGCCACAGTAGGTTCCTAATCTTGTCCACCTGCAATTCAATCTAGAGCAACCAAAGTCATCTTTGTAAAACGTTAAATATACCCTGTGAATCTCAAGCTTAAAACCTTTCAATGTGTATTTCAGCATTTCGGGGATGTGAGGTATCTGCAAAAGCGATACTATTTCCTCTGGATCCAGTTCACATATGATACAAACTGAAGCGTTTCATGAAACATATTTGCCCTTCCTACATGATCCTATGATACACTCTTTTTATTAATTAATTAATTTATTTATTTGTTGTGTGTGTGAGATGGAGTCTCGCTCTGTCGCCCAGGCTGGAGTGCAGTAGCGTGATCTCGCCTCACTGCAACCTCCATCTCCCGGGTTCAAGCCATTCTCCTGCCTCAGCCACTCGAGTAGCTGGGATTACAGGCACGCTCCACCACACCCGGCTAATTTTTGTATTTTTAGTAGACAGGATTTCACCATATTGGTCAGGCTGGCCTCAAACTCCTGACCTCAGGTGATCCACCCACCTCAGCCTCCCAAAGTGCTGGGATTACAGGCGTGAGCCACCATGCCCAGCCCATTCTTATATTTTCTATTCTTAAATTGATTTCAGTACCTTCTCCAGTCTGACCCACGTTTAAAAGCACTGCTTCAATATCTTTTCATTGCTTGTAGAATAAAACCCATTCTTCTTAACATGGCCTAAAAAGCCCTGCATAATCTAGCTCCTGCCTACCTTTTGAATCTCATATCCCACCCCTCTTGCCTTCCAAGCACTATGCTTTAGCCATATTAGCCTTCTATAGCTCCTAAATAGGCCATTTCTCTTTCCCCCCAGGGCCTTCCCACTTGCTGTATCCTTTGCCTGGAGCACTTTTGTGTCCACTCATCTGCCAACTCCCACTCCTTCAGGGCTCAGCTTAAATAGCAGCCCTTGCCTGACCCCTCAGGCTAAATCACCCCCCCCAACACACACACACACATACCCGTTATTCTCTTTCCTATCACCCTGTTCTGTCCCTTTATAACCTTATCACAATTTGTAATTATGTGTGTTTATGTGTTGTAAGTATGTGCTTATTTCACATCCTCCCCAGTACCAGCCAGTGAACTCTGAGGACAGTTTTTTCACCATTGTCTTGTTCATGTCTGTCTTATTCACTGCTGCATAGCTAGTGCATCACATGGTGCCTGGCCCATAGTTTGTGTTCAAAAGACATCCGTTGAATGAGCTGAGATCTGAAAAACAAATGAAGTGGAATTGGGGAGATGCAGAGAAAGTTTCACTCAGCGAGAACAGCATATGCAAAAACTTGGAGGCTAGAGAGACTAAGGAATAGTCTAAGAATTTCAGCATGGAAAGGCTGGCAGGGGCACAGATCATGAAGGGCCGTTTAACCTTTCCTGTTAAGGAAGGTGGGTTTCCTTTTGAGCCAGTAGAGACTCACTGAAGGGTCCTAAACATGGGAGTGACATAATTTGATTTAACTTTTATTTAATTATTTATTTATATTTATAATTTTTTTTTTTTGAGACGAGTCTTGCTGTCGCCCAGGCTGGAAGCAGCACGATCTTGGCTCACTGCAACCTCTGCCTCCCGGGTTCAAGCAATTCTCTGCCTCAGCCTCCCGAGTAGCTGGGATTACAGGCATCTGCCCCCACACCTGGCTAATTTTTGTATTTTTGGTAGAGATGGGGTTTCACCATCTTGGCCAGGCTGATCTTGAACTCCTGACCTGAAGTGATCCGCCCGCCTCAGCTTCCCAAAGTGCTGGTATTACAGGTGTGAGCCACTGCACCCGGCCTTATTTATGTTTTCAAAAGATATACACTGCCTATAGTGTAGAGAATAGATTCCAGAGAACAAGACTGAAATAGGGAGGCTGTGACAGTATTGCAGGTTAGAAATGGTTCTGGTCTAAACCAAGGTAGTGGCCCCAGAAATGTAGAGACTACATAAATAGATTTGGTAGGAGGTCAAAATGATGGGAATTGGTGACTGCACGGGGGATGGAGGAGAGAAAAGAATTAAGGATTTAACCCAGGTTTCTGCTTTGACTGGGGTCATTCACTAAGGTAAGACACAAAGAAGGACAAACAGGTTGGAAGGAGGATGCCTTGAGTTGGGAAGAAGCTGAGGTTTTAGGTGTCTCTGGGATATTCAGGCGGAGCTCCCTAATAACCAGTTGAATGCATGGGTCAGGAGAAATATCTGGTTTTGAGGTATCGATTTGGGAGTCATCAGCAAAGATATGATCATTGAAGCCATGGGAGCAAATGAGATAAAGAAAAGAGCGGCCTGTAATCCGAGGCTTCTCTTTCCTCAAGTGGATCACTTGAGGTCAGTGGTTGGAGACCTGCCTGGCCAATATGGCGAAATCCCATCTCTACTAAAAATACAAAAATTATTCGGGCGTGGTGGTGCATGCCTCTAATGTCAGCTACTTGGGAAGCTGAGGCAGAAGAATAGCTTGAACCTGGTAGGCGGAAGTTGCAGTGAGCCTAGATCGTGCCACTGCACTCCAGCCTGGGCGACAGAGCAAGACTGTCTCAGAAAGAAAGAAAGAAAAAAAAAAAAAACCGTATGTAGAGAGAGGACAAGAGCGCTCAGGCCAAAGCCCTAAAGAGCACCAGCATAAAGGGTTGGACAAAGAGGAGCCTGGAAAGTAAAAAAGAATTACTAAGGAAGTAGAAGAAAATCAAGGAAAGTGCAGTGTCATGGAAGTGGTTTAAGGAGGAGGGAGTGGTCAACAGTGCCAAATGCTATCAAGAAACCAAGTAGGATAATCTCTGAAAAGATTCTATGGGGGCTAGGCGCGGTGGCTCACGCCTGTAATCCCAGCACTTTGGGATTACAAGGTTAGGAGTTCGAGACAAGCCTGGTCAATATGGTGAAACCCCGTCTCTACTAAAATACAAAAAATTAGCTGGGCGTAGTGGGGGGCACCTGTAATCCCAGCTACTCGGGAGGCTGAGGCAGGAGAATCGCTTGAACCCAGGAGGCCGCTGCATTCCAGCCTGGGCGACAGAGTGAGACTCTGTCTCAAAAAAAAAAAAAGAGAAAAGAAAAGATTCTGTGGGATGTAGTGAGATGTTTCATGGCAGACCCCAATGAGAGAGAGCAGTTTCAAGCAAGTAGTGGAGGCAGATTGGAGTGGGTTGAAAGATAAGTGGGAGGTGAGAAAATGAAGACAGTTGGGTGTAGGCAACTCTTTTGAGAAGTTTGTAGAAGAGAAGAGAAGGAGGTGGTTGGAGAGGCAGAATTCTTGGTAATTGTTTATTTGTTTTTAGATGGAAGAGGTCTATGTTTAGATGCTGTTGGGAAGGAGCAAGGACAAATTCCTAGGCTTCGTAGCAAAAAGTCAAGAGCTTCCTCTGCGGTGGCTTCTGTTTACTCTCTGCAGTAAGTCAGGTTATTTGCTGAGGGTTACAGGGCAGATGGAGCAGTTGGGGTTTGAGGCGAAAGGAGGTTTGAAATGGCCACTGTGGAGAACGGAGGGAGAGCTGACTAGTAGGGTTGTGGGTCAAAACTGAGGGCCTAGTAGAAGCTGGGAACCATGAGTTTATAGTGGCACAAATCTGTGAAGTTAATAGTTTTCTCCAGCAACGTTTAGCTGCCTGGGCGCAGGCATGGAAAAGGCGGACAGTTGGACCGATTCAAGATTGGGATGTTGCCAGGCGGATGCGACAAATCAGGGAACTGAGGGTATTTAAGAAAGTGACTAAGTAAGGGACCATGATATCTGGTCTGAGCAGAGTGAAGGAGAATCAGAGACAGGTCCTCTATGAGCCAAGCCCTAGGAACACTCGGGAACATGCGGAAAGGCTTTTGGAAAAGAGAGTGAAGGGCAAGCAGAGGGGGGAAGACCTGAGATGGGATGGAAGGGCAGATATGGGGGGAGGGGGTTAAGCCCGGAGACTTGCCTGTGGGGAAAGCAGGCTGAGGGGGAATTTTTTAAGGGGCAGTAGGGCCTTGAGAGCGGCAGCAGCGAGAAGTGAGGCGGGCCCGAGCGAGGGGGCGTGGTCAGGCGCAAATCCCGGGCGAGGGGGCGGGGCCCCGGTAACTGGGTCCCAGCGCCGCTGTGGCTGCGGCTGCCTCTGCGAGGCTCCCGCCTCCCCACCCCCCTTCCCAGGGCTCCTTCCCGCCCGCCGCCGCCGAGACCCAGGCTGAAGCTGGGGAGGACGGTGGAGCCCGGCCCAGGCCGTTCTCCTGCCCCCGCGGCTGGAGCATCGTCTGGGACGACTGGCTGAAGGCGAGCCCCGCAGCCTAAGCGCAGCGCACACGCGCGCCCCCGGCCACCGCCGTTCTCTCTTCCCTCCCCTCCTCTCCCCTCCCCTCTCCTCCGCCCCCGGCCTCGGCTGCGGCGGGAGGAAGAACGCTTTCCAACCAGCCAGGAGAGCCCAGATCTATTCCTATTCGGGGAGAAAGAAGAGACCCCGCACTTGGATCCGACCGACTTCTCGCCCCGGGGCCACGGAAGTGGCTCGCAGTCCACGGGAGAGTCCCCGCCGAGCGTAGCCCTCCAACCCTCGCGCAACCGCAGCCGCATAGACAGCGCTCCCCAGCGGGCCCCCGGCCCCGCCGAGCCCACTCCCCGCGCGGGGCCGGGGCCGGGGCCGGCGATGCCTGGCACGGCAGCGGCGGTGGCCGCGGCTGCTGCTGCTACTGCCACCGCTGCCACGGCTGCTGGCCCGGGCCCGGGCTGGGGGCTTGAGTCTCCGCAGTGGGGCTGAGCCCGCAGCCCCGCCCCCCGATCCTGAGGCCGCTGCTCCGCCGGGCGCCGGGCCTCCTCCGCCCGCGCCTCCGCCCCAGGAGCTGGAGCCAAGCGGGGAGCTCGGGCCCCGCGCCCAGGCCCGGACCATGCATGGCCACCGAGCCCCGGGGGGCGCCGGGCCTTCGGAGCCCGAACACCCGGCCGCGAACCCGCCGGGCGCCGCTCCGCCGGCCTGTGCCGACTCGGACCCTGGAGCCTCGGAACCCGGACTGCTGGCGCGCAGGGGCTCAGGTTCGGCTCTTGGCGGCCCACTGGATCCCCAGTTTGTCGGACCCTCGGACACCAGCCTGGGCGCTGCTCCGGGCCACCGGGTCTTGCCCTGCGGTCCCAGTCCACAGCACCACCGGGCCCTGCGCTTCTCTTACCACCTGGAGGGCTCGCAGCCTCGGCCTGGTGAGTGAGTGACTGAGAGAGCATGGTAGCCCGGGCCACGGGCCTGGTACTGGGAGCGGGATCTTGTTCTCAAGCCCTCTAAGCCCCACCTCGGGACAGGCTCGCTTACCTCGGCCCTTTGGGTTCCCTCAACCCCCTCCCCCTCCCCACGTCCCTTGGCCTTGTGTCCAGTCCTTTCAACCTCTGTCCCCATCTCCTCTCTCTGTCCCTTGTGCCCCTCAACCTCTCCAACCCCCTTCTCGTCTGTCTGCTGAGGCTAATGGGAGAGGGAGCACTCGCGAGAAAAAGAGGGAGGATTGCAAGGCAGCAACGGATATTTGGTTGGGGAAACCAGGGTTTAGTTTGGAGAACAGAAGAAAAAAAGGAGCCTTCCATTTGCCAAGCGCCTACATTGTACCAGGCACTGGACTGGGTGCTTTACATGGATTTTCATTTCAGCTTCAGGAACCCTCATGAAGTAGATACCATTAGTCCCATTTTGTAGGGAAGGAAACTGAAGCTCAGAGAAGTTAAGCAACTTGCCCAAGGTCACACAGCTAGTATGGAGCCACGATTCAAACCAGATCTATTTGTGTCCAAAGTCTGTGGTCTTTCTGCTTCCCCAAACTGAGGCTGGAGACCATGAAAGTAATGCCAAGCCTTCTGCTTATGTGATTTTCTCCTGTACTATTCAGCAGCCCTGGAGTATGAGCGGAAAAAAAAAAAAAGAAAGATGGTGGATTGATCCAAGGTTGGGATTTTGCCAGGTGTGTGTGGCGGGAGAACAAGGGAAGGAAGGAGTAGAAGGTGGGCCTTGGGAGTCAGGCTAGAGGAGAAGGCTGGAGGGGCTGATAGGTAGGGAGACAGCAGAAAAGCCAACAGAGGCAGAAGCCAGTTGTAGCAGTAGCTGGAGAGCTGCAGGGCAACGAGGTTGGTTGTGATGTGAAATCAGGATGGCTTCTTGGATTCGAAAAGGTGGAGCAGCTCTAAGTCGGGCTGAGGCCACAGACTACTGCCTTTGTGCTACACAGACCTGAGTGTCTGAGGAGCGCAGCAGGACCTTCCCCATCTGGGGACATTCTCATATGGGCCTGAGCCCAGGAGCCACAGAAGAAGAGCAGCGCACATCTGCCCTGCCTTCCACTGGGACTGAAGGAGTTGTTAAGCCCTTGGGGGCTCCCGGGTTCACACCTCAGGCTCCACAGATCTCTGGGACCATGGCCTTGCACCAGGTAGCAGTAGTGAAGTATAAAGCATGGGCAGGATGTGCCTTTTGCTGCCGTCATGACCTTGGGCTAGTCATGGAACCTCTGGGAGATTTCAGGGGGCTCCCTCAGTGTGGGCTGAAGATATCCAGCTGGCAACAGGCCCTTAACACCCTGGCCTGCATGTTACTTCTGCTGGCTTTCCAAACTCCCCTTGACACTGTGTAAAGCCAGTTCCTTTTTGCAGATGCCAAAACAGGCCACAGGCACTCCCACCCCAGGACTTTTGCATTGGCTTTTCCTTCTGGCTGGAAGCTCTTCCCCTAGCCCTCCACCTGGCTTGCTCCTCGTCTTGCATATCTCAGGTCAAATGTCACCTCTTCCAAGAGACCATCCCTAACCACTTTACGTAGGGCCACTTGTGAGTCTCCATCAGAGACTGTGACTGTGCTTCCATCCTTGCACTTAGTACAATCTGAAATTATCTTATTGTATGTGTCTACTCGCTTATTGCCTATCTTCCTTCACTAGAATGTGAGCTCCATGGGGGCAAGGCGATTATATCTCTTTTGCTCACTGTTGTATCCCCAGCAACTAACGCAGTGCCTAACACAGAGTAGGTGTTCAAGAAATCCTCATTAAATAAATGCCTAAACAGATACTAAAGAAGCACATAGTAGGCCCTCAGTAACTATTGCCTAAAAGAAGGACACCAAATTCCTTCCCTCTGGATACTCTTGATCTGAAAGTCAGTAGCTGGGCAATGTCTAGACCCCCAGTCTCTGGCCTCTGTGATCAATACATGGTGATGATTCTGAGTATGCCTTCCCAATCCACCAATTCATTCAAATTACAAATCATAATACCCTTCCTAAGCCACTCTCCTCCTCCCCAAAAAAGCAACACAGAGTTCCCAGGATCCTTTTCCCCAACGAAGTCCCTGCCTCTGTAATTGCATAGTGGGTGTCTTTTTTTTCTTTTTCTTTTTCTTTTTGATTCAAGATGGGGATTAGGAATAAGACAAGTGTCAGAGAAGGACCTGACCTCCTATTCTAACTAATTCACTTTGTGACCCTGGGTGAGTGACTTCCCTTCTCTGAACCTCAGTTTCTTCATCTAGAGAATACAATGAGGAGTCTATGAGTTAATGGTTGTAAAGCCTGCAGCATGGTATAAATCCTCAGCAACCAGGAGTTTAAAAAAATAAAATTAAGTTAAAAAATAAGAGAAAAACCTTCTGAAGAAGAGGCGGAGGAATTACTCAGGCCCTGACTAGGCGGGTGCCGGGCCATGTGATTCACTGCAGCATGGGTTGTGAGAGGCCGCCTCCCCCACTGCCCAGCCGGCCCAGGGGTAGGCACAAGTGACTTGGCTTCTCTCTCCACGGGACTAGCCTATAATTGGCCCTAAGAGGGCAGGGTTAGTGGTTGTAGGGTGTGTGTGTGTAAGGGAGAGACAGAGAAGGTTTCCTGAGCTTCAATTAAAGGGCTGAAACATGCTGGTCCACGTTAAGATTTCCCTGTGCCTGCTGACTTCCTCCCTAACGCTGCTGAGACCTTTATTGAATCACCATCTTTAGGGCTCAGTGCCTGGGGGTGGGGGGAGGCTTTTAAAAATAATAATTGTATCTTAGCCATGTGAACAGCCTTGAATTGCTTCAAAGTGCTTTCTCTTTTAGTGATCCTGTCTGCCTCTTGGTGGGGAAAGGGACAGTTGTTATTATGCCCATTTTCCAGGTTGATTAAACCGAAGTCCTCATTGGATCACTGGGAAAACCCAGTGAAATGCCAGAGAAGGGTGTGAGAGAGTAAGAAAGCAGTTTGCTTGCAGGAGTTTGCAGAGATGGCTGCTCTATTCCTCAGGGTTGAGGCCTAGAATGTCCTTCCAGATGCGGGGATTGTGGGGATATTGGTGTCTGACCCTAGCTAAGTCAAAGGAGTTGCACCTGATGTTAGAGCCGTTTTGCGGGTAATGGGGGAAACTGAGCCAGTTGAGGGGGGCAAGAGGAGGGGCTGACTCTTTCTCATTTGGATTCTGAGGTATCTTCAGAGTCTCCAAGAGTAAAAATTGGAGCTAGAAAAGACCCTAGATACTGTCTCGTTCTGGGTTTCCCAAACTGAGTGAGCATCAGAATCTCTTGTTGACCTTAAAAAGAAATGTGATTCCACACTCCACCTCAGAGTGCCAGAATCTTGGGGTTGACAACCAAGGAACCCATTTTCAAAAGCTCCTTAGGTGATTGTGATGCACAGCCTAGAGTGGGAACCGCTAGTTAAGTCCGTTTTCCAGATGGGGCAGTGAGGGAGGCTCAGAGAGGTAGTGATTTTTTTTAGCCATGGTCCTACAGTGAGTCAGCATCATTAGGGCCAGGAGAATACATCGGCCTCCCCATCTAAGGCCCTTTCCCCAGAGCCCCATGTGGGCTTCTGTCAATTCACTCCCAACCGCAAATGGAGGCACGGGATTAAACACAAAGGGAGAGGCAACCTCCCACCCTCATACACACAAACACTGGCTGCCTCAGTTTACCCTTATTCTCAGCTCTCGTGAATGGCTGCCATTTGGCAGTTCAAATTGGAAGGCAGTTGCCATTCTGGGACTCTAGGCAGAGGAAACCCTGGCATCATCAGTGCCCAGTGCAGGGTCTGGCCCTAAGGAAGGGCTCTAGAGGGGTGTCAATAAAGGGTTGTAGAGCTAGAGAAGAACATGGAGGACAATTCAGGTAAGAGGTTCAGTGGGAGCAAAGGCAGCGAGACACAGGGCACTGGGGAATAGGGCTGGTATTGGGAGGAGTGGAGTGACAAGGCTGACAAGGAACTTTCTTCTGAGGGTGAAGAGAAACCATCGAAGGGTTTATTAACGAGAATGACATGCTCAGATGGGGATGTTTGGAAACTCTCCCTAGCTGCATGGGGAGAATGGATGGAAGGGGTGCAAGAGTGGAAGCAGGGAGACAGGCAAGTGAGTGTTGCAGTTTTCCCAGAGAGAGGTGATAGCTTGGGTTAGGAGTGATGGCCTTGGTAGTAGCTTGGATGTAGAGGCTGAGACAGAAGGCAAAGTCCAGATTGCTCCATGTTGTTTTCTGAAACCAACTACAGTGACCTGGTGGATGTTGGTGGGGCCATCTATATACAAGAGAGGGAGGAGGTTTGAGGGAAGATAGTGAATCACATTTGAGACAAGTTGAATTCGAAATGCCTGGGGGTACATGCAGGTGAAGATGGCCAGCAGGCATTTGTGGGTTTGGTTCATTTTTGTTTTTTACTACCCAGGATGATCACTTTTAATATTTTGGTCTGTTTTCTGCTAGATCTTTTTTTACATATTGATATATATTTTACATAATTGAAATCATACTATATGTTCAACTTTATGTCATGCTTTTCCATTTAATGTATGTATTTTTCCAACATCATTAAAAACTCTTCATGAACATTTTTTTTTGAACAACATTTTAATGACTGCATAATAATATGCCGTTGTATGGATTTACCATAATCTTTTTTTTAAAACTTTTATTTTAGGTTCGGGGGTATATGTGCAAGTTTGTTATATGGGTAAACTGCATGTCAGGGGGATTTGGTATACAGATTATTTCACCACCCACGTAATAAGCATAGTACCCGATAGGTAGTTTTTTGATCCTTACCCTCCTCCCTCCCTCCACCCTCAAATAGGCCCCGGTGTCTGCTTTTTGTTTCTTTGTGTCCATATGTACTCAATGTTTAGCTCCCATTTATAAGTGAGAACATGCAGTATTTGGTTTTCTGTTCCTGCCTTAGTTTGCTAAGGATAATGGCCTCTAGCTCCATCCATGTTTCTGCAAAGGACATGATCTCATTCTTTTTTATGGCTGCATAGTATTCCATGGTGTATACATAACACATTTTCTTTGTCCAGTCTACTGTTGATGGGCATTTGCATTAACTCCCTGTCTTTGATATTGTGAATAGCACTGTGATGAACATACATGTGCATGTGTCTTTATGGCAGAACGATTTATACTCCTTTGAGTATATCTCCAATAATGAGATTACTGAGTTGAATGGTAATTCTGCTTGAGTTATTTGAAAAATTACCAAACTGCTTTCCACAATGGCTGAACTAATTTATATTCCCACCAGTAGTGTATAAGCATTTCCTTTTCTCTGCAACCTGGCGTGTTATTTTTTGACTTTTTAGTAATAGCCATTCCGACTGGTGTGAAATGGTATCTCATTGTGGTTTTGATTTGCATTTCTCTAATGATTAGTGATGTTGAGCATTTTATCTTTTTTTTTTTCTCTGTCACCCAGGCTGGAGTGCAGTGGCTCTATCTCAGCTCACTGCAACCTCCACCTCCCAGGTTGAAGCAATTCTCCCACCTCAGCCTCCCAAGTAGCTGAGATTACAGATGCTTGGCACCACACCCAGCTGATTTTTGTATTTTTAGTAGAGACGGGGTTTCGCCATGTTGGCCAGGCTGGTCTCGAACTCCAGACCTCAGGTGATCCAACCGCCTCGGCCTCCCAAAGTGCTAGGATTATAGGCATGAGCCACCACTCCTGGCTGATGTTGAGCATTTTTTTCATATGCTTATTGGCCACATGTATGTCTTCTTTTGAAAAGTGTCTGTTCAAGTCCTTTGCCCCCTTTTTAATGGGATTGTTTATTGCTTGTTGATTTAAGTTCCTTATAGATTCTGGATATTGGACCTTTGTCAGATGCATAATTTGCAAATATTTTCTCCCATTCTGTAGGTTGTTTACTCTGTTGATAGTTTCTTTTGCTGTGCAGAAGTTCTTTCATTTAATTAGGTCCCATTTGTCAATTTTTGTTTTTGTTGCAATTGCTTTTAGTGCCTTCATTATGAAGTCTTTGCCAGGTCCTATGTCCAAAATGGTATTTCCTAGGTTGTCTTCCAGGGTTTTTATAGTTTTAGGTTTTACATGTAAGTCTTTAATCCATCTTGAGTTGATTTTAGTATATGGTGTAAGGAAGGGGTGCAGTTTCAGTCTTCTACATGTGGCTAGCCAGTTATCTCAGCACCATTTATTGACTAGGGAGTCCTTTCCCCATTGCTTCTTTTGTCAACTCTGTCAGAGGTTAGATGGTTGTAGGTGTGCTGCCTTATTTCTGGGCTCTCTATTCTGTTCCATTGGTCTGTGTATCTGTTTTTGTCCAGTACCATGCTGTTTTGGTTACTGTAGCCTTGTAAGTATAGTTTAAAGTCGGTAGTGTGATGCCTCTGGTTTTATTTTTTGTTGTTGTTGTTGTTTTGTTGTTGTTGTTGAGACGGAGTCTCGCTCTGTCGCCCAGGCTGGAGTGCAGTGGCGCGATCTCGGCTCACTGCAAGCTCCGCCTCCCGGGTTCAAGCAATTCTCCTGCCTCAGTCTCCCGAGTAGCTGGGACTACAGGCGCCCGCCACCACGCCCGGCTAATTTTTTGTATTTTAGTAGAGACGGGGTTTCACCGTGTTAGCCAGGGTGGTCTCGATCTCCTGACCTCATGATCCACCCACCTCGGCCTCCCAAAGTGCTGGGATTACAGGCATGAGCCACTGCACCCGGCTTTTTTTTTTTTTTTTTTTTTTTTGTGACTGAGTCTCGCTGTGTAGCCCAGGCTGAAGTACAGTGGCATGATCTTGGCTCACTGCAACCTCCTCCTTCCGGGTCCCGGTTCAAGCAATTCTCCTGCCTCAGCCTCTGATTACAGGCACATGCCACTGTTCCCAGCTAATTTTTGTATTTTTAGTAGAGACGGGATTTCGCCACATTGGCCAGGCTGGTCTTGAACTCCTGACCTAATGTGCTGCACCCGCCTCGGCCTCCCAAAGTGCTGGGATTATAAGCTTGAGCCACCATGCCCAGCTGGCTTTGTTCTTTTTACTTAGGATTGCCTTGGCTATTTGGACACTTTTGGTTCTATATTAATTTTTAAATAGTTTTTTAAAATTCTGTGAAGAATGTCATTGGTAGTTTGATAGGAATAGCATTGAATCTGTAAATTGCTTTGGGCAGTATGGCCATTTGAACAATATTGAGTCTTCCTATCCATGAGCATGGAATGTTTTCCCATTTGTTTGTGTCATCTCGCAAGCAGGCATTTGGACATAAGATTGGAAAGCTCAGGAAAGAGGCCTGGGCCAGTGATGTTTGGGAGTTTTCACCACCAGCACATACCATGTATAGATCTGGAACCCAGTCCCATCCTTGAAGACAGACAGTAAGGTTGGCAGGGTCACACTCCGATGACTTATTCAGTACCTGCTGGAACTTTGCCATAGAAATGCCTTTTTTCAGGGGAAAGCAGTTTTTAAAGTATATTTTCATGAAGCTGAGACCCGGCCATTTTTAAAGCATATTTGAGGGCTGGGCACGATGGCTCACACCTGTAATCTCAGCTGCTCGGGAGGCTGAGGCACAAGAATCACTTGACCCCGGGAGGCAGAGGTTGCAGTGAGCCGAGATCGCACCACTGTGCTCCAGCCTGGATGACAGAGCGAGACTGTGGTTTTTTTGTTGTTGTTTTCTTTGTTTTTGTTTTTTGACGGAGTCTTGCTCTGTCACCCAGGCTGGAGTACAGTGGCAATCTCGGCTCACTGCAACCTCCACCGGCCGGGTCCCTGTTCAAGCAATTCTCCTGCCTCAGTCTTCCCAGTAGCTGGGATTACAGGCGCACGCCACCATGCCCAGCTAATTTTTGTATTTTTAGTAGAGACAGGGTTTCACCATGTTGGCCAAGCTGGTGTTGAACTCCTGACCTTGTGATCCTCCTGCCTTGGCCTCCCAAAGTGCTGAGATTACAGGCATGAGTCAACGTGCCGGGCCAAGACTGTGTCTTAAAAAATAAAATCAACTGGGCACGGTGGCTCACGCCAGTAATCCTAGCACTTTGGGAGGCCAAGGCAGGTGGATCACTTGAGGCCAGGAGTTTGAAACTAGCCTGGCCAACATGGCGTAATGTTGTCTCTACTAAAAATACAGAAATCAGCCAGGCGCATGGCACTTTGGGAGGCCAAGGTAGGTGGATCACAAGGTCAAGAGATCGAGACCATCCTGGCCAACATGGTGAAACCTTGTCTCTACTAAAAATACAAAATTAGCTGGGCGTGGTGGTGCGTGCCTGTAGTCCCAGCTACTCGGGAGGCTGAGGCAGGAGAATCACTTGAACCCGGGAGGCAGAGGTTGCCGTGAGCCAAGATCGTGCCACTGCACTCCAGTCTGGTGACAGAGCAAGACTCCATCTCAAAGAAAAACAGATAATCCAGGTATGGTGGCACACGCCTGTAATCCCAGCTACTCAGGAGGCTGAGGCAGAAGAATTGCTTGAACCCAGGAGGCAGAGGTTATCACGAGGTCAAGAGATTGAGACCATCCTGGCCAACATGGTGAAACCCCGTCTCTACTAAAAATACAAAAATTAGCCAGGCGTGGTGGTGCACGCCTGTAGTCCCAGCTACTCAGGAGACTGAGGCAGGAGAATTGCTTGAACCCGGGAGGTGGAAGTTGCAGTGAGCTGAGATCTTGCCACTGCACTCCAGTCTGGCAACAGAGCGAGACTCCGTCTCAAAAAAAAAAAAAAGCATATTTGAAGCCAGGCATGGTGCCTCACACCTGTAATCCCAGCACTTTCGGAGGCTGATGGGGGAGGATTGCTTAAGGGCAGGAGTTCATGACCAGCCTGGGCTACATAGTGAGACCCTGTCTCTACAAAAAATATTTTTAAATTAGCAGGGCATGGTGGTGTATGCCTGTAGTCACAGCTACTTGAGAGGCTGAGGTGGAAGGATCACTTGTGCCCAGGAGTTCGAGGCTGCAGTGAAGTATGATTGTGCCACTGCACTTCAGCCTGGGTGACAAAGTGAGACTCTGTCTCAAAAAATAACAAATAAATAAACATATTTGCATGAAGCTGAGACCCATTTCACGTACACCTAGGGTAGCTGGCTATTGCAAAGTATTGAGGGAGGAGTACTTCTGAAAAGCAAATCAAACATTGGTAAAGTAAATTTGTGTGGTTCCCTCAGTGTTCTCTCTGTTGAGGGCATCCTGAGAGGCCGGTGAGGGGGTTTGCTTATGGAAAGGAGAAGAGAGGGCTTGGGACAGGAGGAGGCAGTGGGGTCTGCTGGGGAGTTTTGCAGAGCAGTAGTTTGAGATTCCAGGGGAGAGTCTGGGGAAAGAACCAGATTTGGTTCCTAGTCCACTAGGGCCTTCCAAACAAACACAACAAAATGTAAAGACTCTGGGTAGCTGGGAAAAGGACTTCCCCAGACAAGACTAAAAGAATAGAAGCTTCCAAATTGCAGATGGTTGGCAGTCTGCTCTTGGCCCTTTCAGGCCCCTCTGTCCCTGGGGGAGGGCCCAGATGGGGCTGCCTGCTTCCTCAAGGGAGAGTAGAGTGGCAGCTAACAATGCCCCAGACAAACCCAAGCCATGGCTTTCTGGGGGCCAGTTAGCTAAATGCCTTAGGCAGATGTGGAGCTGGCCAGACGCTGGCTGGGTGGGGCTAGGACCTGTCTGGAATGAGGGCAGGAAATGCAGTCTGCCATTGGCTAGCACCACAGAGTTCAGTTCCCTCATCTGGAGAGAGCAAACATCTTTGGAGCAATGAGTCCAGCCTCTCTGGGCTCTGGTGCCCAGTTCCTTGGACCTGGAAGGTGTGACACCTCCAAACGGTGTCTGAAAACACACACAGCTCCTGAGACAAGGCTGCAGGGCAGTAGCCGAGGGAGCCTCAGCACTCCTGGCTCTGCTATTGGTTCACTGTTCCTCCAGGCCTCCCTTCCCCTCTCAGGGTCTTAGTTTCCCTATTTGTAGTATCACAGACCTGGTCATTGTGGCATCAATAAATAATACTTGGTGAGCAAATAGGGGACAGGGGAAGGGAGAGCGAAAGAGGGGAGCAAAGGGGGCATTTCTTTATTTAACATGTACCTGTTGAGTGCCTACTATGTGCTAGGCCCTGTGCTTAGGTGCCAGGTAGGCAACAAGACAGTCACTATCCCTGTCCTCGTGGAGCTGATATCTAGCAGGAAAGACACACTACAAGCAATTCCAAGCGCAGATGCTGCAAGAACACATGAGGGTGGGGGGAGTGGGTGGACAGGGCAAAGAAGATATTTGAGTTGAGACCTGAAGGATAAATAGGAGTCCAGAGGTAGGGAGAAGCAGACTAGCAGCTCGGGTCATGGGAACAACATGTCCCAAAGCCCTAGGCAGAAGAGAGCACTTTCGAGGAACAGACAAACGGCCATTGTAGCTGGATCATGGGGCGGGGAAATGTTCCTGAGCTAGCCCTTCCTTGTCGCTGTGCTCAGGAGTTTCACCCCTGAAGGCAAAGGGAGCCCTTCACAAGGCTGAAGGGATTGCAGGGGACTGTGTTTTCCAAAAGCTGGCAGTGGTGTAGAGAATGCCTCGTAGAGGCCCAGAAGATGGGAGGGAAACCAGTTAGGGGGCTGGAGGGGGAATGAAGCATAGGGATTCTAAAGCAACTGACCACGGTGCATCTAAAGGACTTGGGGCCTGGCTGGACATGTGGGTTGAGGGAGAGGAAGAAACCTAGAACTTGGGCAGCTGGGCGGATGGAGTTGTCCTTCCTGCGATGGGGAAGGCAGGAGGAGAAGCAGACCGGGGCTGGGGTAGGAGTGTCGATCAGGATGTGCTGAGGCTGAGGAGCCTGAAGACAGGACATCTAGGTGACAGCACCCAGTTGGCATCAGATATGCCTATCTGGGTCCCAGAGTAAGGGCAGGTGGGTGAGGGGCACAGGTATGTAGCTGAGACTAAGAGGGAAGAGCCCTCCTTGGCGCTTCCCCATGGCCCCTGCAGGGAAAGGGTTAAATCGCGGAGGGAAGGCGCCTGTGGAAAGCGGGAAAGGCGGGACTGGCAGGGCTGGCCTCTGGGAGCTGCAGCTGGCATAGAAGCCCTTCCTGCTAGGCCTGGGCTGCCACCGCCCGCACCACTGCCTTTGCCTTTGCCTTCGCCTTCGCCTTCGCCTTTGCCTTCCCTGCTCCCCCTCCAGCTCCTTCCCTGCTCCCCTAGGCTGGGGGGCCCCCCTACCTAATGCATTCCAGGTGTAGACACAGCCCCTCCCCCACCGCGCGGGTATGGGAGGGGCAGGGAAGGCTGGGGTCACTTTCACCGCATCTCTTAGGGAGCATCTCCCAGGCTTGCTGACTGCTTCTCTCTCTGGAGAATTCCCTCAGGGATCTGTGTTTGGGCCTCCCTGACTCTGGCAGGGGCTGGGAGCAGAGAGAGCCCCCGAGACCCAGGTCTGCCACTTTCTAAAGTGTCATGTGACCTTGGGCAAGTCACCTCACCCCTCTGAGCCTCGGTTTTCTCATCTGGAAAATGGGGTTGTCATTCCCACCTTCTAGGGATGTTGTAAGGATTCAATGCCACAGATCCATCCCCAGCCCTTGGCATGGCACATTGTCACCATGTTCAACAGATGGCCCTGCCCTGCCCTTTTTGTCCCTGCCCCTCTGCCTGGGCCTGTATCCCTTGCTGACTGCCATGCCCTGTGTGGACCTGTCTCTGTCTCCCTTCTGACTTGTCCCTTCCTTTTGTCCATCTCCCTCTATGTCCATCTCTGGGTCTCTGTGGTTTTCCTGTCCTCTCCCTCCTTGTGTTTGTCCCAGTGTCTTTCTCTTATCATCTGTCTTTTCCCCTCATAATCCCTCTGTGTCTCCAACTCTCAGATTTGGCCAGGCCTCTGGTGAATGAGAAGGGAGATGGGTGGGTGTTGGGGTCCCTGGGGTTGAGGCAAGGGTCAGAGGGACCATCCCCCTAGCGGCTTTGCCTCACGGGAAGGGGAATCTCAGCCAGCGTGGCAGCCCCAGCATCTGGTAATTACTGTTCCCAGTGCTCCCAGCTGCAGCTCCACTCCCTTCCCTTCCTGTCCTCTGAAGTCCCCAGCTCCTCCCGGGGCGGGGGGAGGGAGTTGGGCGGGGGTGGAGCTACCGCCCCCTATCCTCTGGCCTCTAGTCCAGAGAAGCAGGGAGGAGGTGGCCAGGCCCTCACAGTAATCAAGCAACTGGAAGAGGGATGGGCTGCTTGTGCTCTTATGTGGCTGCTTGGTGTGTGTGTGTGTGTGTGTGTGTGTGTGTGTGTGTGTGTGTGTGTGTGTGCGCGTGCGCGCGCGCGCGCGCGCCTTCTTTGTCCCCGTGGATCTGTTTTGTGTGTGTGTCTTAATGTTCTTGTTTCTATATGGCCATCTGAGTGTTTGCATATAGATCCATGTGTGTCTCTGGGTCTGTATGTGTTACGTGCTCCTCTGTGCCTGGTTGTATGTCACCTTGGCACTAAGCATGTGGGAGTTTCTAGATGTTTCTGCGCGTGGGTCTCCTTAGATCTTGTGGACGTGTCTGTCTGTTTCTATACCTGTGTCTATTCCTGTGCCTGCGTCTGTCTCTGCATGCCCCCTATAGGTCTATGGTGGTGGTGTGGTGTAGGGAAGGGGGTGTCTGCTTGCTTGTATCTTTTGGCCTTTCCTGATCCTTCTTCCTGCTGTGGAGCCTTCTTGCAAACCCATGACATTACATGCTTCAAATATATGCTTCACCCATATCTCCCCACCCAATATCCACACTTTTGCCCACTCTTCTTCCCTTGTCTGCGGAACCATTCTCAGTCCATCTATACCTAAAAAAAACACACCCCATCCTGGATGGCGCAACTAAAAACCACCTCCTTTAGGAAGTCTTCTCTCCTCCCCCCTCCAAATGTGATTTCTTTCCCAACTCAGCAGTCACTGAAGATGTGCTCTGTGACTCTTGGGATCTGGTCCCAGCTCAACCACTTTTAGCTGTCCTCAGGCAAATTATTTTGCCTCTCTGTGCGTCAGTTTCCTCATCTGTAAAATGGGTAATAGCTCACCGGATCATTAGGAGGATGCCGTACGAGATAGCATCAACACAACACCTGGCCCAGAGTTGGTGTTCAGCAGTTGAATCCTCATATCTTATATCCTCTACTAAAAAGCGAACAGCTTGAGTTCCAGAGATTTCTGCATGTTCTTACAATCTCCTGCTCTCTCTTCTTTAGGCATCCTGCACAGGGCTGAAGGTAAACCGGGTCAGACAGAACAAAAGGCAGATTCCAATTCAGGGAACTTCTGACAAGTAATGCATGGGTCAGCTCCCTGAGCCTGCTCAGACACAGAGGAAACTGGGCCCTTCCGGGGAGTGGGAGATAGGACCTGAAAGGCTTCTAGTCAAGGGCAAGAGCATGTGAGATAGGGCAAGGCATAAACAGCAGGGGTAGAATGAGCCTTCAGGATCATCTAACTCAGATAGTGCAACATGATGGCCCACAAGTTGAATTTGACTCACAAGTTTCATTTGGCATGCCCACAGTTTTTAAAATTAAGGGATTTCACATGAAAAACCTGGATTTCCTGGCCAGGCACAGTGGCTGTAATCCCAGCACTTTGGGAGGCCGAGGCGGGTGAATCATCTGAGGTCAGGAGTTCAAGACCAGCCTGGCCAACGTGGTGAAACCTCATCTCTACTAAAAATACAAAAATTAGGCAGATGTAGTGGCGTGCACCTGTAATCCCAGCTACTCGGGAGGCTGAGACTGGAGAATCACTTGAACCCGGGAGACAGAGGTAGCACTGAGCTGAGATTGCGCCACTGCACTCCAGCCTGGGCGACAGAGTAAGACTCTGTCTAAAAAAAAAAAAAAAAAAGAAGAAGAAAAATCTGGATTTCTGGATTCCCTTGAAATATTGGAAGACCTGACAATACAGGGCCGTATTACTGCAAGGTGACACCTGGGTGGAGGGGAGAAGCTGCTGCTTCTCCTTCAGATTAGGCATGTGCTTTCCAGTTTAACCCAGTCCCCACCATTCCCTATGGCCTTAGACTGTCCCACTCTACAGAAAGTTCCCTACTTTATACTAGGGTCTGCACTTTACAGAAACATCCTTCTCTTTACAGAAGGGGCCTCACTTTACAAAAAGGAGTTCTCCTATTTAACAGTCTTCTGTTTTGTCATGATCCTTAGGAGTCCTTTGGTTACAAACAGGCCATCCGTTTTACAAAAGGGCCTTTAGAGAACTCTCCTCACTTTACAGCATGTCCCTCCACTTTGAAGAAGGCTCCTCTTTTTGGAAAAACTTCTTCCCTTTACAGAAGGGCCTTCTGTTTATCAAAGAGACCTCCATTTCACAGAAAGTGTCTCCATTTTGAAGGATGGAACGCTCTTCAGGAAACTCGAAAGAGTTAGGAAGCTCCTGACTTGCCAGAATGGCCCCCACTTCTTGAAAGTGTCTTCACGCTATAGAAAGTGCCTCCATTTTTCTGCAGAGTCCTTATGTTGAGAAGAATAGTCGACTTCAGGGAAGGAACCCCTGAGCTACCCACAGGGTTCCTGTAAACAGCTCCTTCTGCACATTTCACACTTGACCGAGCTTTGTGTTTGAACTTTCAGAGACAACATCTGCCAGGTCAGGCAGCCTGGGTGCAGTCTGGCCTTGAAGGCGGAGTGGGGCAGCTGGCCTGCAGCTCACATTCAAGGGGCAGGTGGGAAGAGGTGGGGCAGTTACGGCTTTTTTTTTTTTTTTTTTTTGTCAAGCGGAGGGATGCCCCTTCTCCTGACAGAATTGGCTTCCCAAAAGGCACTTTCCTTTCTGCTGTTCTTCACTCCCTCTGTTCCCTTTCCCCACCCCACCCCCAGGAATTCCAGCTGTCCCGGGAGCCTACCTCTCAGCCGGGAAAGGAAAAGATTTGAGGGCTGTGGGGAGAAGTTTGCTTGGGCTGTCAGGAGGCCTGCGTGCTAGGGGCCGGCTTCTGCTCACCCTAGGATCTCCCCGATTGGATTGCTCACAACAAGCAGAACACACGTTTTCTCCCCATTTTAGCATCTCTGCAGAGGTATCCTTCATAGCTGTGGGCCCCAAATGGGGAAATTGGGGCCCAGAGCTTTGAAGCCACTTGCCCCAGGACACCAGGGAGTTAATGGCCAAGGGCCAGCCTGGGGCCCTAATAGCTGTCTTGAGATTAAGCCAAGGCTACAGCTGGGAGAAGCCAGAGGGGCTGCTACTAGCTGGGGAGGGGGAAAACTTGGCAGCTGAAATTCCCAGGAAGGGGTGAGGGAGATGCAGGGTCCAGTTCCAGTGGGAATGGGCAAAAGGAGCCCTTGTCCTCAGACTCAGCTAGATGCTGGACTTTCTCTGCCAGTAAACCCAGAAGCCTGTGCTCAGGGCACCTGCCACGCAGGGGCATGCAGCAACCAGAAACAATTTTTGCAAGGATTTTCCTATTTCAATAATAATAAGTTGTTATGGGAAAATTCAAACCTCAGCTACACTTCTTGACACTTATTTTACAGTTTTTTTTTTTTTTGGTTGGTATTTTGAATTGAATTTGAATGGGGAGGACAGGGCACCATTGTCTTCACTGCCCTACCACCTCGCATAGGAATCCTGCCCTGATCTGTCCTGGTGAGTGGGGCTGGGTTCTGTGTCTCTCACTGGCTGAGTTTGCTTGTGTTTCTCAGTGTATACACAGTTTTGCGTTGGGTTGTAGCCTACAGCCCATGGGCTTTTGTATCTATGTGTGTAGTTTTGTGGCTTTGTGGATGTGTGATTCTGTTGGTTTTCAAGTTTAACCCATATCACTCTGTGTGTGTGTGGTGGGGTGGGGGTGGGTCACTGTGCTCTTTCCCTTCATTGTCCCATAGGCTCCCCCAAACCAAGGAACTGCTATTATTGTCCTTTTTTCCAGATAAAGAAACTGAGGCTCAGGTAGATGGGGAGACTTGCCCAGGGCCACACAGCTAGTAAAAGGTAGTGTTGGGATCTAAACTGAGGTCTGTGCAAGTCCTAAGCCAGCTGTTCCTAATACAGGTGCTGCAGCAGTTCAATCCATGCAGTCCAATCAGTGATCATGATGACACCACCCTTGTTGGGAATAGTCAAGTATCATGGTTTTTTAAATTAGTGACTTAAAAAAAAAAAAGACCAGATTCAAGGCCATCCCTGAAATAATGGCACTGTTGTGAGCATTCAGATGCCCATTGCAGAAAAAATTGGGTAGAGTCCCTAGCCTGCTTGAGGCTTAAGTGGACAAGAGTCTGGGGGAACTCTGGCTACCAGGTGCTATCCTGAAGGCCTGGCTCTGCCACATTCATTTGGAAGCTTTCCCTGACTAGGGTTGCCAGAATTAGCCTTCAAAAAGTATTTAATACAATTAGATTTGAATTTCAGATATACAATAAGTCATTTTTTTTTTTTAGACGGGGTGTCACTCTGTCGCCCAGGCTGGAGTGCAGTGGCAGGATCTCGGCTCACTGCAGCCTCCGCCTCCCGGGTTCAAGCCATTCTCCTGCCTCAGCCTCCTGAGTAGCTGGGATTACAGGCGCCTGCCACCATGCCCAGCTAATTTTTGTATTTTTAGTAGAGATGGGGTTTTGCCATGTTGGCCAGGCTGGTCTCGAACTCCTGACCTCGTGATCTACCCACCTCGGCCTCCTAAAGTGCTGGGATTACAGGCATGAGCCACTGCGCCCGGTCCAACAAGTCATTTTTTAAGTATAGCTTAAGAAATTTTTAGCATAAGTATTCATGAGACATATTATACTAAAACATTCCTTGTTTATCTAAAATTCAAATTTAACTGAGTGGCCGGGTGTGGTGGCTTATGCCTGTAATCACAGCACCTTGGGAGGCTGAGGTAGGTGGATCACCTGAGGTCAGGAGATCGAGTCCAGCCTGGCCAACATGGTGAAACCCCATCTCTACAAAAATACAAAAATTAGCTGGGCTTGGTGGCACGCACCTGTAATCTCAGCTATTCGGGAAGCTGAGGCAGGAGAATTGCTTGAACCCAGGAGTCGGAGGTTGCAGTGAGCCGAGATCGCACCATTGCACTCCAGCCTAGGTAACAGGAGTGAAACTCCGTCTCAAAAAAGAAAAAAAAAAATTTAACTGAGTGTCCTGTATTTTGTCTGGCCACCCTATCCATTCCCCTCCCCTGAGCTTCCCCAGTCCCCACAGGCTCACCCTCGTTGCCTTTCCTGAGTTAGAATCTTTTGTCTTTGAGATTGGGAGCTCCCTGAGGGTAAGGGTCAAGATTGCCCTTCTGGCCTGCTGAATGCCTGGGGGGGGCAGGGCTTTGAGAGTGGGGCAGGAAGGGTGCACACCCCACCCCCATCCCCACAGCAGAGCTGGCACAGTGCACTGGCACTCCTGGGGTGCCTAGGTGATAAGAGATGTCCGAGTGGCAGTGGTGGTTGTGTGTGTGCAGTTGTGCCGAGCACGGTGCACACAGACATGAGTAGCTCTGTGGTTCTCTCTCTGGGTCTTTGAGGGATATGCACAGTTGGTGTGTGGCTGGGTACATTTCCACACAGTGTTATCAGATTTGGTGGTGGCGGGGTGTGGTGGTACATACCTGTAGTCCCAGCTACTTGGGAGGCTGAGACAGGAGAATTGCTTGAGCCCAGGAATTCGAGACCAGCCTGGGCAACATAGTAAGGCCTCACCTCAAAAATAAAAAATAAGAAAGATTTGGTGGTGTGACCAAATGTGTGTGACGGGGGCTCTTTGGTGATCTCTGCTCTACTGGGCATTGGGGAATTGTAAATCCATTGATGGAAGGGGCAGTGCTGGTGGAGGATCTTGTCAGGTGTGGAGGTGTGCGTGTGGGTGTGATAATGTTGTGGATTATCAACCACAAGAAAAATGGGCTGGAATTGGGCACACTGGCTCATGCCTGTAATCTCAGCACTTTTGGAGGCAGAGGCAGGAGGATCTCTTGAAGCCAGGAGTTTGAGACCAGCCTGGGCAACAAAGAAGGACCCCATCTCTACAAAAAAAAATAAAAAATAGCCAGGCATGGTGGTGAGTACCTGTAGTCCCAGCTACTTGGGAGGCTGAGATGGGAGGATCACTTGAGCCCAGGAATTTGAGGTTACAGTGACCTGATCACACTACTGTACTTAACCCTAAGCAACAGAGCGATACCCTGTCTTAAAAAAAAAAAAAAGGGCCAGAGAAAATGAATCCAGGACCTTGCTGGGTAGGGACGGGATGGGGCAGTGGGAAGGGCTGTGGTTTCTAGGAAGGAGGAGGGGGGCCTACCCTGGGAGCTCCCCAAGGGCAGGGATGGGATTTTCTCATCCCCAAGCACAGGGTCTACTAGGTTCAAAAATATTCTGGAGACCAAACTCAGCCAAGGAAAGCCATAGAGTTCAGCATGGTCATGAGGGGCCACTGAGAGCTAGCTGAGAAGTTTCTTTTTTTGGTGTTTTTTTTTTTTTTTTTTTGAGACAGAGTTTCGCTCTTGTTGCCCAGGCTGGAGTGCAATGGTGCGATCTCAGCTTACCGCAACCTCCATCTCCTGGGTTCAAGCGATTCTCCTGCCTCAGCCTCCCGGTAGCTGGTATTAGAAGCATGCGCCACCACGCCCAGCTAATTTTGTACTTTTAGTGGAGATCGGGTTTCTCCACGTTGGTCAGGCTGGTCTCAAACTCCCAACCTCAGGTGATCCACCCACCTCAGCCTCCCAAAGTATTGGAATAAAGGCGTGAGCCACCGCACCCGGCCTAGCTGAGAAGTTTCTATCTTCCCATGGACAGTGGGGAGTTATAGAAGGTTCTTGTGCAAGTAAGTGGCATGATCTGAGCTGGACTGTAAGAAAGTTCATTCAGCCACCTGAAGGGAGCAAGACTTGGAGGAGCCAACGAGGCCACTGAGGGAAAATAGGAGACAGGGAAATGTAGGCAGAGAGACAAGGGAGAGGGAGTTCTGAAACGAGAGGGAGGGATCTTGAACCTTCCCCCGCTCAGTGAAACCTAGCCTGGTTCTTGGCCAGGCCTAGGCTCCTAAACTGGACCCTCCCTGTGGACAGGGTTGAGGGGTGTCCCTCTCACTAGCTACACTGCAGTTTGTAACTTTCTGAAGCCGTTGGGTCCACCCTGCCCCTCCTGGTTCCCCTCTTTTCCAGCTTCCCCTTGGAGAGCAGGGTTAATAAGAAAGAAATCCAGTCCATGACCAGCCTGCCCGAAAGTGTGCCATTCATTGATTTGCTCTGCGACCTTGGGCAAGGCCTCTCTCTCTGACTCCATCTCCTCACCAGAAACTGGGCTGACAATCTCTGTTCCTCTCACCTGGGACTCCAGGGAATCTTTGCATTTCATTCAGCCTCCTCTTCCTGCAGGGCTGCCTGCAAGGAGGCAGAGAGAATGGAAAGGCAGGCCTGTCTGTGGGCTCTCAGGTGAGATGGGTGAGGAGGGAGCAGTGGGTGGGCTAGGGCAGAGCCTTGGAAAGTGGCATGTATGGTCACTCCATCCCGAGGACCAGCACTGGAGCAGAAGGAGAGCAGCCTTATCCAGGGACCCTGCTGCTTTGCTACAGATAGGGTAGGGAAGGCTTGCCCAGAGAGGCCTGCCTGCTTTGAGGTGTGGAGACAGGTGGGCTCACCCAGGCCCAAGGAGGCAGACAAGGGGCACAAGGGACCCTGGCACCTATGTGTGTATATCTGAGAAGGGGGTCTCTGCATGGCAGGGTGCCTGGCTTTACTCACTGCATCTCTGGCCCTGTCAGCTCCTCTCTGTCTCTCTCCCTTGCTCTGGCCATGTGTCTCTCCAACCACGTCTCCGCCTGTGCCACCCTCCAGGTGATTCATCTTCCTCACCCCCACGCCCAGGGGGAGGGCAGGCAAGACCAGGCCAGGATGTGCTGAGCAGGGCAGGGTAAGCGGCACAGCTGAGTGGAGAGGAGCGCCTCCTCCATCCTGGCCAGGCCCTGCCAGCTTAGGTGGGGAAGGAAGTGAGGAACGACACCCAAAGCAAGGTACAGAGTTGGGGACGGGCGCTCGGCCTGGGGCCTGGGGCACCCTGTTCCCTCGGTGCTGGGAAAGGACCCTGATCTGAGTCCCCTGGGGTGGACGTGGCTGGGATGTAGCCAGGGGTGAGGTCAGGGGCCTAGGGAAGCTGCCGGAACCCTGTGGGTTGGGCTATTTCTTCCCTCCAGGACTGGGAGACCTAAAATTCCCTGTGACTCTTTCTGCCTGTGTGACCCTGGAAGGGAGGGTGCAGAGGTCTTTGTGTGTGTATGTTTTCACAGCAGAGTTTGCATGTGACATAGTGACTGTTTAGGAGGAGGCAAGTGTCCCACAAGTGTGTGTATTCCTGGGCCTATGGCTAAGACCCAGGGACACCGTGGATGTGTTTGTTAGATGAGTATGACATAGTAAATGACAGTTGTCCCTTGGTCTCCATGGGGAATTGGTTCCAGGACAGCCTGAAGATACCAAAGTCACCAACACTCAAGTCCCTTATATAAAATGGCATGTTATTTGCATATAAACTATGTGTATCT
>NW_026652282.1:47976186-48020929 GCF_009828535.3 Hylobates moloch | reverse complement strand
CAAGTGTGAGCCACTGCGCCCGGCCTTTTTTTTTTTTTCTTTTTTGAGACAGTGTCACTCTGTCACCCAGGCTGGAGTGCAGTGGGACGATCTCCGCTCACTACAACCTCCGCCTCCTGGGCTCAAGCGATTCTCATGCCTCAGCCCCCTGAGTAGCTGGGACTACAGGCATGAGCCATCATGCCCAGCTAATTTTTGTACTTTATAGTAGAGACAGAATTTCACCATGTTGGCCAGGCTGGTCTCCAACTCTTGACCTCAAGTGATCCACCTGCCTTGACCTCTCAAAGTGCTGGGATTACAGGTGTGAGCCGCCCACACCTGGCCAGCTGATAATTATTGACATGGTTTCTTTTATGTTCTATGTTCTCTCTCACACATTTCACCCTTACCCCTCTACCTGAGGCCTAGCACCTCCTTGAAAAGTCCTCACCCAAACTTCAGACTGGGGCATGTCCCCTCCTCTGGGCTCCTTGGCCTTATTTTCACCATCAAAACACTGATCTCCCTGTATTGTCCCTGTCTATTTCCTCTACTAGACTATGAGCTCCTTGAGGGCAGGGTCCTCTCTCAAGCTCAAGTTCTTAGCACAGGGTCTGGAAAGTATTAGTAATCGTTGAATAAATAAACCCAGGCAGATGATGTGACTTGCCCAAGATCATATAAGTAATAGGTGAAGAAGAGGGTCAAGCCCAGGTCTTTCTGACTCCAAAACACCTGCTCTTCCACTCCAATTGCTTTTTGTAGGCCTGCCTAACCAAATGTCTTTCTCTTTTATTCCCCACCCCAAGGACTGAGGAGGAGAAGAAAGACTGGGTCCAGGTAACATCCAAGGCTCTGTGGTAGGGGGCTAGAAGAGTATTAACAGTCTCCTAGGGGTTGATAGATTCTCCATCAATACTCACATCTAACCAGAATGGTCCTGGACAACTGTCTTTCAACAAACTTTACTATCCCCATTTTACAGATAAGCAAACTGAGGTACAGAGGTTGAGCAGAAACTCACAAACTCTTCTTTTAGGAAGCTGGTTTCCCTGAGGGTGTATAAGGTGAGGGTGTCAAGCTCTGTAAAATCTTAAGCCCAGAAGGTGGCCAGGAAAGCCACCTGAGGTTTTTCAGCCACCACTCCCCCTCCCCCATTTTACACTTGTAACACTGAGACCTGGATTTGGGAGGGGATTTGTTCAAAGTCATCCACCTACCAGTGACAGAGCTGGGTCTGAAACCCAGCTTTTGTAACTTCAGGCTAGGGTATAGGAAGGTGAGGCGAGGGTAGAAATGGGTGGTTTGTGGGGTGATCTGACTTCTCATTTCTTACACCTCCTCCCCAGGCCATCAACTCCACCCTTCTGAAGCATGAACAGACGCTGGAGACCTTCAAACTGTTGAACTCAACAAACAGGGAAGATGAAGACACCCCGCCCAACTCTCCAGTAAGAGCCCCCGCCCTCTTTCCCCTGCACTGGGACCCCTTCCAGACTTCCAAATGCCCACCTGACCTTTAGATGATCCTCTCCCTTTCCCAGAGGGTAATGACCGGAGAGGCAATGCATGACCTCAGAAGCAGTCTTCCATTGGTAGGGCCACAGATAAATCATTGGGGAAACAGGCCCAGAAAGTATAATAGAAGTGACTTGTCTTCACTAGCACAGCTAGGAGCAGAGCCAGGACTTAAAGGCAGGTCTTCTGAATGTGGCTGCTCCCCCTACCCCCAGCCCATCCCCACCCCACGATAATCCAAGCCTTGGAGCAGGAACGAGGGCTGGCTGGACTGGGTTGGGGAGTAGCTGTCTCTGACCTGAGACCTGGCCCTCCCTACAGAACGTGGATCTTGGGAAGCGGGCCCCTACACCCATCCGGGAAAAGGAAGTCACCATGTGCATGCGCTGCCAGGAGCCCTTCAATTCTATCACCAAACGCAGGCACCACTGCAAGGCCTGCGGGCATGTGAGTGTTGGGAGGCAGGGGCAGAGCTAGGGAGGGGACAGAATGGCAGCCCAAAGGCCCACTGCAGAGTGGGTACCCTCCAAGTGGGGAGGAGGCCACAAGTCTGCTGTGGGAGTTGGTATGCTGAAGGGAAGACCCACTGGAATCAGGCTGCTCTTGCCCACTTGCCACCCCAGGTGGTTTGTGGGAAGTGCTCTGAGTTCCGGGCCCGCCTCGTCTATGACAACAACCGCTCCAACCGTGTGTGCACTGATTGCTATGTGGCCTTGCACGGGGTGCCTGGGAGCAGTCCAGCCTGCAGCCAGCATACACCCCAGCGCCGGAGGTCCATCCTGGAGGTAAGAGCCAGCCCCTGACTAACTCTCCCACAGTGGGCAAATGGGCTCCAAGTCTACCCAGTGAGACTGAGGAGGCCCGAGTATCTGGGAAACAGTAGTGATCAAGGGACCCAGGCTTGGAGTGAGTAAAATGACGGCAAGAGTGAATGAAAGACAGTCATCTTTAAGTACTTAAGACATTTAATCCCCACAGTAACTAATCTGCCCATGCTATTGTTCTCTTTATTTTACAAATGAGGAAACTGAGGCCCAGAGGGGTCATTTGCCCAAATTACACAGCAAATCAGTGGCAGCACTGGATTTTTTTTAAATTAAAAAATTGGCTGGGCATAGTGGCTCATGCCTGTAATCCCAGCACTTTGGGAGGCTGAGGAGGACGAATCACTTGAGGTCGGGAGTTCGGGACCAGCCTGACCAACGTGGAGAAACCCCGTCTCTACTAAAAACACAAAATTAGCCAGGCATGGTGGCGCACGCCTGTAATCCCAGCTACTCGGGAAGGCTGAGGCAGGCGAATCGCTTGAACCTGGGAAGCAGAGGTTGCAGTGAGCCAAGATCACGCCATTGTACTCCAGCCTGGGCAACAAGAGCAAAACTCTGTCTCAAAAAAAAAAAAAAAAAAAAAACACAAATTAAAAAATTGTCTTTTGTTATTACAAAGTAGGATAAGTAGAACAATATAAACAAAAAATAATAAAATACCGTATCCCTTCTACCCAAAAGTTACCACTGTTAGGGCTTATCCTATCTTTCTAGGCATATATGCACAAACACACATTTTAAAGGTTTTTTTAAAAACAAATCTAGGTATTTATTTAACACTTAAAAGACTACTTACTCTGTGCCAGGAACTATTCTAAGCACTTTGCATATATTAATTCATTTAATTCTCACGTCAGCCCTCTTTGCTCTCCAAGTCAATACATTTTCATCTAGAGCTGGGATTCTAAGCCAGACTTCATTAACCACCCACATACCCCCTTAAAACCACAATGCTAGATTACCTCTCACTGAGTGTAGGAAATGGAAGTGTGATGAAAGACAGAAAAAAACATGAGGCCTAAATGTGTGAATGGCTTGAGGAATGAATGCTCTGACTGAAGAAAGAATGCCTGAGATCCACACACTCCTTCCACTGGCCCGTAGAGGCAGCAGCCGTTGCCCAAATGAGGCAGACGAACCTAGCTTTGAATCTCAGCTCTAGCTGATTCACTGGGTGGCACTGGACAAATCACTCCTGCCACCTGAGCTTCAGCGTCTTCATCTGAGATAGGAATAGCAGTCCCTACACTGAGGAGGTATTAAAGCCAGGAGGAGCCAGGCTAGGCCTTCTGTCAACATTTATGCCCGGTGTCTCTGGCCACAGAAACAGGCCTCGGTGGCTGCAGAGAACAGCGTCATCTGCAGCTTCCTGCACTACATGGAGAAGGGTGGCAAAGGATGGCACAAGGCATGGTTCGTGGTCCCTGAAAATGAACCCTTGGTGCTGTATATCTACGGAGCCCCTCAGGTATGCATCCTACTCCTTCGGGTCCTTTCAGCCACCTGGCAAAGCCAGGTCCAGTCCTTGACCTCTCCTTGGCCTTGGAAGATAAGGTGAGCCTATCTCTAAGAGGAAATCAGAACCCCAACCCTTGAGAGACAAAGACTGGCTAGAGACAGGGAGTGGTTGTGGTATGTAGGGAAAACCAGGATGAGTTGTGGGCCTGGCTTCCTGGAAGGAGTAGAGATGGGGAACTGCTAGGTCCAATTTGGAGTGGGTAAGAGTATGCAGATGGGACCGAGTGCAGTGGCTCATGCCTGTAATCCCAGCACTCTGAGAGGCCGAGGCAGGTGGCTCACCTGAGATCAGGAGTTCAAGACCAGCCTGGCCAACATGGTGAAACCCCGTCTCTACTAAAAATACAAAAATTAGCCTGGCGTGGTGACATGTGCCTGTAGTCCCAGCTACTCAGGAAGCTGAGGCAGGAGAATTGCTTGAACCTAGGAGGTAGAGGTTGCAGTGAGCCAAGTTCATGCGACTGCACCACATGCGCTGTCACAGGGCAAGAAACTGTCTCTCTTCCCTGGCTCCAGTGTTATCAACAAAAGTATGCAGATAGGGGCAATAGCATAGACAAAGGTCTGAAAGCATTATTTGGTATGCTAAAGAGACTAGCCCAGCAGTTTTGTGAGAAGAGGCGGGGGCGGGGGGAGACAGGTATTTAAACCAGCCTGCATTTTAGCCCCAGTTCTGCCATGTTCCTGTTGATAACACTGGAGCCAGGGAAGGTTCCTGAGTAGGGGACAGAAGACAGAGCATATGCAAAACCAGTTAGAAGCTGGGGCAGGGGGAAAGGTCTAGCCCCAAGGTGGTCCCAGCTCTGTCTCTCCTCCCGCCAGGATGTGAAAGCCCAGCGCAGCCTGCCCCTCATTGGCTTCGAGGTGGGACCGCCCGAGGCAGGGGAGCGGCCTGACAGAAGGCATGTCTTCAAGATCACCCAGAGCCACCTCAGCTGGTACTTCAGCCCTGAGACAGAGGAACTACAGCGACGCTGGATGGCTGTGCTTGGCCGGGCGGGCCGAGGGGACACGTTCTGCCCGGGGCCCACACTGTCTGAGGACAGGGAGATGGAGGAGGCACCGGTGGCTGCTTTAGGAGCCACTGCTGAACCCCCCGAATCCCCCCAGACCCGAGACAAGACCTAGAGGGTTTCGGGCAAACTGGGAGCCCCCACCCCACACTCTAGCTGCCCATGTCTGATTGGGGGCTCTAGCCCCTTCCCTCCCAGCTCAGTCAATACTTGAACTCCCATCACGGGCACTTTCAATCCAGAATGCTGGGTCTTGGGTTTTTTAATTCATCTTTTCACAAAACGTGGGCTTTTAAAAAATATATTCCTACAGTGATGTCAATTTTTATTAATCCCTGTCCCCAGGGAGGATGGGAGCCGTTCCTAGTCCGGCCTGAATGAGGTCGTTTTTCTCCCTTATCCCTCAACACCCTACCACAGATCCTGCCTCCACCCAGTTCCCCACAAAGCACCAGAGGCAGGAGACCTGGATTCAAGTGCCAGCTCTGCCACTGACCCTGGGGCCCCGACCCACCCCTGCCTCCTCAGCCAGTGTCTTCACACGTACAACCCCACGTGGGGTGGCAACTAGACCTCTCCTGCCTCTCCCATGGCTTACAGCTTCTACCCGGCCCCAAGGCTACCCAGTATTTTATCGTCCAGACCCATGGCAGGGCCACCGGGCAGGACAGGGAAACGGGGGGAGGACAATGGATACTCAGTTTTTTGTGGTTTTTGTTTTTTGTTTTGTTTTGTTTTTTTAAGAAAAATACAGTTTATTTCAGGCTTACAGTAACTTTCATAGCACTGCTGTGCTCCATTCGTTCATCTGTTTGGTTGTCCAAAGTACCAGGCTGCTAGGGTGGGCCCAGAAACTGCTCCCTTGTAAACTCTGAAGCTGAGTTCCCAGAAGGCTGATTCTAAGACTACTGCCACTCACAGGTCAAGTCACAGATTAAGCAGTAAGGTATTATTTATTAAGATCTTAAGCCTCACCCCTGAACTCAAATGGGATGGGATAAGGAGTAAGGAAAGAGGTTAGAGGAGACAGAAAACAAAGCCCAGCTCTTCCAAGCTCACCACCTAGCCAAGCTCTTCGAATTCCTGAGGGAACCCAGGACTGGAGGCTGGGCTGAAGGAAGGCAGCATTCCTGGGAGGTTCCAAGTTCTGGGCAGGGGTACAGAGCTGTTGCATGTGTGTGTGGGGTGGGGTAAGGGAGAGCCTCCAAAGCTACTTTCGTTCACATTTTCAACTATTCTCTGTTCCACTTGCATGTTCATCTCACCATTCCTGACCCAGCCAGCCCCCTATCACTGAGTACTGCTGCTGCTGCTGATCCTCTCCTCCCCAAATCCACCTGCCCACTGTCCACCGGCATCTAGCTCCTCCTCCAGCCACACCCACACTCACTCATCCCCTTCCTCACAATGACCGCACCCAAAAGACACTGCACCGGGGAACCCGGCTTCGTCACTCGGATGTTAACTAAAGGCCCAAGGGAATGTGCTGGACAAGGTCCCCCCACCCCCAAGACCAAGGACCCTAGGTTTTCCTTGCCCTGGAGGGAGCCAGATGGAGGAACAGGGGAGAGGGTGGAGATGGGGTAACCAGTCCACAGGTCTGCAATCCTCAAAAAAAAAAAAAAAACCCCTACAGACAACTCTCACAACAGCAAATAAGGGCCCAAAGCCATTTCCAATCATCCCCACTCATTTTTTTCTCCGGACAATGGTCCAGCCATCTTCCACTATATCCTCTTCCTTAATAGTCTGAGCGTCTGGATCAGAGGGTTCAGGCTGGGGGCAGACCCCATCTGTAGCAGCCCCATCATTCGTAGCTGTGACCTGGAGGGGAGATTTAAAAGACGGCTGAATACACTGACCATTAGAGACCCAGGCTCTGCTCCCGCTTTTCCAGGATTGGCTGTGTAACTTTAGGAAAGTTCCCTGCCCTCTCTGGATAATACTACTACCACCAACCACCGCCATCCCCTTATCACTTCCCTGTGAATCTAGCTGCTCTCCCAGAAAATTGAAAACATCTGTATCCCCCAACCCAGGGGGCACCCACTTCACCTCCATCTCTTCCACACTGTCCACATCATCTTCATCCTCATCAGTCTCTCTAGCTGTCTTAAGTGCAGTGGCTGTGACCTTGCATTTTCTTTGAGTGATGCGGGAGGCCATCTCCCTCAGAGCAGCCCCATCACCCCTCTGGAAGTGGTGGAACATGGTCTGCAGTTGCTGGCTCACCTACCAAGAAAATATTCAGCCAGTTTGGATTTTCCAGAGAATCTACTATACAAACAGCCCGTGTTTGAAGCAACAGTGGGGAGTAGGTTGGATTTTTCCAGAAGAGAAAAGAGCTCTTTCCTCCCCAAGGAATTACCAATGAAGCAACCACATATGAAGGGCTCAAATGAGGGCCTAAAGCATCAAAAGAGAGCCTAACTAGCAGGGAAGGCTCTAGAACTGGGCTTTGAAAGAAGTAAGATGTAAAAGGGAAGGTAATCTTATTGGGGAGCAATGGTAACCAGAGCAGGGGTGAAAATGGACCTGGACTGGCCTGACCTGCCCTTGGGATGGGGGTGAGGAACAGGCCTGGATGGGAATGATGTATACAAAGAAAGAAAAGAAGGCAGGGTTTGGAAAGGCTACACTTTTTCCTCTAGGCAACAGAGAGTCACAGTCAAGAGTCTTGGCCCAAAACAGACAGCTGGGGAGAAGAAAGACTACAGGTAGGGAGACTGCAGTTGTGCCCATGATAAGCTCACCTGGGGCAGACTCCCATCTTCCACAACTGTATCAAACTCGTTGGTCAACAGCTCTCCAAGGAAGTCTTCCACCTCATCTAGCTCCAAGTCAGCTAAGTAGAAAAGGACAGGGCCCTTGGGTCAAAGACCAGCCAACTTCATCACCCCTGCCCACTGCTCTTCAATATCTACTTGGATCTGCAACTGGGTGGGTAAAGGCACAGTGAGTCTTTTATCTGCTAAAGTGTTCTGCATTCCAGGTTTTAACGTAATTTTTTAAGAACCACTAAATATTAATACCTCATTTCCAATCTCTTCCATCCTGCCTTTTATCTGCTAAAGTGTTCTGCATTCCGGGTTTTAACATAATTTTTTAAAGAACCACTAAATATTAATACCTTATTTCCAATCTCTTCCATCCTACCAAGGCCTCTTCCCACAACTCCCAGCCCTAAACTCACCCTCTTTCATCTGGCCTATTCTAACTAGCCTCCCCTCTGTGAGACCTTGAGCAAGGTACTTCTTTCTGAGCCTCAGTTTTCTCATCTGTAAAGTGGGGCTAATGGTGGCCTCCTCAAAGGTCTGTTATGAGGAACCATCCAACACAATGCCTAGCACAGTGAACATCCACAATCCATGTTAATTTCTATCATGCAAAAGCTGAAGTTTTTGAAGTGTAGAGAACCTTCACAACTGTGGTTCCACTGATAAAAGAAGCCACAGACCAATGGGATAGTTAAGAAGAAACAGACATAGTAATTCCAATGATTAAATCATCATAGCCTTGACACTGACATCCTACTGTGTGACTCTGACCGAGCCACCTTCCTCTCTGGGCTTCAGTTACCTATGGGCTTATGCTCTACTTTTTCTGAATTAGAGAGTAACTCAAGAAAGTCTTCCACAAAGCTCCTAGCCCTCTCCCCTCTATGTACTTTCCCTGGGAGAGCTCATCCACACTCTTGGCTTTCCCTACCACTCAAACTTAATATCCCCCAAATTTATCTCCAACTGAGACTACTCTGTGCCTGGACGTTTCACAGATGCTGCAGATCTTCCATATCCAAAGCCAGACTCATCACCTTACTCTTCAAACCAGCATCGCATCCTCCAGGGTTCCTCTACTCCGAGAAAAGACACCTAATCCACCAATCAACTCAAACCAGGAACTTGCCTCTTTTTCCCTCCCTGTCTCCAGCCAACCAATCTCCAAGGCCCTATTCCATCCCTTCTTTGCCATGCCTGTTGCCACTGTCCTACTTCAGGCCTCATCAGTTTCTAGACAAAAACAGCGTTCTCATCAGTCTTTCCCTCTCCAGGTTATGCTTCATACTGATTATTTCCTGAACTTTCTAGCCAGCAAATCCCATCCTATTTCTCACCTTAGAACCTGCCCACGAATTTTTACCAGCTACTGCAGTGTTTCAGTTTGCCTTTGAGAAACATCTGTTCTCCTGGGTCTTAAGGGACACTATCCATAGAAAGCTAATGAGAAACAAAAGCAAACAGGTTTTTTAGTGGTTCTTATTCTTACCCAAGCCTTAAATATGTTCATGAGTGTTAAGACTTTTCAGTGGGAACAGAAGAAAAGAGTTTTTCTTACATAAGGTAACTGGAGAAGCTTCTTCACTGAACATCTAACAGGACTAGTTAGCATGAATTTTGGCAAACACTGGCCTAATGATAAAATCAAAGGCACATAAGGGCTTCCATGTCTTATGCTTTTCAGGGGGGCTTCCCACACCCCAGCTTCATTCTCTACCACTCCTCCACCCCCCATGCACACACACCCATACTCCAATACTGAGCTCCCTGCTACTTTCCAAATATAACACACTATACCCTCATGCCACAGAACTTGAGTGTTACTCTCTCTCTACTTCCCCCACCTAGTTAACTCCTTCTCATTAAGACCGAGCCCAATTCACCACCTCCACTGAGAAGCTATCTCCCCAGCCTGTTACCCCATGCACCCTGAGCTCCTCTTTATCAGAAAATCTATCAGTGTTGTAACTATTTACGTGTGTGGATCCTCACTGGATAGTATACTTTCTTGAGAGAGATGACTCTGCCTAATGTCATCTCCAAAGCTAGAAATCGAATGAAGATTTTTTTAAAAAACCATACTATGCAACAGGCCCTCTACTGGGCCTCTTATTCTTGTATATCCCTCAAGACGAGCCTACGGTGTAGATCTTTGCTGTCCAAACAGCCACAGGTGGTTACTGAGCACTTGAAATATGGCTAGGCCAAATCGAAATGTGCTAAAACTGTAAAATACCAGATTTTGAAAACTTAATACTAAAAAATGTAAAATATCTCAATGTTTTATACTGACTACATGTTGAAATATTTCGTACACACCTAGTTTAATAACATTGATTTCATCTTTTTGCTTTATTAAAGTGGCTACTAAAAAAATTTAAATTACATGGGACTAGCATAGTATTTCTACTGTACAGCGCTGTGGTGGATACTTTTATACGCATTTTAGGAACTAGGAAACTGAGTCTCAGGGAGGTAAATTGCCTTGTCCAGAGTAATCCCACGAGTCAGTGGTACAGCCCGTAAAGCACTGGAATCCAGGATTCTGATTCTAAAAGCTGAATTCATTCCACCTCGCCTTTAGGTACCAATCCACAACTGCTCGAGAGGAAATGCAGGCTCTGCGGGATGGGGCTCCTCCTCTACACACCCCCACACAGGCGGGTCGCAGCGCCTCACATTCACTCACCATTGCGCATGAAGTAATCCTCCACTGCACCCCCCAGCCACTTGGCCTTCTCCTGGCTGTGCACACCCCCGAAGCCATTCTCCACAGCGATCTGTAAACACAGGTCCAAGCCCACCAAGTCAGCTTGGGAGCAGACCTGGAGTAGCCTGGAGGCCGCTTACGCCGCCCAGCCAACTCCTCTTACGCCGCCTAGCCAAGCCTCAGGCACCTAGCCCAACCAACTCCTGTTCTGCCCCAGGCCCTATCCTTGACCTTGCCCTGGCCCTGGCCCCACTGACCTGCAAGGCCGGCCAGGCCTCCAGGGCCGCGCAAACCCCAGCCCGGAAAAGAGCTCGCGCATCTTCTGCAGCGCCCGCCATTATCCGGCCCCGGTCCACGTGACGTCCCGGCGGCCCAATCCCTCTGTAGCTCGGCCCAGGCAGAACGAGACGCAAGCCGAGCCTGAGAACACAGGATTCTCTTTTTCCGCAGAGCTGGCAGCAAGACCAGAGCAAAAGAAAAATCTGTCAGAGCGATCGATGACACCACCAGAGTTACTCACTTAAATCAAAGGACACCAGACCTGAAGAACGTGTGGGGCCATGGTTTCCGGATCCGTGGGTACTGCGGAGGAAATATGTGGGGAACTTATTACAGATACAGATTCCAGGCCCTGGGGCAGAGGACTCAGTGAGTATAGCCTTAAAAATCTGCATTAAAAAAAGCATCCTAACATCTGTATAGAATACTGCAACCAACGAGAGTAAAATACAATCAGCTCTCCCTATGGGGGGCGGTCCACATCCGTGAATTCAACCAACCTCAGATGGAAAATATTCAGGAAAAAATTGCATCTGCACTTAACATGTGCATACTTTTTTTCTTGACATTATTCCCCTAAACAATACAGTATAACAGCTATATACATAGCATTTACACTTTATTAGGCATTATAAGTAACCTGGAAATTATTTATTTATTTTTTTTTTTTTTTGAGACCGAGTGTCACTCTGTGGCCCAGGCTGGAGTGCAGTGGTGCCATCTCGGCTGACTGCAACCTCCGTCTCCTGGTTTCAAGCAATTCTCATGCCTCAGCCTCCCGAGTACCTGAGATTACAGGTGCACACCACCACTCCCAGCTAATTTTTATGTTTTTAGTAGAGACGGGGTTTCGCCATGTTGCCCAGGCTGGTCTCGAACTCCTGGGCTTAATCCACTTGCCTCGGCCTCCCAAATTGCTGGGATTATAGGCGTGAGTCACATCTGGAAATGATTTAAAGTACACAGTAGGATATTCATAGGTTATACGCAAATACTATGCCATTTTATATCAGGGACTTGAGCATCCATGAATTTTGGTATCCTCTGGAGGTCGTGGATCCAGTCTCCCACAGATACCCAGGGATAACTGTACATGTTTTTCTGAAGTGCACAAGAACATTCTCCAGAACAGATCATACACTAGGCCATACAGTAGGCCTCCATAGATTTAACAGGATTGAACATACAAAGTATGTTGTCTGACCACAATGGAAAAAAGTTAAAAATCAGTAAAAAGAAACTTACAAAATTCACAAATATATGGGAATTAACACACTCCTAAGCAATAAATCGGTCAAAGAAAAAAATCACAAAGAAAATTAGAAAACACTTTTAAATGAATGAAAACAAAGACATAACAAGATGCATGCGACACAGCTAAAGCAACACCTAGAGGGAAATCTTTAGCTGTAAACATGCATATTTAAAAAGAAGAGCCGGACATGGTGGCTCATGCCTGTAATCACAGCACTTTGGGAGGTTGATGTGGGAGGATGGCTTGAGCTCAGGAGTTCGAGACCAGCCTGGGCAACATAGTGAGACCCCATCTCTAAAAACAATTTTAAAAATTAGGCCAGGTGTGGTGGCTCATGCTTGTAATCGCAGCACTTTGGGAGGCCAAGGCAGGCAGATCACTTGAGTTTGAGACCAGCCTGGCCAACATGGTGAAACCCCGTCTCTACTAAAAATACAAAAATTAGCCAAGCATGGTGGCAAGCACCTGTAATCCCAGCTACTTGGGAGGCTGAGGCAGGAGAATGGCTTCAACCCGGAAGGCAGAGGTTACAGTGAGCCGAGATGGTGCCATTGCACTCCAGCCTGGGAGACAGAGCGAGACTCTGTCTCAAACTAAATAAATAAATAAATAAATTTGGCGGCCGGGCGCGGTGGCTCACGCCTGTAATCCCAGCACTTTGGGAGGCCGAGGCGGGCGGATCATGAGGTCAGGTGATCGAGACCATCCTGGCTAACACGGTGAAACCCCGTCTCTACTAAAAAAAAAAAAATACAAAAAATTAGCCGGGCGAGGTGGCAGGCGCCTGTAGTCCCAGCTATGCGGGAGGCTGAGGCAGGGGAATGGCGTGAACCCCGGGGGGCGGAGCCTGCAGTGAGCCGAGATCGCGCCACTGCACTCCAGCCTGGGTGAAAGAGCGAGACTCCGTCTCAAAAAAAAAATAAATAAAATAAAATAAATTTGAAAACCAGGCCAGGCATGGTGGCTCACACCTATAATGCCCACACTTTGGGTGGGCAGATCACCTGAGGTCAGGAGTTTGAGACCAGCATGGCCAATATGAACAAACCCTGTCTCTCCTAAAAATGCAAAAGTTAGCCAGGCATGATGACACACACCTGTAATCCCAGCTAACTGGGAGGCTGAAGCACGAGAATCACTTGAACCCGGGAGGCAGAGGTTGCAGTGAGCTGAGATCACTCCACTGCACTCCAGCCTGGGCGACACAGTGAGACTCTGTCTCAAACAAACAAACGAACAAACAAAATTAGATGGGCATAGTGGCATATGCGTGTAGTACCAGCCACTCAGGAGGCTGAGGTGGGAGGATTGCTTGAGCCTGGGAGTTCAAGGCTGCAGTGAGCCGTGATTGTGCCACTGCACTCCAGTGTGAGGGACAGAGCAAGACCCTGTCTCAAAAAAATAAAAAATGAAAGAATGATATCAAATTAATAACCTACACTTCCACTTCACAAAACCAGAAAAAGAAGAGCAAAGTAATCCCAAGGCAAGCATAAGAAAGGAAATAATAAATATTAGAACAGAAATAAATGAAATAGAGAATTGAGAAACAGTAGAGAAAAGAAAAAACAGTGAAACCAAAAGTCAGTTGTTGTTTTTTTGTTTGTTCGTTTGTTTGTTTTGAGATGGAGTCTGGCACTGTCACCCAGGCTGAAGTGCAGTGGTGCAATCTCAGCTCACTACAACCTCTGCCTCCCAGGTTCAAAGGAGTCTCCTGCCTCAGCCTCCAGAGTAGCTGGGATTACAGGCATATGCCATCATGCCCCGTTAATTTTTGTATTTTTAGTAGAGACAGGGTTTCACCATGTTGGCCAGACTGGTCTCGAACTCCTGACCTCAAGTGATCTGCCCACCTCAGCCTTCCCAAGTGTTTGGATTACAGGCGTGAGCCACTGGACCTGGGCGGTTATTTTTTTTTAGAGATGAAGTCTTTTTTTGTTGCCCAGGCTGGAATGCAGTGGCACAAACATTGCTCGCTGCTGCCTCAAACTCCTGGGCTCAAAGGATCCTCCTGCCTCTGCCTCCTGATTAGCTGGGACTACGGGAATAGGCCACCATGCCTGGCTAGTGTGTGTGTGTGTGTGTGTGTGTGTCTGTGTGTGTCTGTGTGTGTGTGTGTGTGTGTCTGTGTGTGTCTGTGTGTGTGTGTGTGTGTTGGGAGGGGGTGTCTCACTTTGTTGCCCAGGCTGGTCTTGAACTCCTGGTTTCAAGCGATCCACCTGCCTCGCCTCTCAAAATGCTGGGATTACAGGTGTGAGTGAATGCACCTGGCCAAGTCAGTTATTTGAAAAGACCAACAAAATTTACAAACCCTTAGCTAGACTGAGGAAGAAATAAAAGAAAGAAGACTCAAATTACTGAAATCAGGAATGAAAGAGGACGTATAATTACCGACCAGTCAAAAAAGACCACATATTATATGATACCATTTATATGAAATATACAGAATAGGTAAATCTATAGAGACAGAAAATAGATGAATGGTTGCCCAGGGCTTGGATGGGGAAAGAATAGATTATGACTTCTAAATGGCTTCAGGGCTACTTTTGGGGGTGTCGAAAATGTTCTAAAAATTAGATGAGGTAATGGTTGCTGTTATGAGCTAAATTATGTCCACCACCCCCCAAATTCATATGTAGAAACCCTAACCCCTAGTACCTCAGAATGCGACTGTATTGGGAGATAGAGCCTTTAAAAAGGTAATTAAGATAAAATGAGGTTGTATGGGTGGGCCCTAATCCATTATGACTGATGTCCTTATAAAGAAGGGGAGATTAGAACTCCGTGCAATGGCTCAGATTGCTTGAGGCCCAGGAGTTCGAGACCATCCTGGGCAACAAAGCAAGGCCCCCATCTCTACAAAAAAAAAATTTTTTTAATTAGCTGGGTGTGATGGCTGTAGTCCCAGCTACTCAGGAGGCTGAGGAGGGAGGATCACTTGAGTCCAGGAGGTTGAGGCTGCCGTGAGCCATGATTGTACCACTGCACTCTAGCATGAGTGACAGAACAAGCCCTGTCTCAAAAACAAAAAACAACAAAATGTAATAATAAGAGGAGATGAGGACACGGGCAAAGAGGGACACCAGAGAGGTGTACACACAGGGACAACTATGTGAACACACAGTGAGAAAGCTAAGGAGAAAGCCAAGGAGCAAATCAGAGGAAACTATACTAAAAGCCATTGAATTGTACACTTTACTTATTTGTTGATTTATTGATGAAAGTATTTCCTTAAAATTAGAAATCTAATTTACAAATTACAAATTTTTAAAAACTGACAAATGTCACAAACATCTTCTAACCCAGAAAAATAAAATATTATTTTGTTGTTGTTTTGTTTTTGTTTTGTAGAGGCAAGGTTTCACCATGTTGGCCAGGCTGGTCTCAAACTCCTGACCTCAGGTGAGCCGCCTGCCTCAGCATCCCAAAGTGCTGGGATTATAGGCGTGAGCCACCACGCCCGGCCAAAATAAAATATTCTTATTAATTACCTGACTCACCTCTCTACTAATTTTTCTACATTTTTTGATATCAAAGAGTTTATAGAACTCTTCATATGACAAGTATTTTATATTTTCTAGAGAGAACACAAAGAATTCAATTGATTTCAATTCAGTTGAGTAAAATTTTTTATTATTGGTATTTTAGAAAAGTTTCAATTTCACAACTCATTATTAGTAATGTACATTTTAAGATTTTTGTCAAACTTGGGAAAATTTCTAGTTTCTTTTACATGTGAGCTGTAAGATTTCAGGTTATTTTAACTTCTCTTGGCACAGCGACAAATCTTAAACACTCTTCAAATAGACCAGGCTCAATAACCAGAGACCTGGAAGTGGCCTGTGCAAATGTGGGGCCCTGAGGCTTAAGATTGATTAGTTCTACGATAAATCTATCTCTGTGCAATGCCCAGGGAGAAAGGAGCACAGGGACTCATGGGAGTTCAGCAGAGGGTCCCTGACCCAGCCTTGGGGGTTGTGGCAGGCCTCTCAGAGATGACACGTGAGCTGATTCTTAAAGTTTGAGTAGAATTTTGCTGGGTGATGGGGAGTGTGTGTGTATGGGGGTGGAAGGTGTTACTGAAAGGAGGAAAAAGCTTTCTGTGCAGGGGAAAAATGTGTGCAAATACAGAGGCAGGAAGCAACATGGTGTGTGATGATAATTAGAGCAATTTCAGACTGAGAGGGAACCTCAGGGACATAGCCTCCTCCGTAACTCCAGAGACTCATTTTTTGTAGAGTCAGCAGATTGAGTTCAGAGAGGCCCAAATGAAGATATTGATAAACCTCAGTTCAAGTTCCCACAATCTGAGGCCTCAAACATACACAGAGAGAATAGGCCTGCTAGATATCCCCACACATGGAGTCCCTCTCCGGGATGTAACAAACCAAAGCCTCTGAATGAACCCTGAGATTTAGCTTTGAGACTGAAGTCCAAGGCCGAGTATCCTAAGTACCAAACGTCTTCACCTTTTTTGTGACTTGAACCCCCATCGGAAATCTGGTAAAGTCAATATAGCTCTTCACAGAATGTTTTTATTTTAAAATTTCTGAGGCAGGATAATCGCTTGAACTCAGGAGGTGGAGGTTTCAGTGAGCTGAGATCGCGCCACTGCACTCCAGCCTGGGCGACAGAGCCAGATTCCATCTCAAAAAAAAAAAAAAAGAAAAAAGAAAAAACTTCTTTTGCAGAGACCAGGTTCTCACTATGTTGCTCAGGCTGATCTCAAACTCCCGGGCTCAAGTAATCTTCCCTCAGCCTCCGAAAGTGCTGGGAATACAGGCATGAGCCTAGCCCAGAATAATGTTTTTAAATGCATACAATAAAATATAGGTTTACAAAGGAAGTCAAGTGTGTTAAAATACAGTTATCAAAATATTACAGAAACACCATTCCAAATTGTGTATTTGTTTGCCAATTTCAAAATTGCAATTAGGCCAGGTGCGGTGGCTCACACCTATAATCCCAGCACTTTGGGAGGCCAAGGCAGGCAATCACCTGAGGTCAGGAGTGCGAGACCAGCCTAACATGCTGAAACCCCGTCTGTACTAAAAATAGATAAATTAGCTGGGCATGGTGGTGCACACCTGTAGTCCCAGCTACTCTACTCAGGAGGCTGAAGCAGGGGAATTTCTTGAACTCAGAGGCAGAGGTTGCAGTGAACCGACATGGCACCACCGCAATCCAGCCTGGGCAACAGAGTGAGAATCTATAAAAACTAAAAAAAAAAAAAAAAAAAAAAGGAAGGGAGGGAGGGTAGAAAGACACAGACACCCCAAAATTCTATGCATGATGTTTTATAAGTCCATGTATCCCAAACTCAACTCCCAGCATGACACCTCCAAGATTAAAATGCAGGTTGAACCACCACATTGAATGTGCAGAGGATGCTTCCAGATAGAAAATTTCAGCCGGGCGCGGTGGCTCACACCTGTAATCCCAGCACTTTGGGAGGCCAAGGTGGGTAGATCACAGGGTCAGGAGTTCCAGACCAGCCTGGCCAACATAGTGAAACCCTGTCTCTACTAAAAATACAAAAATTAGCCGGGCGTGGTGGCGTGTGCCTGTAGTTCCAGCTACTTGGGAGGCTGAGGCAGGAGAATCGCTTGAACCCGGGAGGTGGAGGTTGCAGTAAGCCAAGATCACGCCACTGCACTCCGGCTTGGGCAACAGAGTGAGACTTTGTCTCAAAAAAAAAAAAAAAAAGAAAAGAAAATTTCAGATTAGGACCAAGCCTGGGATCCCAAGACAGAGCTCACCAGACAGACATCCCTGGGTGAGGCCATCACATCCATATCTCCTAGGCTTGACCTCAGGCTAAAATCTCCAGACTGGGCTTCCAATACCTGGGCAGACTGAGCTCTGAAACTGGCACTCACTCAGTGAGAGGCTTAGTCATATGTCAGACAAAATATCAGGCTCCCATATCAAATCCTCTCCCAACTGAAACACTAGAATTAGTGTCTCAAGAGTGAACCATCTGGGCAGATTCCTTGAGTCCAGGAGTTTGAGACCAGCCTGGGCAACATGGCAAAACCCTGTCTCTGAAAAAAATACAAAAATTAGCAGGACATGGTGGGACATGCCTGCGGTCTCCAAGCTACCCTGGAGGCCGAGGTTGGAGGATCAGCTTGGGCCCAGGAGGCGGAGGTTGCAATGAGCAGAGATGGCAGCAGTGCACTCCAGCATGGGTGACAGAGCCAGATCCCTGTCTCAAAAAAAAAGAGTGAACCATCAACATGTAAACCGTTAACCTTAAAGTCATGTCCCCATAATGCCCATAATGAGCCTCTAGGTAGAGCCATGGGACTGAGTCCCCAAACTTAGCTCCTTGAAGGAGTATGGGGACTGGGACTGATATCCTGCAAGTGGGCCCAGGGTGAGTTCCCAGAAGGACCCATCACATACTAAAGCCACAAACTCATCCCCCCTGCTGAAAGTGTAGACTGAGCCCATGTTCTGAAACAGCTTCCCTCAGACTGAAAACCTAATATCTGAACCTGGAAATAACATGCCCAAGGCCGGGCACAGTGGCTCACGCCTGTAATCAGAGCACTTTGCGAGGCTGAGGCAGGCAGATCACTTGAGGTCAGGAGTTTGAGACCAGCCTGGCCAACATGGTGAAACCCCGTCTCTACTAAAAATACAAAACTTAGCCAAGCATGGTGGTGGGCCCCTGTAGTCCCAGCTACCTGGGAGGCTGAGGCAAGAGAATTGCTTGAACCCGGGAGTCAGAGGTTGCAGTGAGTTGAGGTCACACCACTGCACTCCAGCCTTGGCGACACAGCGAGACTCTGTCTTAAAAAAAAAAAAAAAAAGTGAAAAAATTAGCTGAACGTTGTGGCGCTTGCCTGTAGTCCCAGCTACTCGGGAGGCTGAGGCAGGAGAATCACTTGAACCTGGGAGGCAGAGCTTGCAGTGAGCCGAGATGGCGCCACTGCACTCCAGCCTGGGCGACAGAGGGAGACTCTGTCTCAAAAAAAAAAATAAATTCCCCAACCCTTCTATAGGTCTGTATCTGAAAACAAAACAAAACAAAACAAAGATAAATGATTAATAAAAATAAAAAATAGGCCAGGCATGGTGGCTGACGCCTGTAATCCCAGCACTTTGGGAGGCCAAGGCAGGTGATCACTTGAGGTCAGGAGTTCGAGACCAGCCTGGCCAACATGGTGAAACCCCATCTCTACTAAAAATAGAAAAAATTAGCTGGGTCTGGTGGCACGCACCTGCGGTCCCAGCTACTCGGGAGGCTGAGACAGGAGAATCACTTGAACCAGAGAGGGGGAGGCTGCAGTGAGCCAAGATCACGCCACTGCACTCTAGCCTGGGTGACAGAGTGAGACTCTGTCTCAAAAAATAAAAATAAAATAAAATTAAAAAATAAGAAAATTCCCCCACCCTTTTGCTCTCCAGAAAGGGCTCACCAAAAAGGACCTCCCTACTCCCACACAGACCGAGATAAGACTCACCTTCACCTTTCCTCAATGACTCAGACAAGACCTGTCTTTATCCTTCCTCATTGCCCCAAAAGATTCCTAGATTGTCAACCCTTGTCTACTTGCCTCCATAAAATTCCAGTCCCCTTCCTTTTCTTTGAGATGTTTCTCAATAATGTATGGTCTCCCTGTTGCAGTAGCCTGAATAAAATAATCTCAATTGTCCACTGCATTTTACCTTTTACACCACCAGACTCCATCTTTACACCTAGACACGTTGTACTCAGATCCTCAGAGAAACTGCCTCATTTATTCACTCATTCTTTAAATATTGATTGAATGCTGACTATGTGCTAAGCAATGGGGAGCCAATAAGACAGACAAAGGCTCTGCTTCCATAGGACTTACATTTGAGTGAGGATGACAGGGGAGGGAGGCTGGTCAGGGAAGGCACTTCTGAGGATATAACATTTAAGGTAGGCCGGGCGCAGTGGCTCACGCCTGTAATCCCAGCATTTTGGGAGGCTGAGGCGGGTGGATCACCTGAGGTCAGGAGTTCGAGACCAGCCTGGCCAACATGGTGAAACCTCGTCCCTACTAAAAATACAAAAATTAGCCAGGCATGGTGGCCTGTGCCTGTAATCTCAGCTACTCGGGAGGCTGAGGCGGGAGAATCACTTGAACCTGGGAGGCAGAGGTTGCAGTGAGCCAAGATCAAGCCACTGCACTCCAGCCTGGGCGACAGAACAAGAGTCCATCTCAAAACAAACAAACAAAAACATTTAAGGTGTGCTCAGACGTAGAGCCGGAGAAAGAAGCTTCCAAGAAAAGGAAAGAGCAAACACGAAGGCCAGGGTGACAGTGCTTAGTATGAGAGGGAAAGAGCTACAGGAGATGAGGTGAATGCCACAGGCAGGGGCCCTGTTAGTCATGGCAAGAAGTTTGAATTTTATTTTAAATATAGTGGAAAATCTTCTATGCCAGGTAATGAAGATATCTGACTTACATTTTTGAAAGATCACTTTGGCTATTACGTGGAGAAGGAATTATAGAAGGGCGGAAGTGGAAGCAGAGAGACCATTGGGAAGCTACTATAATAGTTTAAACAAGCCAGGCACGGTGGCTCATGCCCGTAATCACAGCACTTTGAGAGGCTGAGGCAGGCGGATCACCTGAGGTCAGGAATTTGAGACCAGCCTGGCCAATATGATGAAACCCCGTCTCTACTAAAAATACAAAACATTAGCCAGGCATGGTGGTGGGCACCTGTAATCCCAGCTACTTGGGAGGCTGAGGCAGGAGAATCACTTGAACCCAGGTGGCGGAAGTTGCAGTGAGCCGAGATCACGCCACTGCACTACAGCCTGGGAAATAACCAAAAAAAAAAAAAAATGGGACTGTAACTCTTTGGAGGCCGAGGTGGGGATCACCTGAGGTCAGGATTTGAGACCAACCTGGCCAAAAAGGAGAAACCCACTTCTACTAAAAAACAAAAAAATTACCAGGTAATGGTCACACCTGTAGTCCAGTATCAGAGCCTGAGGCAGGAGAATCGTTGAACTGGAAGGCAGAGGTTGCAGACCGGGATTAGCACTGATCCAGCGAAGAGACAGACTGAGATAACTCAAAAAAAAAAAAAAAAAAAAAGTTCAAACAAGAGACAATGGGGGTTTGGTGTAGATTAGAGATATGGAGATGGAGAGATGTGGACAAATTCAGGATAAATTTTAGAGGTAGAACCAATAGCACTCCATAATAAATTGAGTGTAAAGGAGGTGAGAGAAGGGATGATTCTCAGCTTTCTAGTTCAGTAACTACTGGTTATACAGATGGGAGAAGGTGAGAGGGGGGAAAGACTTGGGGAAGAATATCAAGATTTCTGTTTTAGACATGTTCAATTTGAGGTGCTTGTGAGATAATCCAGTGGCGATGACAAGGAGGCAGTTGGTTCTACAAGCTCAGAGAACTTCAACATTTAGAGGTCAGCAAAGGAGACTGAGAAGAAACAGAAGTGTTTCTAGGAGGGATTGTTGATTGCCAGATGCTACTGAAAAGACAAGTAGGATAAGAAAAAAAAAACAAACCTACCTGTTGGATTTGACATGAAGTCTTTGGTGACTTTGACAAGAGTGGGTTCTATGGAGTAGTATGAAGCTAGACTGCAGTTGGTTGAAGAGTGGGAGATGAAGTGGAGAGAGTAATATGTAACTTACATCTGGAGAAGGTTTGCATGAGAGGAACAGAGAAATAGGCAGTAGTAGGAAGAGCTCATGGTATTCAAGGGGGCTCTTAAAGATGGTATATCGGCCAGGCACGGTGGGTCACGCCTGTAATCTCAGCACTTTGGGAGGCCAAGGCGGGTGGATCACCTGAGGTCAGAAGTTCGAGACAAGCCTGGCCAACATGGTGAAACCCCATCTCTACCAAAAATACAAAAATTAGCCGGGCGTGGTGGCAGGTGCCTATAATCCCAGCTACTTGGGAAGCTAAGGTAGAAGAATCGCTTGAATCCAGGAGGTGGAGGTTGCAGTGAGCCAAGACCGCACCACTGCACTCCAGCCTGGGCAACAAGAGCGAAACTCCATCTCCAAGAAAAAAAAAAGATGGTATATAATAGAGCATATGCATGTGATGATGAGAATGCGCTCAAAGAGGAGAAACTGGTGATGCAGGAGACATGAGAGTCACCCAAGGAGCAAAGCTTTTGAGTACATGAGAGGGGCCAAATGCCGAAATAGAGGGACTGGTCTTTGATACGAGGAGGGACAGTTCCTCCATGTGAGAAGTCAGAAGAAGAAGAGGAGGTTGGGTGCAGAGAGGATTGTAGATTTCATGGTGAGATAAGGAAATTCCCATTTGAATGTTGTATCTACCTTCTTTTTTTTTTTTTTTTTGAGACAGGGTAGATGTGTGGCACCATCGTCCTCTGATTGAACTAACTCACCTTACCTCCAGTACGTGAGTGCAGGTTTTGAGACAGTCTTGGACTGTCGCCCTGGCTGGAGTGCAATGGTGTGATCTCAGCTCACTGCAACCTCCATCTCCTGGGTTCAAGCGATTCCCCTGCCTCAGCCTCCTGAGTAGCTGGGATTACAGGCGCACACCACCACACCTGGCTAATTTTTTGTATTTTTAGTAGAGATGGGGTTTCACCTTGTTGGCCAGACTGGTCTCAAACTCCTGACCTCATGATCTGCCCGCCTTGGCCTCCCAAAGTGCTGGGATTACAGGAGTGAGCCACTGCATCCGGCGCAGCTCTACCTTCTTAATGAAGGGTGTTGTGAGGCCATCAACTGAAAGTAAGGACAGAGGCTGGGATGAGCAAGGTTTGGGAGGAGAGGAAGAGGTATGAAATAGTTATTTCTGGCCGGGTGCAGTGGCTTATGCCTGTAATCCCAGCACTTTGGGAGGCCAAGGCGGGCAGATCACCTGAGGTCAGGAACTCGAGACCAGCCATGATCAATATGGCGAAACCCCATCTCAACTGAAAATACAAAAATTAGCCGGGCGTGGTGGTACACACTGGTAGTCCCAGCTACTCGGGAGGCTGAGGCAGGAGAATCGCTTCAACCCAGGAGGCAGAGGTTGCAGTGAGCCGAGATTGCACCACTGCACTCCAGCCTGGGCAACAGAGCAAGACCCTGTCTCAAAAAGAAAAATAGTTATCTCTGAGAGTGGAGAGGTGATCATAGCAGGATTGCTATGAGTCCCAGCTACTAATACCTATTTGAGGTCTGCAATCAATACTTTAGAGTGAAATCATTGGCTTGTGTGGGTTTTTTTGTTTTGTTTTCTCTAACAGCATTCAGCTGCTCTCTTACAGAGGTCGAGCGTAACCTAGGTTGTGTTTGGCCAGATGAGTATAAAGATGAGAGAGACGGGCTGTTTGTTTTCTATGCTGTGTAACAAGTTACCACAAAGTTAGAGACATAAAACAACACACATGTATTATCTCACAGTTTCTGTGTGTCAAGAGTTTGGGAACAAATTATCTGGGTCCTCTTTTTCAGGATCTAACTAGGCTGCATCATGGGTGTCAGCTGGGGCTGCAGTCTCATCAGAGGCTTAACTAGGGAAAATATCTGCTTCCAAGCTCCCTCAGGCTGTTGGAAGAATTCGTCTTTTATTTCTTTAATATCTTCTATATCATATCAAGGAAGAATTAACCTTGAAGCTATAGGACTGAGGTCCTCATTTTCTTGCTAGCTTTCATCCAGAGTTGGCTCTCAACTGCAAGTAATGAGTTCCTTGCCACGTGGCCCTCTGATAACTTGGCAGCTTATTTTTTCAAAGCTGACAAAAGGGAGTCTCTGTAACTCCAGTATACCAAGATGGAGTCTCAGCAAAGTGACATCCCATCACCTTTGCCATATTCTATCGTTATTTATTTATTTATTTATTTATTTATTTATTTATTTATTTATTTATTTATTTTGTAGAAACAGAGTCTTGCTGTGTTTTCCAGGCTGGTGTTAAACTCCTGGGCTCAAAAGATCCTCCCACCTCAGCCTCCCAAAGTGCTGGGATTACAGGTATGAGCCACTGCACCTGGCCTGCCATATTCTAGAAGGCTAGAAACAAGTCACAGGTTCTGCTGACACTCCAGAAGATAAGATTACATGGGACATAAACACCAGGTGGTGGGGATTACTGGAGGTCACTTTAGCATCTGTTGGCCACAAGGGCTAGAATAGTAAGGATGTTTGCAAGGGAGTGATTATAATGATGAATAATGAAATCTAAGCTGAGTGTGTTAGTTTTCTATTGCCACATAACCAATTACTACAAATTTAACAGCTGTAAAAAAAACACACATATTGTCTCCCAGTTTCCATGGGTTAGAAATCCAGGCACAGCTTAACTGGATTCTCTGTTCAGGGTCACACAGGCTGCAATCAGGATGTTGTCCAGGACTGCAGCATCATATGAGGTTTGGGTCCTCTTTCAAACTCACATAGTTGTTGGCAGAATTTAGTTCTTTGTGGTTGTAGAACTAAGGCCCTCAGACCCTAGGGGCTGCCTGCCATGTGGCCATCTCCATAGGTAGTACACAATAGCATAGCAGCTTCTTGCTTCTTCAAGGCCATCAGTTTGAGTCTTTGCATGCTAGCAAGATGGAGCCATAGCTATATCTAGAGAGAGACCAGAGAGGTAGGGGCAGGGCAAATCAGAGGAGTGAAATCCTATCATCCTGGCCATATTCTATCGGTTCGAAGCAAGTCACAATGACCACCCCCTTCAAGGGAAGGGGGATTATACAGGGCATAATAATGGGGTACAGATACTATGGGGGTCATCAGATAATTCTGCCTACCATACTGGGGAAGGAGGGAAGTGAGGACATGAGGGGACTGAGGGGCAGTTAGTTAAAAGGTGGTAGGAGCTGCCGGGCGTGGTGGCTCACACCTGTAATCACAGCACTTTGGGAGGCTGAGGCAGGCGGATCACAAGGTCAAGAGATCGAGACCATCCTGGCCAACATGGCGAAACCCCGTCTCTACTAAAAATACCAAAAAAAAAAAAAAAAAAAAATAGCCAGGTGTGGTGGTGCATGCCTGTAGTCCCAGCTACTCGGGAGGCTGAGGCAAGAGAATCGCTTGAACTCAGGAGGCAGAGGTTGCAGTGAGCTGAGATGGCACCTTTGCACTCCAGCCTGGGAGACAGGGCAAGACTCCATCTCAAACAAACAAACAAAAGGTGGTGGGACCAAAGAATCAGAGGTTGAGGTGAGGTTGAAGAATTTTTACATGGGAGAACAAATTAGAGAAATGAGCCTCTTCCTCCAGAGATAGACACAGATTTACAAAGAGGCAGCCAGCTTGTTGAGTGGATCATCATATGTTAGATTTCAGCCCAGACCCTACTCATCCTCTGGACTGGGAGTTCTTGTGCAATGCATAAACTGTACAGCCATACACAGCAGCCAAGGCAGCATATATAGGGGGAATGACCACTATGGGGTCAGCCTCAGCTCTCTCATCTCCCAGCTAGACAACCTAAGGCCAGCTATCCCCCTCTCTGAGCTTCGGTTTCTTCACTGGACAAATGGGAGACGTTCACACTCATCTTACAGAGTTGTTGTGATTATTATTATTATTATCATCATTATTATTTTGAGATGGAGTCTCACTTTGTTGCCCAGGCTGGAGTGCAGTGGCATGATCTCGGCTCACTGCAACCTCCGCCTCCTGGGTTCAAGCAATTCTCCTGCCTCAGCCACCTGAGTAGCTGGGACTTACAGGCACCTGCCACCACACCCGGCTAATTTTTGTATTTTTTTAAGTAGAGATGGGGTTTCACTATGTTGGCCAGACTGGTCTCAAACTCCTGACCTCAGGTGATCTGCCTGCCTCAGCCTCCCAAAGTGCTGGGATTATAGGCGTGAGCCACCGCACCTGGCCTGTTGTGATAATTAAAGGAGCTAATTGACACAAAGCATCTGATGGGGAGCCCTAGAGAGGGCAGTGGGACCTGGCTTCTGCCCTAGAGAGCACTCAAGCCTGATAGCCTATGTGTCACCCTTTTCTCGTCTCTCTCACAACCTACTCCGACATGATTCCTCCACTGGATTTCCACTTCTGTGGTCTGCCATATCCCCTTGGCCATTTTTCTATTGGGGTGTCGGGGCTTTGAATGTTTTTTTTTTTTTTGAGACAGAGTATCACTCTGTCACCCAGGCAGGAGTGCAGTGGTGCAATCACAGCTCACTGCAGCCTCGACCTCCCTGGGCTCAGGTGATCCTCCCACCTCAGCCCTCCTAAGTAACTGGGACTACAGGCACGTGCCGCCATGCTCGGCAGGAGCTTTGACTCTTGAATGAGGCAAAGATAGAAAAAAGTGATTGTCAGCAAGGCGCGGTGTCTCACGCCAGTAATCCTAGCACTTTGGGAGGCCGAGGCAGGTGGATTGCCTGAGCTCAGGAGTTGCAGACCAGCTTGGGCAACATGGTGAAACCCCGTCTCTACTAAAATACAAAAGAAAAAATAAATTAGCCAAGCGTGGTGGTGTGCACCTGTAGTCCCAGCTACTCAGGAGGCTGAGGCAGGAGAATTGCTTGAACCCAGGAGGTGGAGGTTGCAGTGAGCTGAGATGGTGCTACTGCACTCCAGCCTGGTGACAGAGAGAGACTCCATCTCAAAAAAAAAATTGTCTATTCATTCATTTCAGGAGTGGTGTCTGGGAAAACTCATTAATAAGTCTCGCTGTTATCAAGTTCCCTTGGTAGTTGAATGGCTTCTGTCTGTCCAGCCTTCCTTTTAATCTTGTGAGTTCTGCTCGTAGCCTGGAAATAATTCCCTTCTTCCTTAAGGTAGACAAGGCCACTTTCTGTTACTTGCAAACAAAGAATCCTGACCAAACCCCACAGTTACAAATATGGAGATGAAGCTGAGCTGGACTTCTGCTAATCTTGCCGAATAATTGGGAGGGAAGCCTCCCAGAATAACATGATGAATTCTAATTAATGAAGTGTTACAGGTTCCAGTTTTGCTCTCTATGAGTGGATGTATTAAATTACTATGTGGGCCGGAAATGGCAAATGGCAGCTCACGCCTGTAATCCCAGCACTTTGGGAGGCCAAGGTGAGCAGATCACTTGAGCTCAGGAGTTTGAGAAGAGGCCTAAGCAACATGGCAAGACCCCATCTCTAAAAAAATAGATAGATAGATAGATCTCTCTCTATATATATAAAATTAGCCAGGCCTTGTGGCATGTGCTTATAATCTCAGCTACCTGGGAGGCTGAGGTGGGAGGATCACTTAAGCTTCGGTTGTGGGCGGGTGTCAAGGCTGCAGTGAGCCACGATTGTGACACTGTAGTCCAGCTGGGTGACAGAGCAAGACCCTGTCTCCAAAAAATAAACATAAAAAATAATTTTTTTTGGCCGGGCGTGGTGGCTCCCGCTTGTAATCCCAGCACTTTGGGAAGCCGAGGCAGGAGGATCACCTGAGGTCAGGAGTTTGAGACCAGCCTGATCAACATGGAGAAGCCCCGTCTCTACTAAAAATACAAAAAATTAGCCAGGCGTGATGGTGCATGCCTGTAATCCCAGCTACTTGGGAGGCTGAGGCGGGAGAATCGGTTGAACACAGGAGGCAGAGATTGTGGTGAGCCGAGATCGTGCCATTGCACTCCAGCCCGGGCAACAAGAGCAAAACTCCGTCTCAAAAATAATAATAATAATAATTTTTTGAGATAGAGTCTTGCTCTGTCACCCAGGCTAGTGTGCAGTGACACAATCTCAACACACTGCAACCTCCATCTCCCGGGTTCAAGCGATTCTCCTGCCTCAGCCTCCCAAGTAGCTGGGATTACAGGTGGCCACCACCACACCTGGCTAATTTTTGTTTTTTTAGTAGAGACGGGGTTTCACCATGTTGGCCAGGCTGGTCTCAAACTCCTGACCTCAAGTGATCCCCCCGCCTCGGCCTCCCAAAGTGCTGGGATTTACAGGTGTGAGCCACCGCACCCAGCCAAAAATAAAAAAATAAATTACTATGTGATATGGAATAATAAGCCCATTGTAAACCAAAGTTTGAGTGGACATAATATACTATTTGCTGTCAGAAAATTTTTGGAGCCTTGGAGACAAAGCCATTTGGATAACACGTTGGCCAGCCGGGGAGCACCTATTGTGAGAACAGTGCAGGCAAGCAAAGCGCACCCAGATTTTTGTTTCCTCCACTATGTAATCTGCTTCATACCCAATATGGCCCCAGTTGGAAACTCCTTGAGTGTTCTGTTACCTTGCCTGGGAGAAATAAGAGCTAAACAGTTCCTGAAATTCTCAGCTGCTGGCCTCATCCACAATGATGCCAGTGTCCCCAGGCATTCATTCCATCTCTGAGAACCAGGGGCTTCATGTAGATTAACCCTCACAGAGATGTTAAATCTGCTTTTGTTTTGTTTGGTGAATCCCTAGGGAATGGAAAGAGGGAGGTTCTGTGATGGGCAAACAATTGCCTGAATCTGCATCTAGTGCCTTTGAGACAGTGAGATCTCTGAGAAGAGCTGAGCATATGCCCAGAAAGACTGGTCACTCAGGGTCATTCATCCCAAGGATTTAGAGGTCTTCCGTTTTAAACCCCTGAACTTCACTTTCTTGGGGAACCTGTGAAGGACCTCACTGATCTGTACTGGAAGGTGGGGGTCAGGCAAAGCGTTGATCAGTAGTAGACCAGCAGTACCAGATAGAAGCGGACTGGTGTTCCATAGCGACACTTTGTGGCGATGAGACAAAACGGCAGGCACGGCAGTGGAGGCCTTACCCCACCCTCCACCCCCGACCCCTGACCCCACTGCCCCGTGTAGCGCTGAGGCTTAGACATCAAGGCGACCTCCTTTGCAGATTGTGTAAATTCCTGGATAAACCAGAGGAAGAGAAGAGCCAAAGAAAGTGGTACTAAACTTTTTTTTTTTTTTTGAGACGGAGTCTCACTCTGTCGCCCAGGCTGGAGTGCAGTGGCGCGATCTTCGCCTCCTGGTTCATGCCATTCTCCTGCCTCAGCCTCCTGAGCAGCTGGGACTGCAGGCGCCCACCACCACGCCCAGCTAATTTTTTTGGTATTTTTAGTAGAGACAGGGTTTCACCGTGTTAGCCAGGATGGTCTCGATCTCCTGACCTCGTGATCCGCCCACCTCGGCCTCCCAAAGTCCTGGGATTACAGGCGTGAGCCACCACGCCTGGCCAGAAAGTGGTACTAAACTTATTGCTACTCTGGCCTGTGAAGGCTCAAGCCAGTTTTCATTTAATTCAGAGAATTACAAAATATGTAACTGGGCCAGGCGCGGTGGCCACCATACCCTACTAATTTTTGTATTTTTAGTAGAGATGGGGTTTCACCATGTCGGCCAGGCTGGTCTCGAACCCTTGAGCTCAAGTGATCCACTCACCTTGGCCTCCCAAAGTGCTGGGATTACAGGTGCGAGCCACCGCGCCTGGCCAGGATTTCTCTTTTGCACAAAGTACATTTTGTGCAACGACTTTGTTCAAAAGCCTAAGTTAGAAGCAAAACAAAACAAAAGCTGAACATTATCTACATCTTTCTCTTATGTTCCTTCTCTAACAATCCTTTTTGTAGAAGCAACAGTGTACTATTGTGTTGAATAGTGACCCCTCCAAATGTATGTCTACCCGGAACCTGTGAATTTGATCTCATTTGGAAATATGTATTCAAGTTAAGGTGAGGTCACATTGGATTAGGGTGAGTCATAAATCCAGTGATAGGCGTCCTTGTAAGAAGAGTGGATTTTGTTCAGCTTCGTCTTGGACTGAGAAAGAAAGAAAAAAAAAGAGTAAATTTTGGAAAAGATATAAGAAAACAGGCAGGGCATGGTCGTTCTTGCCTGTAATCCCAGCACTTTGGGAGGCCAAGGCAGGTGGATCACTTGAGGTCAGGAGTTTGAGACCAGCCTGGCCAACAGGGTGAAACCCCATTTCTACTAAAAAATACAAAATTAGCAGGGTGTGGTGGCGTGCACCTGTAATCCCACTTACTCAGGAGGCTGAGGCAGAAGAATGGCTTGAACCCAGGAGGCAGAGTTTGCAGTGAGCCGAGATTACACTACTGCAATCCAGCCTGGATGACAGAGCAAGACTCCATCTCAAAAAGAAAAAGAAAAAAAAAAGATAAAAGAAAACAGACACACAGGGAGATGGCCATGTGAAGATGCAGGCAATTATTGGAATAATGCATGTACAAACCAAGGATTGCTGGAAACCGCCAGAAGCTGGGAAAAAGGCATGGAACAGACTCTCCCTCAGAGCTTCCTGAAGTCACGAACTCTGCCAACACCTTGATTTTGGACTTCTGGTTTTCTGAACTATGGGGGGATAAATTTCTAGGGTTTTTTGGGTTTTTTTTTTTTTTTTTTTTTTTTGGTTTTTTTTGACGGAGTTTTGCTCTTGTTGCCCAGGCTCTGGAGTGCAATGGTGTGGTCTCAGCTCACTGCAACCTCCACCTCCCAGGTTCAGGCGATTCTCCTGCCTCAGCCTCCTGAGTAGCTGGGATTACAGGCATGCACCACCATGCCCAGCTAATTTTTTTGTGTTTTTAGTAGAGACAGGGTTTCTCTATGTTGGTCAGGCTGGTCTTGAACTCCCGACCTCAGGTGATCCGCCCACCTCGGCCTCCAAAGTGCTGGGATTACAGGCATGAGCCACTGTGCCCGGCCTAAATTTCTATTGTTTTAAGCCACCCAGTTTATGATACCTTTTTTTTTTTAATGCCCACTCCTGCCCCAGAACTGTGTACTTCTTTTTATGACAGCCCTAGGAAATGAATACAAACATGGATGCCCTTGTTTCCTGATTGAAGAACCAGGAAAGGTAAGGCAGAAAAGGATAGCACAAAGATTAAGATTTCAAAATCTCATCCTGAGATTCTTAGCATGGCCTACCACCTTGTTAATCAGGGTAGGTCTGAGGAAGCAGCAACATTACAGTTTAGGAAGGGCTGGCCCGCCAGTCCCAGTGGCTCATGCCTGTAATCCCAGCATTTTGGGAGGCTGAGGTGGGAGGACAGCTTGAGGTCAAGAGTTGGAGACCAGCCTGGGCAACATGGCGAAACCCTATCTCTACAAAAAAATACAAAAATTAGCCGAGTGTAGTGGCTTGTGCCTGTAGTCCCAGCTACTCGGGAGGCTGAGGTGGGAGGATTGCTTGAGCCTGGGAGGTAGATGCTGCAGTGAGCCATGATCACACCACTACACTGCAACCTGGGCAACAGAGTAATACTCTGCCTCAAAAAAAAAAAAAAAAAAAAATAGAAAGAAAGAAAAGAAAAGAAAAGAAAAGGAAAGACTGGCCCAAAGGAAATTTTAACATGTGCTACAACATGGGCGAAATTTGAGGACATTGTGGTAAATGAAACAAGCCAGTAACAAAAAGAGAAAGACTCAGCCAAGCAGGGTGGTTCATGCTTGTAATACCAGTATTTTGGGAAGTCAAGGCAGGAGGATCCCTTGAGGCCAGGAGTTTGAGACAGGCCTGGGCAACACAGAGACTTCATCTCTTTAAAAAAAAAAAAAAAAAAAAGGCAATGACTGCATGATTCCACGTATATGAGGTATGTAGAATAATCAAAATTATAGAGATAGAAAGTAGAATGGTGGTTACCAGGGACTGGGGGGAGGGAAGAATGGGGAGTTGTTTAATGGGCACAAAATTTCAGTTTTATAAGAGGAAGACAGTTCTGGAGATGGTTGCACAACAATGTGAATGCACTTAATGCCATTGAACTGTACACTTAAAAATGGTTAAGGTGGGGAGTATATATTCAGGAAAATTTGAATCTATGATCCCATGAAAAAAAGTTTACAGAAAAAAATGGTTAAAAAGGTAGCTTTTATATTATGTGTATTTTATCACAATTAAAAAAATTTTTAAAGAAGGGCTGACCTACAAAGCCACTTCTGGCCCTTGCCACCTCTCTAGCCTCATTTGACCTCCTCCCCCTCACTTTGTTCCCCAACCATCAGGGGACAATCTGTTCCCCTGGGCGTACTGTTCACCTCTGGACCTTGATAAGATGTTCTTTCTGCCTCGAATGCTCCTCCCACCCTTTCGCCTAATGTCGAATGTCCCTTTCTCAGGGCAAACCTTTCCTGACACTAAAGACCAGCTTGGGGCCCAACTGTACATTATCATGGTATCCTATACTTTTTCTTCCTAGCATTTATTGCAGTTAAATACTTGTACAATTGATTATTTAATGTTTATATCTCCAACTAGAATGTCAGTTCCACAAAGACAGGGACTGTGTCTATTTTGTTTACTGCTATATTCTGTTAGAACAGTTAGATACTCAGTAAACATTTGCTGACTGTCTGAATAGATGACCTACTTATTGCTGGTTCAAGCTCCTCACATTCTATAATCCAGAGCCTGTGAGCCTCAGCCTTGTGGATCCAGAAACCTGACTTTGAAGAACACACAGAGCTGATTCAACTCAGAGCTGGGCCACACAAGCAAACTGTACACTTGATTACTCTACAAATCATATACCATTTAATTAATTATGGAGTGGCTCCCTGGTTGAGTAGAGGAACAGAGCCAAGAGAGATGAAGAGTCTTTTTTTTTTTTTTTTTTAAGACACAGCCTCTGTCACCCAGGCAAGAGTGTAGTGGCATGCTCATAGCTCACTGTAGCCTCGAACCCCCAAGCTCAAGCAATCCTCCCGCCTCAGCCTCCCAAAGTGTTGATATTACAGGCATGAGCCACCATGCCCAACCAAGATGGACAGTCTTGAGTGATATTTGCTTGATGAAACAAAATGAAACAGTGGTGATTGGAATATTCCTGTTTCTGACCCCGGATCTCTATTAAGGTTGTTGGTTTTGAACAGCAGAAATCAACTTTGGCTAGAGAATTATTGGATGACTATTAAGTGCTTGTAGAACCCATGTGTGGCTGGAGGAGCAGGCTTCAGACTGGGCAGGAAATAAAGGGAGCTGCAGGAATAAAGAATGAACAACTTGGACGTGGCACGGTGGCTCACGCCTGTAATTCCAGCACTTTGGGAAGCCGAGGTGGGTGGATCACTTGAGCCCAGGAGTTCAAGACCAGCTTGGGCAACATAGTGAGACCCCATCTCTACAAAAAATTTTAAAAATCAGCTGGGCGTCATGGTGCATGCCTGTAATCTTAGTTACTTGGGAGGCTGAGTGGGAGGATTACCTGAGCCCGGGAAATTGAGGCTGCAGTGAGCTGAGATCATGCCACTTCACTCCAGCCTGGGTGACAGAGCAAGACCCTGTGAAAGAGAGAGAGAGAGAGAGGAAAAAAAGAAAGAGAAAGAAGAGAAACAAAGAAAGAAAGAAAGAGAAAGAAAAAAGAAAGAAAGAAGGAAAGAAAGAGAAAGAAAGAAAGAAAAAAAAAAAAAAAAAAAAAAAAAAAAAAAAGAAAAAAAAAAAGAAAAAAAGAAAGAAAGAAAAAAAAAAAAAAAAAGGGAGGGAGGGAGGGGAGCGTGAACAACTTAACACTCTTCCCTCCATGCTTGTATTCTTTGCTCATGATTCAAAGATAGCATCTGGTTGGCTAACCTCAGGTTATATGCCTGCTCCTCTCAACACACCAGGAAGAGAAGAGGTAAGATCTTGCCTCTTGCCTACTCAGGATTTTCCTCTTTTTTTGAGACAGGGGCTGCCTCTGTCGCCCCAGGCTGGAGTCCAGTGGCACAATCTCGGCTCACTGCAGTCTGAATCTCCCAGGCTCAAGGAATCCTCCTGCCTCAGCCTCCCGAGTAGCTGGGACTACAGGCACATGCCACTACGCCCAGCTAATTTTTGCATTTTTTGTAAAGATGGGGTTTCACCATGTTGCCCAGGCTGGTCTTGAACTCCTGAGTTCAAGTGATCTGCCTGCCTCAGCCTCCCAAAGTGCTGAGATTACAGGCATGAGCCACTGTGCCTGGCCCTGTGTATTTCTTTTTAACATCCAGGACACCTTTCCCAGAACACCATCCCACAGAGGAATCTATTTCTGTCTCATGAGTCAGGACAGTGTCACATTCTCCCACAGGAATGGGACCCCTATAATTTGCTTAAACCAATAGTTCTCAAACTTCTTGGCTTTAGGACATCTTTATACTCTTAAAAATTATTGAGGACCTAAAAGAGCTTTTTTTGTGTGAGTGATAGCTGCCAGTTTTTATATTGTAATAAATTAAGAATGAGAAATTTAGGCCAAGCATAGCAGCTCATGCCTGTAATCCCAGCACTTTTGGAGGCTGAGGCAGGAAGATCATGTGGGACCAGGAGTTTGAGACCAGCCTAGGCAACATAGTGAGACCCCATCTCTACAAAAAAAAATTATTAAAAAATAGCCAGGCATGGTGGTGTGTGTCTGTAGTCCCAGCTACTTGGGAGGCTGAGGTAGGAGGATTGCTTGGGCCCTGGGAGATCAAGGCTGCAGTGAGCTGTCATTGCACCACTTCATTCCAGCCTGGGTGACAGAGCAAGACCCTAGTTCAAACAAATAAAAATTCAGGGATTACATGTGCAGGTTCATTACCTGGGTATATTTAGTTATGCTGAGATTTGGGGTATGATTGATCCTGTCACCCAGGTACTGAGCATAGCACCCAATAGTTTTTCAACCCTTGCCCCCTCCCTCCCCACCCTAGTAGTCCCCAGTGTCTATTGTTGCTATCTTTACGTCCATGAATACCCATTATTTAGCTCCCACTTATAAGTAAGAGTGTGTGGTATTTGATTTTCTATTCCTGTATTAATTAGCTTAGGACAATGTCCTCCAGCTGCATTCATGTTGCTGCAAAGGATATGATTTCATTCTTTTTATGGCTGTGTAGTATTCCATGGTATATATGTACCGCATTTTTTTAATCCAATCCACTGTTGATGGGCACATAGGTTGATTCCATGTCTTTGCTATTGTGAATAGAAGCACACATTTTATTAATGTCAGAGTGATGACATCATATGCCGTGTAACCTCTGAAAAACTCCATATACTTGTGAAAGAATGAGAGTGGAAATTCAAGACAAACAACATCATGAAAAGAGTTTTGAATTCGCAATCTGAAAAAGTCTTGTAGATCCCCAGGATTCCCAGATCATACTTGGAGAACTACTGGTTTAAATCAATTAGGACTTAGTTCTGAATCCCACAGGGGAAGAGTGGACACTGGAACCAAAGCAGGATGCTGACAGCTTAGAAGAAGGGAGTAACTTACAAGGCCTGCTACAGTGGGGTCAGAAAGAATTCTACAAAGGCAACCACGGTACAGTTAGGAAAAGGGAGAAGTGAGTCTGGGCAAACAGCAATGAACAAGCAATGTTATCAAATCCCTCTCGCCTGGACAGGCCTACCCACCCTCTACTGATTCAGTGTCTCTCCTTTTCAAGGCTGGGCACAGCTGGGAGCAGAGGCTCATGCCTGTAATCCCAGCACTTTGAGAAGCCAAAGTGGGAGAGTGACTTGAGCCTGGGTGTTCCAGACCAGCCTGGGCAACATAGCGAGACATCATCTCTACCAAAAATAAAAAATAATTTTGAAAATCAAGGCTGGCCACACTTGTTTGTGGAGCTATTCTTCCTTCAGATGTGTTTATAGTTCTGATGAATCTGTGCAGGCATTTGCCCCCCTCACATTACATATTGATTTCATTAGACCGGTGTTTCCTAACTAGCAGCCAGCGAAGAACCACCTTAGAATGTTTTCCAAGACCAAGTGCCACCTTGGCTATTATTTACTTAATCTTCATCTTTAAATCAACTTTATCTATTTCAAAAAGAACATTTTATTCACCACCTACCCCGCTGATTGAAAGACTCTTTAAGCTTCTCCAAGGAGTCGCAGGAAAAATGATCCACCAGACTATTGATTCTTCATTAGAATCACATTTATGTGTGGGTTAAATTGGCTTTAAAAGCTTTTCTGTTTTCATTGTCTTATCAGATGCTGTGGTCCACGGCAAACCAAATGTTTAAAAGATGCGGTTTCTTAGAAGAGTTTTCATTCTTAGAAAGGCAAACTAAGCTCTTAGACCATCATTAGTTGCATCTAGGGCAGGACAAAAGAGGAAGTTTTAAATTCCTTTGTTTCACTTTTCCCCTCCAAAATGAATGGCCAAAAAGAAAGCTGCAAGTGTAACGCGCCTTTTTCCTGCTACCCCTCCCCCTTGGCCCCTCCAGAGGGTCGGCCTTTTTCCGGCCCCAGTAGTGGGAGGCCCCAGCGTCTCAGAACAGCTGCGGGACTTCCAGATTCTGAGAGGTTGCTCATCCGTAACGTGGGGTGGGGGAGGAAAGGTAGAGTGGGAATGAGGAGGACACGGAACCATAGGGCACTGGAGGCAGGGCAGGGGGGGCAGGGGGACAAGAGAGGAGAGGAGCAGGCAGACCCAAAGACCAACCCATCAAAGGGAGGGAGAAAAGAGACAGCAAAGCAGTAATCGGCATCACAGAGAGAGAGAAAGGGGACAGCACAGAGGGAGGCGAGGAAGGAGGAAAGGACAGAGAAAAACAAAGGGAAGGAGAAACAGAAGAAAAAAGAAGAAAAGAAAGGGGAAAGAAAAGTGGATGGAACAGTCTCCCCTAACTCTCTTGGGGAAGGATCACGGTGGTCTGAGTACCACCCAACTAACCTTTCTTAGGACAACATCATTTCTGTTCTGTCCACATCCTTGCAATGCACCTAGCTGTTGCCTCCCCCTATAAGTCTGGGGGGCTCAGGCGGGTGCGGTGGCTCACGTCTGTAATCCTAGCACTTTGGGAGGCAGAGGCAAGGGGATCACCTGAGGTCAGGAGTTCGAGACCAGCCTGGCCAACATGGCGAAACTCTGTCTCTACTAAAAATAAAAAATAAAAAAAAAATTAGCAAGGCATGGTGGTGGGCGCCTGTAATCCCAGCTACTCGAGAGGCTGAGGCAAGAGAATTGCTTGAACCTGGGAGGCAGAGGTTGCAGTGAGCTGAGATCGTGCCACTGCACTCCAGCCTGGATAACAGAGTGAGACTCCATTTCAAAAAAAAAAAAAGAAAAGAAAAGAAATCAAAGTCCTTATAGTAGTCTATAAGACCACACATGATCTGGCCTCTCAATAACTCTGAACTTTTCTTTTTTCTTTAATGTGTTCCCATCGTTAAGCAATCTCTCCTACCTCCCATTAGCTCTACCCCAGCCACACTGGCCTTGTTTCTGTTTCTTTTTTTGTTTGTTTGTTTTGTTGTTGTTGTTGTTTCTTTTTTTATATGCTTTTATTTTTCCGCGATTACAAACACAACTGAATATCAAATGCACAAAGTAAGAATTATACGGGGGAAAAAATCAGATACATTCCTATATATGTCACCGTTTCAAGGCTTTTTCCATCCAGAATAACCTTGGTTTGCCAGGGCCAATAGAAAGAAGTCACAAAATCGCCTTTAGTCAAATTTGTGTGTTTGCTTTCTTCTATAATTCCAATACCTTCACCATCAATGACTTGAGATAGCTGCCAAGGTGTTATATAATCAGTGCCAGTGTCTTCATTCATTCTACAACAAAGGCTGTCACTTCACACTTGGAAGGTTGCACAGCGGCCAGGCAGAGGCGCTCCTCACTTCCCAGACGATGGGTGGCCAGGCAGAGGCGCTCCTCACTTCCTAGACGGGGTGGCCGGGCAGAGGCGCTCCTCACATCCCCGACGATGGGCGGCTGGGCAGAGGCGCTCCTCATTTCCCAGACGGGGCGGCCGGGCAGAGGCGCTCCTCACATCCCAGACGATGGGCGGCCAGGCAGAGAGGCTCCTCACTTCCTAGACGGTGTGGCGGCCGGGCAGAGGCTGTAATCTTAGCACTTTGGGAGGCCAAGGCAGGCGGCTAGCAGGTGGAGGTTGTAGCGAGCCGAGATCACGCCACTGCACTCCAGTCTGGGCAACATTGAGCATTGAGGGAGCGAGACTCCGTCTGTAATCCCAGCACTTTGGGAGGCCGAAGCAGGCAGACCACTCGAGGTCAGGAGTTGGAGACCAGCCTGGCCAATACGGCGAAACCCCGTCTCCACCAAAAATACAAAAACCAGCCAGGCGTGGTGGTGTGCGCCTGCAATGCCAGGTATTCGGCAGGCCGAGGCAGGGGAATCACGGGAGCCCGAGGCAGGGAGGTTGCAGTGAGCCGAGATTATGCCGCTGCACTCCAGCCTGGGCAACAGAGGGAGACCGTCTCAAAAAGAAAGGGAGGCAGGCAGGCAGGCTCTTTTTTTTTTTTTTTTCTTTCTTTCTTTGAGATGGAGTCTCGCTCTTGTTGCCCAGGCAGGAGTGCAGCGGCGAGATCTCTGCTCATTACAACGTCCGCCTCCCGGGATCCAGCGATTCTCCTTACTCAGCCCCCCCAAGTAGCTGGGATTACAGGCGCCCGCGACCACGCGCGGCTGATATCTGTATTTTCAGTAGAGACGGGACCTCCCCATGTTGGCCAGGCCGGTCTCGAACTCCCTACCTCAGATGATCCACCCGCCTCGGCCTCCCAAAACGCTGGGACCACAGGCGTGAGCCCTGTTTCTGTTTCTTAAACATATTAAACTCATCCCACCTAGGGTTTTTATACTTGCTTTTCCTTTTGCCCGGAATTATTTTCCTCCAGATAGCCACAGCACTCATTCCTTATGCTTCAGGTCTCAGCTCAAATGTCGTCTCTTTAAATAGGCCTTCCCCAACTACTTTCTTTAATGCTGTCTTCCCCCACTCCACCCCCAATGTACCACTCTATTACTTTTTCATGTTTTATTTTCTTCATATAACTTATTACTCTCTGAATGTGTTTATTATCTGTCTTGCCCACTGGAATGTAAGCTCATGAGAGCCGAGAACATGTCTGTCTGTATCACAGCATCTAGAACAGTGCCTGACCCAAAGCAGGTACTGAATAGTTTTTGTTGAATGAATGAATCTATGACTTTTCTCTGATAACTAGAAGTGCAGCCTCGGCTAGGGGGTCCCCTATAATAGACTCACACACACTGGGGAATAAAGCTGATACTTAGGGAACAGACTTAGGATATCCTAGGTTCTATGAGTCCCACAATAGAGCCCAGAGCACAAGTTCTTTTGATTCTTTATCTGGAGGAAAGGGGAGGAAAAAGTATTTGTGATATCATTGAAATTTCAGGGAACAATCTTACTTCCAAAATTTCTTCCATCATTGCATCAAAGTCCTAAGAGTGAGCCAAATTTGGGTCAAGTGCCCATACCATGTCTATACCAGGGATCAGGTAAAGAAAAGATCTGGCCCCTTCAGCTTTTGTAATGGGAGCCAGCAGTGGGAAGCAGGTGTTAGGAATTCCCCTCTTGCCAAGACTACACACAGTGGAAAGTATGAAATTGGATAGCCCCCAAAAAGAACAACTGTCATGTTTTTAGGCGATGAAGTGGGAGCCTCAGTCTGAAGCAACCACTTGACAATTTCCATGAGGAAGTAGAAGGGGGATGCTTAAAGGTATTGGCTGGTATGGCCATCTTTGCAGGAAATGCAAAGCCAAAGCCACATTGAGTGTTAAAACTGGTCAAGTAATATTTACATTTATTTACTTATTTTTTTACTTAAATACCTAATACAGTGTAAGGTTAAGTAATATCTATGTCCTTTTGTGGGAAGCAAGAAGGCTATAGAGTCCATCTCCCACCAAGTTGAAGATGAATCTCTTCTGGGGGAATTTTTCTTTAAAGCTTTTTCATTTAAAAAATCATTTAGGCCAGTCACAGTGGCTCACGCCTGTAATCCTAGCACTTTGGGAGGCCGAGGCGGGCGGATCATGGGGTCAGGAGTTCGAGACGACGTTGGCCAACATGGTGAAACCCCGTCTCTACTAAAAATACAAAAATTAGCTGGGCGTGGTGGTGCACGCCTGTAATCCCAGCTACTCGGGAGGCTGAGGCAGGAGAATCGCTTGAACCCGGGAAGCAGAGGTTACAGTGAGCCAAGATCGCACCACTGCACTCCAGCCTGGGCAACAGAGTGAGGCTCCATCTCAAAAAAAAAGAAATCCTTTAAAATTGTAAAATCCTGGCCGGGCACGGTGGCTCACGCTTGTAATCCCAGCACTTTGGGAGGCCGAGGCAGGCGGATCACGAGGTCAGGAGATCGACACCATCCTGGCTAACACGGTGAAACCCCATCTCTACTAAAAATACAAAAAAATTAGCCAGGCATGGTGGCGGGCACCTGTAGTCCCAGCTACTCGGGGACCCGGAGTTAGTTGAATGACCAGAATCCTCACTGCATCCACCTGGCACAAGGGGAAAAAAAATTAAAAAATTTGTTTAAAATCCTGAATCTCTTCGCGCAGAGCACTTTAAAAACAATAAAAATGAAAGTTTTTTTTTTCTTTTTTGAGATAGGGTCTGGCTCCGTCACTCAGTCTGGAGTGCAGTGGCACAATCTTGGCTCATTGCAACCTCTGCCTCCCAGGTTCAAGCCATCCTCCCACCTCAGCCTCCTGCGTAGCTGAGGGACCACAGGCTCGTGCCACCACACCTACCTAATTTTTGAATTTTTTGTAGAGATGGGGTTTTGCCCTGTTGCCAAGGCTGGTCTTGAACTCCTGAGCTCAAGCAATCTGCCTGCCTCGGCCTTCCAAGTGCTGGGATTACAGGAGTGAACCACCATGCCCGGCCAGAAAATGTTTCTAAAATGAAAAGAAAGGAGAAAGAAAAAAAAGAAATTTTTAAAAATCCTGAATCTCAGGGACCCAGAATTAAATTGATTCGCTCAATCATTGTGGCAGACAGACTCTAAGGATGACCTCCAAAGATTCCCACCTCCTGACATCCGTGCTTTTGTATCACTTCTTCTTGAATATAGGCAGACTTGCTTGTCACCAATAGAGCATGGAAAAGCTGATGGGTTGTCACTACTTTCATTAGGTTACATAATATGGCAAAGGTGATGGGATGTCACTTAAAACATAACATTATATTATATGACTCCACCTTAGAAGACTGGGATTAGAGACTCTTCCTTGAGCCAGCACCTGTAGTGCAGCCTGATGAGACTCTAGAGAATCCAGCTAAGCTGTGCCCAGAATCTTGACCCACAGAAACAGACAATAAATGTGTGTTGTCTTAAGCCACAAACTTTATGGTAGTTTGTTACACAGCAGTAGAAAACTAATACAATCAGGCCGGGTACGGTGGCTTATACCTATAATCCCAGCATTTTGGGAGACCGAGGTGGGCAGATTACTTGTGGTCAGGAGTTTGAGACCAGCCTGGCCAACATGGCAAAACCCCATCTCTACCAAAAACACAAAAATTAGCCAGGCATGGTGGTGCACAAGCCTGTAATCCCAGCTACTCGGGAGGCCAAGGCAGGAGAATCACTTGAACCCAGGAGGCAGAGGTTGCAGTGAACTGAGCTCGCACCACTGCACTCCAGCCTGGGTGACAGAGTGAGCCTCTATCTCAAAAAAAAAAAAAAAAAAGAGGAAGAAAGAAAACTAAAACAATCATATTCCTTAGTTAGTGGTCTCATCATCAACCTAGACATGGTACCACATGGGAATAATAATAGCACCTTCCTCATAAGGCTATTATAGAGATACCATTAGTTTAATCTTGTAAATGACTTAGAACAGTCTGTGGTACATACATCAGTGTTTTCAGGCTGTTTCTTGTTGAAGGATGGTGGTCCCATCTTCATCCCAATAACTTCCACATTTACACTGTTGAGGCTTGCTTATGATATCCATTTTGCCATCTCTGCAGATTTCACAGGTTTCTGGACCATTCCTTACCCTATTTGGCATCTTGTATCCTTACCCGATTTGGCATATCATGGAGCATCTTGCCTGGAGGACAATGATATTTAATTTAGCTGTTTCCACAAGACCCTTTTATTTACTTCTGTCTCTTTTTTTCCATTTTTTATTGTGATAAAATACACATAACACAAAATTTACCATTTCAAAGTATTCAAGTCAGTGATGTTACGTACAACCATTGTCATGTTCATCACCTCAAACGGAAACCTCATGCTCATTAAGCAATCACCCCCCACTCCCTCCTCCCCTCAGCTGCTAAAACCACAAATATGCTTTCTGTCTCTATGAGTTTGCCTATTCTGGATATTTCATATAAATGGAATCTTATAATACGTGGCCTTTCAGGTCTGGTTTCTTTCATGTCATGCGTTTTCAAGGTTCATCCATGTTGTAGCATGTGTCAGTGCTTCATTCCCTTTTATGGCTGAATTATATTCTATTGTATGGACATACATTTTGTTTATCCATTCATCAATTCATAGACATTTGAGATGTTTCTACCTTTTGGCTTTTGTGAATAGTGCTGCTGTGAATATTCATGTGCAAGCTTTTGTTTGAACACTTACCTTCAATTATTTTGGGTATGTACCTAGGAGTGGAATTGCTGGGACACATGATAATTCTTTTTAACCTGTTGAGGAACCCAAACTGTTTTCCACAGTGGCTGCACCATTTTACGTTCCCACCAGCAACATACAAGGGTTCCAGTTTCTCCACATCATCACCAACAATTGTTGCTTTCTGTTTTGTTTGTTTGTTTGTATGGTCATCCTAGTGGGCAGGAAGTAATATTTCATTGTGGTTCTGATTTACATTTCCCTATGACTAATGATGTTGAGCATTTTTTCATGTGCTCATTGGCCATTTGTATATCTTATTTGGAGAACTGTCTATTCGAACCTGTTGCCCATTTTTAGGTGGATTATTATTATTATTATTTGAGACGGGGTCTTGCTCTATTGCCCAGACTGGAGTGTAGTGGTGTAATCATAGCTGACTGCAGCCTCAATTCCTGGATTCAAGTGATCTTCCCACCTCAGCCTCCTGAGTAGTTGGGATCACAGGTGTATGCCACCACACCCAGCTTTAAAAAACATTTTTGTAGATATGAGGTCTCACTATGTTGCCCAGGCTGGTCTTGAACCCCTGGGCTCAAGCAATTCTCCTGCCTCAGCCTCCCAAAATGCTGGGATTACTGGCATGAACTACTGCACCCTGGCCATTTTTAGTTGGGTTGTTTATCTGCTGCTGAGCTGTAGGAGTTTGTTATATATTCTGGATACTAGTCCCTTATCAGATATGTGATTTAAAACTATTTTCTCCCACTCTGTGGGCTATCTTTTTACTTCCTTTTTTATTGTAATAGAGATAGGGTCTCATTCTGTCACTGAGGCCTGAATGCAGTGGTGCAATCACAGCTCACTGCAGCCTTGAGCTCCTGGGCTCAAGCAGTCATCCTGCCTCAGCCTCCCAAGTAGATGGGACTACAGGCACTTCTAGGCTCCAGTGATCCTCCCACTTTGGCCTCCCAAAGTGCTGGGATTATGGGTGTCAGCCACAGTGCATGGCTTCCACCTCTCCTTGATTATTGCATTTGCCTCTCTCCAATTTCCTCTTCCAGTCCACCTGCTACAATGGCCACTGCCAGCTGTGTCCTGGTAAATGTTTAACAGACTCTCTAGAAAAAAAGAAACTCTGATTTGTAGCATTTGCTGATTTCCATGGTGTAAATATTCCCATTATACCAATTTCAAGCCACTAACACGATGTCAGTTAGCTTGCAAAATTCCTGACATTTTAACAAATGTCTTTCTTGGGAGTTGGTAGAAGCCAGCTCCAAAAAATCACTGACACAGCTGAATCTTTGTAACATGCAAATTTACCAGGTCACTCCCCTGATTAAAACCTTTCCATTTTCATCTGTGGAATGAAACTGGAAAAAAATGCAAAACCTTTTCGATGACTCTCCCTGTCCCACAGGATAAATAAGTTGTTCAGCCCGGCATTCACATTTCTTTGTGATTTACCCACTGTGGATTTCACCATCCTCATCTCATAAACCACCCAAACTACCACCCTGATGCCCCACCGATTTTGAATGGCTCAACATTCTGTTTTTTTGTTGTTGTTTGTTTTTGGTTTTTTTTTTTGAGACTGAGTCTCTCTCTGTCGCCCAGGCTAGAGTATAGTGGCACAATCTCTGCTCACTGCAACCTCCGCCTCCTGGGTTCAAGCGATTCCCCCCCTTCAGCCTCCCAAGTAGCTGAGACTACAGGTGCCCGCCACCATGCCCGGCTAATTTTTGTATTTTTAGTAGAGGCGGGGTTTCACTATGTTGGCCAGGCCGGTCTCGAACTCCTGACCTCGTGATCTGCCCGCCTCAGCCTCCCAAAGTGCTGGGATTACAGGTGTGAGCCACTGTGCCCAGCCAGCTCAACATTCTTATATTCACCAGGTTGTTTTTTTCACACCTTTGTATCTTTTCTCTTGCTTCTCTCTGTACCTGGTGAACACCTATTTATTTTTCCAGGCTCATCTGATGCCCTCAGGTAGAACTAGACATTTCCATGTTGAAATCCACTGAGACCTCTGTCATAGCACCTGTAACTCATTGCAGCATCTGTTCCTTTATATTTCTTTCTCTGAGACCAGCCTGTGAAGCTACTTGAGAATGGACAGTCTCATTCATCCCACTAACACCTCAGACCACAGCCTGGTCTATAGGTACCATTTAATAAGTAGTTATCAGTGGAATGTAGATCTGGACTAAGACTTTAGGAGAAGTTAGGAGTTGGCTAAACAGACAAGAGGGAATTGCAGATGAGAGAACAATGTGTGCAAATATACAAAGGTATGAGCACACACTCCAGCTCCTTGGAAGGCAAGGAGTGTGTATGCCCTTGAGGAGTTTTTATTTTTAATTTTTTTAATTTTTAAATTTTTTTTGAGGTGGAGTCTTGCTCTGTTGCCCAGTCTGGAGTGCAGTGGCATGATCTCGGCTCACGGCAACCTCCACTTCCCAGGTTCAAGGGACCCTCCTGCCTCAATCCCGCTAGTAGCTGGGATTACAGGCACACGTCACCATGCATCACCATGCCTGGCTAATGTCTGTATTTTTAGTAGAAACGGGGTTTCACCATGTTGGCCAAGCTGGTCTCGAACTCCTGACCTC
>NW_026652282.1:47932557-47976176 GCF_009828535.3 Hylobates moloch | reverse complement strand
ATTACAGGCGTGAGCCACCACACCCAGCTTGTGCTTCTCTTTCTTATAAGTAGCAGCATTAGTATAATTATTTTGCCCAAGTTTCCTGACTCTCAGTTCAATACTTTTTTAAAACTATATTACTTAACCAGCATTCTTTTTTTTTAAACATACCCCTAACATGAAACTCATTAACCAGCATTCTTGACAGAAATAGTTTACCGAGGTAATTTATACGTATTCCTTGGCATATGCAAGGATGTATTCTTGAAAAGGCATGCATGGCTTAAAACCGTGCAAATCAAAAGCAATTTTCTCTCAAGAAATTATGGTAAAAGACTTCATGATGCCATTTCCATTTTGGCTAGGTAAAATTTTTGCTACAGAAGTAACATGTGCAAACCACTCCTAAATTCACACATTTCCAAATGAGTTAACCATTATTTAAATTATTCTGTGGACTCTCAAAATTTTCCTCAGGTCAACAGGTATAAATATAACTCATTATTTAAATTTTTTTTTTCTTTTGAGACGGAGTCTCGCTCTGTCGCCCAGGCTGTAGTGCAGTGGCACAATCTCGGCTCACTGCAAGCTCCGCCTCCCGGGTTCACGCCATTCTCCTGCCTCAGCCTCCCGAGTAGCTGGGACTACAGGCACCCGTCACCACGCCTGGCTCATTTTTTTGTATTTTTAGTAGAGACAGGGTTTCACTGTGTTAGCCAGGATGGTCTCGATCTCCTGACCTCGTGATCTGCGTGCCTCAGCCTCCCAAAGTGCTGTAATTGCAGGCGTGAGCCACTGCGCCTGCCCTATTTAAAAAATTTTAAAGCGTATTTTATATGCTTTAGTGTGGATGTACCACAATTTATTCAACCATTTCCCTCTTGATGGGCATGCAGGTTTCTTGTTACTTTTATTTTTCATTTTATTTTATTATTGTTGTTTTTTGAGACGTAGTCTTGCTCTGTTGCTCAGGCTGGAGTGCAGTGGCATGATCTCAGCTCACTGCAACCTCTACCTCCTGGGTTTAAGCAATTCTCCTGCTTCAGCCTCCTGAGTAGCTGGGACTACAGGCATGCACCACCATGCCCAGCTAATTTTTGTATTTCTAGTGGAGACAGGGTTTCACCATGTTGGCTAGGCTGGTCTCGAACTCCTGACCTCAGGTGATCCGTGCGCCTCGGCTTCCCAAAGTGCTGCGATCACAGGCATGGGCCACCACGCCTGGCCTCTTAGTACTTTTATTCCTTACTCCAAACAGCTCAGTCAAAGGGTAAGTATATGTAGCAGACACAGTGGTTGTCTAATCAGCTGGCATTCTCCTCCTCCTTTCCTGCTAACAGAATGCTAATTTTGTTCGGGTATTAGGCAGAGAACCCTGATCTCAAGAAAGGTGGTCTTACTCCCTGGCCTAATGTGATCAGTTATGGCAAAGGAGATATATAGGTAAGTTCCTTTTTTTCTTTTCTTTTTTTTTGTTTCTTTGTTTTGTTTTGTTTTTGAGACAGTCTTACTCTGTTGCCCAGTCTAGAGTGCAGTGGCACGATCTTGGCTCACTGCAACCTCCACTTCCGGGGTTCAAGCGATTCTCTGGTCTCAGCCTCCTGAGTAGCTGGGACTACAGGCATGCACCACCATGTCTGGCTAATTTTTGTATTTTTAGTAGAGACGGGGTTTCACCGTGTTCACCAGGCTGGCCTCAAACTCCTGACCTCACGTTATCCGCACGCCTTGGCCTCCCGAAGTGCTGGGATTATACGTGTGAGCCACGGCGCCCAGCCAGTTTCTTGAGGGATATCTGGAAAAAAGGGCTTTCCCTGAAAAAAGGAAAGTGGCATCTCTCTTGCTTCCCTGGCCACTGCCATACCTTCACCCCCTTTACTGCCTTTGAATGCGATTATGATATCCAGATTCAGCAGCCCATCTTGCAGGCATGAAGCAAAAAGCCTAGGGACAAGTACCCTGAAGAGGACTTTAAAAAATAAAAAGTAAAAAGCCTAAGGACAAAAAGGCAACATGCCGGACTAGATTCAGAGAGCTTCCAGATAGCTTCAGCACTTGGAGTTTCATGGAAGGTGGCACCCCTGGAGAGGGCGTGGAAGTTCTGGGCCCCTTCTGATACCTCACCCTATGCATCTCTTCATCTGTATCACTTATAAATCTTGAAGCCTAAAATATCCACGGTGTCTTAAGTGAGGTCAAAGAAACACTGTAATAGGGATGGCAATATCCAGAAGAGTTCCATAATGAAATGGAAATGGCTTATACAGGATGATGCTACCTGGGGAATGCAAGGAGGAGATACTCAGGAGTAGGGAGCCTCTTTTCCCCTAGGAAAGACTCTGGAACTGTGTAAGAGGCAGATGGATTATTCAGTGCCCTATACACAGCTCCCGACTGACTGACAAAGAGCTGCTGGGTTTGTGGATGGCAGTTCCAAGGTGAACAGACAACATCCTATTTGGGAGGATGCCACGATCAAAGAAGGTAAAAACAAACCAGTATGTGGACTGAATTGCATGCTATTTTCCTAGCAGTGATGGAAGAATTGAACATTGATAAAAGCCCCTGTGTTTGGATTTTTACTGACTCCTGGGCAGTGTCCAATGGCCTGGTTATATACTCAGGCAGGAGGGCAATGGAAATGTGGCCTATTAAGGGGATGCCCACATAGGGCACAGCCCTGTGGAAATCTGAGGGGTGCATTAAAGTAGAACATGTCGCCAGGCGTGGTGACTCACGTCTGTAATCCCAGCAATTTGGGAGGCTGAGGTGGGTGGATCACTTGAGGTCAGGAGTTTGAGACCAGCCTGGCCAACATGATGAAACCCCGTCTCTACTAAAAATACAAAAATTAGCTGGGCAGGGTGGTAGGTGCCTGTAGTTCCAGCTACTTGAGAGACTGAGGCACGAAAATCACTTGAGCCTGGGAGGCGGAGGTTGCAGTGAGCCGAGATCGCACCACTGCACTCCAGCCGGGGCGACAGAACGAGACTCTGTCTAAAAAAATAAATTAATTAAATTACATTTACACAAGTTTTTAAAAAGTAGAACACGTCAATGGCCATCACAATAACTCCCTTTTGTTTTGGAACGTGATTAGAATCATCAAGCAGCTATCCTTATGTGCTCATTTAAGGCGAACACCTGGGTCAAGAAATGACTGGATATCAGGATTCTATAGCAATGCAGAAATGGGCTGAATTGAGACATATTCCTTTTGCACTCTCTCAGGCACATAATGCCAATTAAGAACTGTTCTGTATGCCACAAAAGAGACAGAGACTGCCAATTACTATGTGGCAGATTCCCTGGTGAAAAGGCCCTGAACATAGTTGATAAGTCAGACTAATGCTGGTAGCCCTGGAGGGCTACAAATGGATCCTGATAGGTTGGACTTTGCTTACTTGGTAGAATATGCAAATGCCCAGAGTGCTATGGAAGAACCAGGACAGAAGATATTGCATGGATTTCGATGGCCATCCATCATTTCTTTACCCCAAGGAACACTGTACAGCCCATAATGCCCAATACTGGGCAGAGAGACACCCTCCTCTGAGTAGTAGTTTGATAGAGCCAGAAACAAAGTCACTAGAAGAAAAAATAGTTTGATAGAGATGGAGAACTGGCAATTGAAAGATTGGTTATCTAAAATGGAGAGGGATAAAGGCATGGGGACTGACTTACATGCCTTCACGAGAGTGTGCTCACACTCAGCATGAGTGGAACTAAAGGAGTGTCCGCACTAGAGATTCTTCTGTTTTTCTGGTAGATCTGGGGAAGAGGGGATGGGAAAGGATCCCAGTATGATTATGCAATTCTTGCCAAGGGAGGAGTACAGTGGTATAACAGCTATACTTTTTTTTTCTTCCCCATATCACCTCAACTTTTTAAAAAAATTTCCTCTCCTTGATGCAGTGGTCATAGGACCAGGTCTGCAACTATAAATGCTGGAAGTAGGGATGATTCCTAAGAAACCTCATGTTTGGCCGGGCATGGTGGCTCACGCCTGTAATCCCAGCATTTTGGGAGGCCGAGGCAGGAGGATCACTTGAGGTCAGGAGTTTGAGACCAGCCTGGCCAACATGGTGAAACCATGTCTCTACTAAAAATACAAAAATTAGTCCGGTGTGGTGGCAGGCGCCTTTAGTCCCACTACTCAGGAGGCTGAGGCAGGAGAATCTGTTGAGCCCAGGAAGCAGAGGTTGCAGTGAGCCAAAATCACACCACTGCACTCCAGCCTGGGCTACAGAGCAAGACTCCATCTCAAGGAAAAAAAAAAAAAAAAAAAGAGGCCCCAAACCAAAAAACAAAAAACCTCATGTTATAATTCCTAAGGACCTGATGGGGATGGGCTGTGCTTCACCCTATCTGGCAAAATTAGGGTTAACACAGAGTGTGGCTATATTTTCTGGTGGTAAAAAATGGCCCATTAGTTCTGCACCTATGTAACCTTACCGCATCTCAGTGGGAATGAACTGAGGGTGACACACTTGTTGGACTAGTATTGCTGCATGCAGTCTAGACAAGCACAGTAGCAGAACCTAATATCCCTTACAAAGATGGAAAAGGCTGGGTGTGGTGGCTCACACCTGTAATCCCAGCTACTCCAGAGACTAAGTTGGGAGGATTGCTTGAGCCCAGGAGTTTGAGGTTGCAATTAACCATGGTCATTTCATGCAAAAATAAATAAATAAATAAAAATGAGCTGTTGTTGATTTGAAGCAAGAAAAAAAAAATTTAAGTAAAAAGAAAATAGCTGGGCTGGGCACGGTGGCTCACGCCTGTAATCCCAGCACTTTGGGAGGCTGAGGCGGGCACATCACCTGAGGTCAGGAGTTAGAGACCAGCCTGGCCAACTGGTGAAACCCCATTTCTACTAAGAACACAAAAAAATTAGCCAGGCGTGGTGGCAGATGCCTATAATCCCAGCTACTTGGGAGGCTGAGGCACGAGAATTGCTTGAACCCGGGAGGCGGAGGTTACAGTGGGCCAAGATCGCACCACTGCACTCCAGCCTGGGCAACAGAGACTCTGTCTCAAAAAAAAAAAAAAAGAAAGAAGAAAGAGAATAACTGAAAAAACACAAAGGTGGAAAAATTTGGAAATAAATGAAGAGAAAGACAAATAGTAGCTGAGGCTAAAAGAATAAATAAATGGGTGGCCGGGCACGGTGGCTCACGCCTGTAATCCCAGCACTTTGGGAGGCCAAGGTGGGTGGATCACGAGGTCAGGAGATCGACACCATCCTGGCTAACACAGTGAAACCCCATCTCCACTAAAAATACAAAAAATTATCCGGGCGTGGTGGCGGGCGCCTGTAATCCCAGCTACTCCAGAGGCTGAGGCAGGAGAATGGCGTGAGCCCGGGAGGCAGAGCTTGCAGCGAGCCGAGATTGTGCCACTGCACTCCAGCCTGGGCGACAGAGCGAGACTCCTTCTAAAAAAAAAAAAAAAAAAGAATAAATAAATGGGTTATATAATGAGGGAAATCCAATACTACATTAACACCTTGACACCTTGATTGTCACATACAAGGACCAACAACAACAAAAAAGAGACACATTAGCACTTTGAAGGACAAGAGATGACATTGTCTCCTAGCTCACTTACCCCAGATGCCTAAAAGAGTTATGTTTGCCAAGACCACTCCTGCTTTTGGAACCTAACAAGATCGAATGGAAGCCTGCAAACCTGAGTGACCTCACCCTAGAAGACGTATTTATACAATATGATGAACCAGATTATTAATAATTGAATGAGATTCTAGTAATATGGCAGTATCTTTGGAATTATATATCCCTTTTTTTTTCTTTTTGACACAGCCTCCCTCTGTTACCCAAGCTGGAGTGTGGTGGTGCCATCTCAGCTCACTGCAACCTCCGCCTCCCGGGTTCAAGCGATTCTCCTGCCTCAGTCACCCAAGCAGCTGGGATCCTCCCTCCTCAGCCTCCCAAAGTCCTGGGATTACAGGCGTGAGCCACCACGCCAGGCTGGATTTCCTTTGTTTTAAGGAAGAATACTATTCCATTGTGTATATACCACACTTTCTTTATCCACTCATCCACTGATGGGCACTTAGGTTGATTCCATGTCTTGACTATTGTAAATAATGCTGCAATGAACATGGGAATGCAGATCTCTCTTTGATACACTGATACCCATTTTCTTTGGATATATACCCGGTAGTGGGATTACAGAATCATATGATAATCCTGCTTTTAATTTTTTAAACATTTTTTTCCTCTATAAGAGATTGGGTCTTGCTATGTTGCCCAGGCTGGTCTTGTACTCCTAGGCTCAAGCAGTCCTCCTGCTTTGGCCTCCCAAAGTGCTAGAATTACAGGCATGAGCCACCATGCTTGGCCCTATTTTTAATTTTTTGAGAAACCTCCCTACCATTTTCCATAATGTCTGTACTAATGTACACTTCCACTAACAGTGTGCAATGGTTTCCTTTTCTCCACATCCTCTCCAACACTTGTTATCTTTCATTGTTTTGATTATAGCCATTCCAACAGGTATGAGGTGAAGCCTAGGTTCTTTTATTTATTTATTTAAAAAAATGGGATATATGTGCAGAATGTGCAAGTTTGTTACACAGGTTTACGTGTGCCATGGTGGTTTGCTGCACCTATTGACCTGTCCTCTAAGTTCCCTCACCTCACTGCCTACCCCGCAACAGGCCCTGGTGTGTGTTGTTCCCCTCTCTGTGTCCATGTGTTCTCAATGTTCAACTCCCACTTATGAGTGAGAAAATGCAATATTTGGTTTTCTGTTCCTGTGTTAGTTTGCTGAGGATGATGGCTTCTAGCTTCATTCATGTCCCTGCAAAGGACATGATCTCATTCCTTTTTATGGCTGCATAGTATTCCATTGTGTGTATGTACCACATTTTCTTTATGCAGTCTATCATTGATAGGCATTTGGGTTGGTTCCATGTCTTTGCTATTGTAAATAGTGTTGCAATAAACATATGAGGGCATTTGTCTTTATAGTACAATGATTTATATTCCTTTGGGTATATACCCAGTAATGGGATTGCTGGGCCAAATGGTATTTCTTCTTCTAGATCCTTGAGGAATCGCCTTACTGTCTTCCACAATGGTTGAACCAATTTACATTCCCACCAACAGCGTAAAAGCATTCCTATTTCTCCACAGCCTCACCAGCATCTATTGTTTCCTGACTTGTTAATAATTGCCATTCTGACTGGCATGAGATGGTATCTCATTGCGGTTTTGATTTGCATTTCTCTGATGATCAGTGATGTTGAGTTTTTTTCATATGTTTGTTGGCTGTGTAAATGTCTTCTTTTGAAAAGTGTCTATTCATATCATTTGCCCACTTTTTGATGGGTTTTTTTGTTCTTTTCTTGTAAATATGTTTATGTGCCTTGTAAATCCTGGATATTAGACTTTTTCTCAGATGGGTAGATTGCAAAAATTTTCTCCCATTCCGTAGGTTGCTTGTTCATTCTCATAATGGTTTCTTTTGCTGTGCAGAAGCTCTTTAGTTTAATTAGATCCCATTTGTCAATTTTGGCTTTTGTTGCAATTGCTTTTGGCATTTTAGTCATGAAGTCTTTGCCCAGGCCTATGTCCTGAATGGTATTGTCTAGGTTTTCTTCTAGGGTTTCTATGGTTTTGGGTTTTACATTTAAGTCTTTAATTCATCTTGAGTTAATTTTTGTGTAAAGTGTAAGGAAGGGGTCCAGTTTCAGTTTTCTGCATATGGCTAGCCAGTTTTCCCAGCACCATTTACTGAATAGGAGATCCTTTCCCCATTGCTTGTTTTTGTCAGGCTTGTTGAAGATGGTTGTAGATGTGTGGTGTTATTTCTGAGGTCTCAGTTTTGCTCCATTGGTCTATATGTCTGTTTTGGTTACTGTAGTACTGTAGCCTTGTAGTATAGCTTTTTTTTTTTTTTTTTTTTTTTTTGAGATGGAGTCTCGCTCTGTCGCCCAGGCTGGAGTGCAGTGGCGCAATCTCGGCTCACTGCGAGCTCTGCCTCCCGGGTTCACGTCATTCTCCTGCCTCAGCCTCTCCGAGTAGCTGGGACTACAGGCGCCCGCCACCACGCCCGGCTAATTTTTTGTATTTTTAGTAGAGACGAGGTTTCACCATGGTCTCGATCTCCTGACCTCGTGATCCGCCCGCCTCGGCCTCCCAAAGTGCTGGGATTACAAGCGTGAGCCACCGCGCCCAGCCTAATGGTGCAGTCTTGGCTCACTGCAACCTCCACCTCCCGGGTTCAAGCAATTCTTCTGCCTCTGCCTCCTGAGTAGTTGGTACTACAGGCATGCACCACCATATCTGGCTAATTTTTGTATTTTTAGTGGAGACAAGGTTTCACTACATTGGCCATGCTGGTGTCGAAGGTCTCGAACTCTTGACCTCAGGTGATCCACCTGCCTCGGCCTCCCAAAGTGCTGGGATTACAGGTGTGAGCCATCGCGCCCAGCCAACCTTGTAGTATAGTTTGAAGTCAGGTAGCATGATGTCTCCAGCTTTGTTCTTTTTGCTTAGGATTGTCTTGTGAAGCCTAGGTTCTTAATGAACTTGTTGAGCAGCTGATCCAATGTTAGCATCTGTGTCCCTCTAGATTTCTTGTTATGTGAGAAAGAAAACAAAACTCTATTTGTTTAAGCTACTATTAGTCAGATTTTCTGTTGCTTGCAGCCCAAACCATTCTGAACTAATACCATAGATTTTAAATTTTATTAGATTCTTCCAGATTATTTTGAAAACAACAAAAAAAGATAATGGTGATTCATACTCCTAGCAGCAATGGATGCATGCAGGGAAATGGACATTCATCTGGATTTTTTTTTTTTGAGACAGAGGGCCCCCTCTATTGCCCAAGCTGGAGTGCAGTAACATGAATACAGCTCACTGCAGTCTCGACCTCCTGGGCTCAAGCAATCCTTCTACCTCAGTCTCCCGAGCACCACCACACCCAGCTAACTTTTTTTGTAGAGATGGGGGTCTCAGTATGTTGCCCAGGCTGGTCTTGAACTCCTGTTCCTGGCCTCATCTGGAATTTAATTTTGTATATGGTATAAGGTAGGAACGTAGTTTTGCTTACTTCTTGCTGGATAACCAATTTTTAAGCACCATTTATTAAATAAACTGTCTTTTTTGCACATAATTGAAATTGAGATTTATTTATATTTTTTGTAGTTATTTATTTATTTATTTTTTGACGAAGTCTCACTCTGTAGCCCAGGCTGGAGTGCAGTGGTGTGGTCTCGGCTTACTGCAACCTCTGCCTCCCGGGTTCAAGCGATTCTCCTGCCTCAGCCTCCCAAGTAGCTGGGATTACAGGCACACACCTGCGTGCCACTGCACCTGGCTAATTTTTTGTATATTTAGTAGAGATGAGGTTTCACCATGGTGGCCAGGCTGGTCTTGAACTCCCAACATCAGGTAATCCACCCGCCTCGGCCTCCCAAACTGCTAGGATTACAGGCGTGAACCACTATGCCCAGCCTATTGCTTTTAATTTCTCTATCTTCCTCACCCTCTTCCCCTACCCAGACCCAGGTTTTATTGTTTTAGGGGAAGGGATGTGGCAACAGACTAAGAGCAGATTTTACTTGCCCATCTCTTTGTTTTTGTGTTTCAAAAGCCGAAGTTCTTAGGGGAAAAGGGTTAGGGTGTAATCAAATTGTCTTGGCCAGAAAATATAAAGGGAGAATGATTTTATCCACCCTAAAGAGAGATTCTAGCCCCTCCTACCCCCTAGGTCTGAGGATAATATAATGCTATCAGGGAGATCCTTGGGTTCCAGGTAGAAAGGACCTGTGTCCTGCTTCCTGGCACCATCCCCGGGTAGACAGCAAAACGTGAGAGAACAGAGGCTGTTCTAGGCAACTTTAACAAAAATTCCCAAGCCACTGGGAGGGACCCAGTGTAACAAGGGCCTGCCAGACCGTAAAGGAACACTGTGGGAAGAGGCAATGGACCTCTGACTGCTAACCTGTGTGGCTACATAGCCAAACTTTTTTTTTTCATTGCCCAGACTGGTCTTGAACTCCTGAGCTCAAGAAATCCTCCTGCCTCAGCCTCTCAAAGTGCTGAGATGACAGGCTTGAGCCACTGTGCCTGGCTATGATTAAGGATTTAATGGACCTCTGTTCCCAGGTCTTAGCACTGTGGCTTGAACCTGAGATGGAGGAACATCAAGAATAATACAGGTTATTTTCCAACCCCAAGGAATTGGGGATATTGGAGTCCAAAGTTAAATGGAATCATAGACAATAAAGACAGATGCAACAAAAAATGTTTAAGAGCGTGGACTCTGAACTAAACTAACTGGGTTCAAACTCTAGCTCTGAAACTTACTTGCTGTGTTACTATGAGCAAGTTATTTAACTTCTCTGTGCCTTGGTTTACTAATTTGAAAACTGGTGTTAATAATGGCACTTACCTCATAGGATTCAATGGGCTTGTATAAAGCGCATAGTAAATGCTACTGGATTATTAGCTGACATTATTATTATTGTTGTTATTACTATTATTATTATACACCTTAGTGGGTAGACTACAATTCATACATGCTACATGAGGGATTTGTGACAAGACTGTTTTGAAAGACTATTACAGACTATTGGAATAGATCCAGAGAGTCCGTGGAAGGAATGGAGGGAGGGAGAGAGGAAGCAAAGGCAGGTCAGCAAATGAAGCCTGTTTAGTTAGCCCAGCAGACTGAAGTTTCTGATTCTCAAAAGAATATACTATGTCAGACTGCACATTTCTTGAAGAACTGATCTTATTCTGGAGAGGGAGGGGCTGTTACAGCAACCCCAACTCAGGCTCTGTAGTCTGGCCACATGGGAATTTTGCAGAGGAGTTAAGATCTTGGACACTATGCAAGTTTTAGAGAAGTGACATGGGCTTAGTCATTTGTAGGCATTCTGAGAGTCAGTTGTCAATGCAAAGACATTTACCTTAAGATTGCTCCCTGATGGCCGGGTGCAGTGGCTCAAGCCTGTAATCCCAGCCTCAGTTCGAGTTTGTCAGGAGTTTGAGACCAGCCTGATCAACAAGGTGAAACCCCGTCTCTACTAATACAAAAATTAGCCGGGGGTGGTGGTGCGTGCCTGTAATCCCAGCTACTCTGGAAGCTGAGGCAGGAGAATCGCTTGAACCCAGGAGGCGGAAGTTGCAGTGAGCCAAGATTGCGCCACTGAACTCCAGCCTGGGCGACAGAGCAAGACTCCATCTCAAAAAAAAAAAAAAAGATAGATTGTCCCCTGACGTGTGCTCTGGGCACATGTGGAAAGACTGCATCTAGGAAGAAGAGACTAGACCAATAGCAAGGCTGGGGAAATTGCATTATCCAGCCTGAAATGTGGAGTGTTTCTAAGTCAGTCGCTAAGCCAAAGATAGCTGTTCACTTCTGAGTATGCCCTTACTCAAGGGATACTCAACTTGTGCTGGGAGGAAAGAGAACCTTCTGGGAGGACATTAATAACCCTTAGATGATCCTGGTGAGAAATTCCCCTAGTGGAAAGACTTGCCTGGAGAAAAGATCACCCAGACATCCAAGCCCTGGGAGTTACTGCCTTGAACAGAGGCACCTGGATGAGAAGTAAACTTTCCCTTGCTGGGATGCTAAGATTTAATAGAAGGAGAATGTGGCTCAGTATTATTTAGAGAATATAATAGATTTTTTTCTTTCCTGTATTTTTCTTTTTCTCTACCTGTCCCTGCCCCCAAAATAACATAGCTTTGTGGTGTACCTCGGGGAGGGAGGTGGCAAGGCAGGAAAACAAATACTCTGCCACTCTTTCTGGTTTCTGTGTTCCCAAAACATAAGTCCTTAAGCAAGGGGTATTAGGGTGTAGGGGCAGAGACCAAGTATCTGGGCCAGAAAACTAGAAGAAAGAGTTGCACAAACCTAAAAAATGATTATTCTCTTCCTCACTCCCCTCTCCTTGCGAGGAAGAGACAACAAGAGCAGAGAGAGAGATCTCTGTGGGAGCTCAAGCAGCATTGATTAGCCTCAGCTTCCCAGGAGCAACACCTAGCTAATGGGGAAGACTCAAGAGAGGAAGAGCTGTGTGGAATGTCTAGGTAGACGGCCCAATATCTATTGGGACTTCGGGAAAAATTCTGTGCCCCAAGTGTCGCAGAGACATTGGAGAGGACCACAGCACTGGAAAGGACCCATGGGCAGAGGGCTCAGCACAAACTGCCAGGATCTAAATAACTAGAAGCAGATATCCTTACTCCACTCCCACTTACACCCATGCCTGGGCACTACCTAAGATCCCCATACTGTGGTATCACTTGGGTTAAGGGAAATGAACATCAAGAATGATGGACATTGTTTACCTCCCCGCCCCAATAACCTGGTTAAAAAGAGGGCACAGAGTCAGAAGTTAAGTTCCAGAAACAGTCACAACTCTACCCATGGTTGCAGTAGTCAGCTAACTACAAACTTTGAGGTTCATTTCAGCTCCATCTTGTTGACTGAAGGAGTTACCATCCTGTGTGGTAGGAAAGAGACCAACAGATAGTAGGGCCACGAAACTAACCTCCTACCCCCACTCCTGTGGGATTTTGGGGTTTAAAAATGATTCCAGTGAAATCTTTTGTAATTTATTGGCACCGGAGCCTCTAGAAAAAAATGAATTAGATTATTGGAAGGATGCTTTCCTGGAACAATGTAAAACCAAACTACAAATAGTTAATATAAATCAAAATTTCTGTTTGACGAGTAGGAACATTGCAAATGTCACTTGAGAGTCAGTGGAAACCCGTGGGTAGGAAGGGAATGTTCCCTGTCATACCTTGATGATTAGCTAGAATTGCCCGCTCCCCTTTCTGCCTACAGTGGCATTTGTGCTGAGTTACAGACCAGATTGTCCCAAACAGAAGAGCACATACGTCAATAAAAGGTCTAAACTGAGAAGGACCTGTATTTGGATGGGGAGCCGACTTGTTTGATTTTCAAATTTCTAAAGGTCATAAAAGTCACTCTACTCAATAGCTTTTTTTTTTTAACAAGTATTCAACTATCAAAGAGGTACTGCTCAAAAGAATTAACATCTAAGCAGATTGAAGGGCTAACATTTCCAAGTATTGTTCTTTATTCATTATCTACATCATCAGGCTCAGAGACAAGGGAAGAGGAGCAGGTCACAACTGAGCTAGATGCCTTGCTTTTCATAAAGGTGATGTGTGTGGCAGTGGTGGGAATAGGGTGACACTGAGAAATAGAAACGGTGGCCACAAGTTTCTAGTTGCCATCTCATGGGAGTCAGGACCTACAAAGACTTGGGATAAACTGGTAACCTTTGAAACTTTGAAATTGCCCTAGTGGTTGTTCAGCTACTCTTCCTCTGTTTTTCCTACACTAGTCAACCAATCAACAGGGAAAAGGGACTATCTTCAGGGACAGTGAGGAAAGGAGCGTGGGAGACCCCATCCATTTTTCAGCTAATTGAGACTTCAGAGACCCTTAAGGTAGAATGGTGAAGCTATTGGAGAAACCACACCTTGCTCTTTCAAATCGGCCAGGAAAGAAGATCTCCACCGGTCTAGTGGCTGGACCTCATAGCCCTATTGTTTCCTCAGCATCTCCCTCCGTTGTCAAAACAGAAAGATGGGAGTTTGAATGTATTAAGGGCATGGTCCAGTTTCCTTACATATTCTGGCAATATTGAAATTAATAAGGGACAGAGGTAAGAGACAGGGCTACAAGGCCTCCCACCATTATACTCACCCCCCCCCCCTTATAAAGTCAAAGATAAACCATTACACTTTATTTGGACTTTGCAAACCTGAGTTAAATTTATTGGTCATGCTGTTTTAAAGAGCTGAAAAAGACTGAGATTTCTGAGGCCTACAGCAGGAAAAGAAAAATAGGTAGTGGAGAGGGGATAACTCAGTGATAGGGCCGAGGCTGGAGGGTTGAAAGCATTACTCAGATATTTCCCACACAGCCTCCTAGCTTGAGGGGCATTCGAAAAGAATGCCCTGCCCTTTAGCTGCGCCACCAGATGACTCCCGGGAGATTGAAAAATGCCTCGGCTCTGGAGTGAGTACACCTGGGTTCAAGTTCTAACTCCACAAATAGTATGAAGTTGAGCAATTCATGTCCATTTCCCCTCCTGAGCCTCAGTTTCCTCCTCTGTCGGGCCGGGATTATTCGTGGGAGAATCACAGAAACAATTCTATACTGCTTCTGGCATAGCACAGGAAGCAGTTTGAAGCCGCTGCGCCGAGGGTAACATGTACCGAAAGCTCGAAGGAGGCAGCATTCACTACCAGTTAGAGGATCTGGGAGTTTTTCAAGGAGGTGGCCGGTGGAAGACAGAGAGCCAGTCTCAGTGGGAGGCAGCCTTTCCGCATGCGCGCGGTCTAGAAGCCCGGCGGTGGCGAGGGGGCGGGACCAGGTTTCTGAAGGGGTTGCTATGGCACCGAGGGGCCGAGGAGGTTCACCGAACCCTTAAAACCATTGCTCCCTCCCCCACCTGCCACCATCAGGGCCGAGGGCCATTGTTCCCGGCAAAATGGCGTCAGTAATCCCCCTCCCGGTCAGAGGCCTAAGTAAAACTGAGGGTGGGAGTCGGACCATAGGTGGGAAGAAAAACTACAATTCCCAGGGTACATCGCACCCGCCTGCGAGGCGCAGGGCACGTGCCCAGGCCTAGCGGTTACATGCCGTCAAAAATCAGTTTCATAGCTTCCCTTTCCCATCCCTGCTTTGGTCGTTTCCCAGCCCCCGCGCGCGCGCACTGCGGTCCTGGGGGGCGGGGGGGGGACATGCCGTGGCTGTTGCCCCCGCAACGTAACTGGGAGGCCAGTATTTGTAAATCTGTGCTTCGACTTCTAATCCCAAAGCCGGCAGGTATGGGTCTCGCGAGAAATCCCGGGAGTTGGAAAAAGGGAGTCAGGGTGGCGGGCGAAAAGGTGCCGGCGGGTACCACCTCCTAACAGCGGCGCTACCGCATTCAGAGGCTCGAGGAGACCCAAGGGTGGGCAGTGGGGGGCTAGGAAGTAGCGTGTGCTTGGACTTTTCTTTTTCTTCTTCTCTGAGGGGAGAGGGTAGAGCAGCTGAGAGAGCGAGAGCCCTTCGGAACACACAGGAGGTGTCGCGCGTGCTTCCTCTAAGAGGTTTTCTCTTTGGAAGGGGGAGAAGCCTTTCTCCTCGACGCGCATCCCTCTCTCCCGCGGCGCCGAGAGGGGCGGGAGGCGTGCGCGCACTCTCGTTGGCTGGCCACTCGGCACCTCGCTGCGATAGGGGCGGTTCCGAGTTGGGGCTGCTCCGTTGGCTTTCTCCGCCCCTCCCCCTCTTCTGTTCTCCCCTCCCTTCCCCGCCCCCCTCCGCCCCTCTCTCCTACCCGTCCGAATTCCCTGGCTGGAGTACGCGTGCGTCTGCTCAGCTCCGGGCCGAGCGCGAGCTTGGGCTCGTACCCCGCTCCCCTCTCTCCGCCCGCTCTTTACCTACCGGCCGTAGCTGGCCCGGTGGGCTCGCGGGGAGACGCTCGCGCGCGCAAGCGCACACGACGCGGAGCGGAGCTCGAGACATCGAGGAGAGGAGTAAGAAGCATCGGAGGAGGCGATCGAGGAGGAGACGGTGTGTGTGTATGTGTCTGTTCTACGGTGTGGCTCGTCGTGGGGCGAGAGGAGGCTCGAGAGAGGGCGAGGGAGAAGCGAAAAGAGTCAGAGAGTCTTCCTTTGCGAGAGCCTCTAATCTGGTGAGGGTCCCGGGCCGGCCGGGGCGCTAGGAGAGAGGGAGGAGGCCGGGGGGCGTGTCTGGGATCGGGCTGAGAGATGAATGGGCCAGGGATGAATGGAGGGAGGCAGCGGCGGCCAAGAGTCTGTTAGGAGTAAGCGCCCTAGCAGGGGGCGGCTTGACCGAGGCAGGGTGAGTGCCTTCACCAGTCGGTACCGGACGAGGCCGGGCTCGGGTCTAAGGGGCTGTCGAAACTTGAATAGGCGGAGAGGAAAATGAAAAGGGGGAAAGTGGGGAAGGGCAGGTTTGAGGCTGAGGTGCGTTTTTGTTTTGTTTTCTTTTTTGTTTTTGATTTTTTTTTTTTTTTGGTTGTTGAGGGGTGACAACTTTGGGAGCTGATGGAAGACCAGGGGACGGGGAAGGTGAGGAGGATACAGGAGGGGAACAGAAGACGGTTGACAAAGGACTGAGTGATCACTTAAGTGAGATTGAAGCTACTGAAAAGGAAGATCGCTTCGGGTGTGGGAAGTTCAGTTGTATTGATGGGAATAGGATGAAGGAAAGAGTAGATTTAATTCAGAGGTTCAGCTGATGTGTGAGGGACTGGATGGGGTGAGGAATATTGCTGGCTTGTTGTGTAAATGTGTTAGGCTCAAGGAGATTCTGAGGTGTTATTTGGGAAGGGGTGGTGTGTGTTGTGTGACTGACAGGTTGGGGATGGGGAGGAGATGGTATGATAGGTGAGGATGAAAGTGGTGAGGTGGCTTCACTGGACTGAAAGAGGTTTTGTTTGACTAGTTAAAAGTGGTGAAACATTTATATAATGGGGTGTGGGTGGAAATCCTGCACGTGAGTATCTCCGTATCTTGGGAGTTGAGAGACTGTTAAAATGAGACTGAACCCTCAAAACAGATGCGAATAGTATGGCTATTTTTTCTTAAGAGTTACTGTTGATTGAGACAATTATATGAATAAAACAGCCTTTGAGTTGTGAAAATCTTCTGCATAGTAGTGATTGTATCCAATTTTTGGAGATATCGTTATCTGTTTTTCATCTATAGTAAGTAACATTTTTAATGAAAGGCCTGATTAACAGATAACAAAGTGTTAAGTCAGCCTGGGATGGTTTAAAAATTGTTTAAACGAGGCAGAAGAATCTCTTGAACCCGGGAGGCAGAGGTTGCAGCTAGCCAAGATTGTGCCACTGCACTCTAGCCTGGGAGACAGAGCGAGACTCTGTCTTAAAAAATCCACTAAAGCTGACTTTGAACTAAAATAATCGTACATGATTTTTTTGGTCATTCCGAATTTATCTTTGAAAATTGGCACTCGCTTTTTGGTGTGAGTTTAAATTACAACAGATTACGTGAACATTTTGTTCTCTGAATACTTATGATAAGGATATCTTGTCCTGGTCTCATTCTGTTCTGGGTCAAGATTAACGGTTATGGATTTTAATGTTTTGTGATTATTTTTTTACAAATTTTACTGATATATATTTAGTTTTCTTGGAAATGTTGCAAACTTGAGAACATTCCCATGCTGTTTTTCTTTTATTCTGCTTTGATATTGGAAAGAGTGTAATCCTTGTTTAGGCTACCCGCAGTTTGGATACAAAAGGTCATATTCTGTTCATAGTCTCTCAGATTGAGATGGATACTTAATGTATTAAATAGTACAGTAGAAGTATAAAGGCACTATAAGAGCCTGGAAATGTTGCACTAACTCAACCAGGCAAGGCGGCCTCCCAGTTTTGAACTAGATGTTTCTAGAGTGAAAGACATTCACATTTTGGGTCTTGAAAGTGTAAGCATGGTATATTTGGAGAATGGAATGAGATAAGGCTGGAATCTTAGGTTGAGGCTGGGGTGAATTAGGAACTCTTGATTGTTTAAGAAGGGGAATAACATAAACAGATATATGGTGTTTCTCTCTCTGCCTTTGCTTCTGATGTCCCCCTCTACCTGGAATGCTCTCTCTCCCCCTCCCCTTGAATTTGAACTCATTCTTTTAAAACTTAACATCTGTCACCAGCTATTCCTGAAAGCCCTTCCTGGTTTCCCTTTCTTCCTTTTCCCAGCATCCTCCACCAAGCTAGGTTAGGTCCCCCTCTTTAGAGTTCTATCATACCTTGTACATAATTTTATTACAGTACTTTGGTTGGGAGGTAGGTAGGAAAGGTATTTTTCTCCTTCTATCTGAAAGAGAAATGAAGCCCAGAAAAACAAGACATGCCCTAGTAAGTGGTGGACCCCGAAGTTCTGACTTCTAGACCATTGTTGATCTTCATATCACAAGTTTACATTTGCTTAAATAATTATAGTTTTAGGAGTTAGATTTCTGTAGTGTTGACTTAACTTTCTTCCATAGAGTTTTGTTTTTACTATATTGTTCATTGCTGAGCCAGTAAATGATAAAGCCAGTGGCTGCAAAGAACCAGAGTAGACAGAAGTAAAGAAAATAATGGTTATTATTATTATTTTTTAGAGGGAGTCTCGCTCTGTCACCCAGGCTGGAGTGCAGCGGCATGATCTTGGCTTACTGCAACCTCTGCCTCCCAGGTTCGAGCAATTCTCCTGCCTCAGCCTCCCTAGTAGCTGGGATTATAGGCACGTGGCACCATGCCTGGCTTATTTTTGTATTTTTAATAGAGATGGAGTTGCCCCATGTTGGCCAGGCTGGTCTCAAACTCCTGACCTCAAGTGATCCACCCGCCTCGGCCTCCCAAAGTGCTGGGATTACGGGCATGGATCACCACGCCCGGCCCGCTATCAGATTTCTAGTCAGATAATTGAAATAAAAATAATTAACGGAGGGCTTAATTTTTTTTATTTTTAAATAATACTTATATATACTAATATTTAACTGATTTTTTAAAAAATAATTATTTTATTATTTTTTAAGTTCTGGGGTACATGTGCAGGATGTGCAGGTTTGTTACATAGATAAACGCGTGCCATAGTGGTTTGCTGCACCTATCAACCCATCACCCAGCTATTAAGCCCAGCATGAGTTGGCTCTTTTCCCTAATACTCTCCCCTCCTTCCGCCTCCCCCACAGGCCACAGTTAACTGTTGTTCCTGGAGGGCTTAAATTTTTGTGCATGTTTTCGTGGGGAAGGAATTGTGTATAAGAAAAAAAAACCCTCCTTTCTCAGTCTCTCAATATAAGTAGACCAGCTCTATTTACAGATATACTCGATTTTGTCTCTTGGCCAAAAGCCAGAATTCTTTCAAACGAGTGGGTCTTTTCCATCTTTGTTTGAGATCATAACATTTATGATGCCGTTAGGAGACATTTGATGACTGAAAGACATCTATAAGACATTCATTCAGAAATTTTAAAGCTTCAAAAGTAGAATTGATACAATTTTTAATTGTTTTGATAGAGCTTGTTATGAGATTTGGTTTGGCAAATGTTGAGATTGACTCACTACAGAAATGAGCTTTGATGCCCTTTCAGGGATATATTTTTCTCATGAACCTTTTTTTTTTTTTTTTTGAGACAGAGTTTTGCTCTGTCACCCAGGCTGGAGTGCAGTGGTGTGGTCTCGGCTCACTGCAACCTCTGCCTCCCAGGTTCAAGCTATTCTCCTGCCTCACTCAGCCTCCCGAGGAACTGGGATTATAGGTGCATGCCACCACGCCCGGCTAATTTTTGTATTTTTAGTATAGATGGGGTTTCACCATATTGGCCAGACTGGTCTCGAACTCTTGACCTTGTGATCCACCTTCCTCAGCCTCCCAAAGTGCTGGGATTACAGGCGTGAGCCACTGTGCCTGGCTGAAAGAAATGAAGTACATTGTTTTCTGTGTTTTAGCATGGTAACTTTTTTTTTTTTGAGAGGGAGTCTCCCTCTGTCACCCAGGCTGGAGTGCAGTGGCGCGATCTTGGCTCACTGTAACCTCTGCCTCCTGTGTTCAAGTGATTCTCCTGCCTCAGCCTCCCGAATAGCTGGGATTACAGGCATGCACCACCACGCCTGGCTAATTTTTGTATTTTTAGTAGAGACAGGGTTTCTCTATTTTGGTCGGGCTGGTCTCCAACTGCTGACCTCAGGTGATCCGCCTGTCTTGACTTCCCAAAGAGCTGTGATTACAGGTGTGAGCCACTGCGCCTGGCCCCATTTTAACCATTTTAAAGTGTACAGTTGTACAGTGGCATTAGGTAACTTCACGATGTTGTCAGCTAACACCACCTCAAAAGGAAATTCTGTACCCAGTAAGCAGTCACTCCCCATTCTCCCTTCCTCCAAGTCCCAGGTGACCATTAATGTTTGCCTATTCTGGATATTTCACATAAATGGAATCATATAATATATGACCTTTTGTGTCTGGCTTTCACTCAGCATGTTTTTGAGATTCATCTGTGTTGTGGCTTGTAGCATTACTTTATTCCCTTTTATGGCTGAGTATTATTCCTTTGTATGGATATGCCGTATTTTGTTTATCCATTTATCAGTTCATAGATATTTGGGATGTTTCAACCTTTTGGCTTTTGTGAATAGTGCTGCTATGAATATTTGTATACAAGTTTTTGTTTGAATACCTGTTTTCATTTATTTTGGGTATACCTAGGAGCGCAACTGCTAGGTCATATATAATCCTATGTTATGTTTTGTTTTGAGACAAGGCTCTGTTGCCCAGGCTGGAATACAGTGGCATGATCATGGCTTAGTGCAGTTTCAACCACCCAGGCTGAGGCAATTCTCCCACCTCAGCCTCCTGAGTAGCTGGGACTATAGGTGTGTGCCACCACGCCCCACACCAGGCTAATTTTTTACATTTGGTAGAGACAAGGTCTCCCTATGTTGCCCAGACTGGTCATAAACTCCTGAGCTCAAGTGATCCTCCTGCCTTAGCCTCTCAAAGTACGGGGGTTACAGGCATGAACCACTATGCCCGGCCCTATGTTTAACTTGTTGAGAAACCACCAAATTGTTTTCCATAGCAGTTGCACCAATTTTCATTGCCATCAGCCATGTATGAGGGTTCCATTTCTCCACATCCTCACCAACACTTGTTGCTTTCTGTTTTTTACTTGTTTTTTAAAAAATTATTTTTATTTATTTTTCTTTCTAAATAGCCATCATAATGGGTATGAACTGGTATCTCATTGTGGTTTTGAATTGTATTTCCCTAAGGATGTTGGGCATCTTCTCATGGCGTGTTGACTATTTGTATTTCTTCTTTGGAGAGATGTCTATTTAAGTTCTTTGCCCATTAAAAAATTTGGTTGTTTGTCTTTTTATTGTTGAGTTGTAAGAGTTTTTTTAAAAAATATACAGTCTAGATACTAGCCCCTAATCAGACATGTGATTTGCAAACAGTTTCTTCCATTCCGTGAGTTGTCTTTCTGCTTTATTTTATTGTTTTGTTTTGTTTTGTTTTTGAGATGCAGTCTCACTCTGTCACCCAGGCTGGGGTGCAGTGGTGAGATCTCGGCTCACTGCAACATCCATCTCCCGGGTTCAAGCAGTTCTTGTGCCTCAGCCTCCCGAGTTGCTGGGACTACAGGTGCGTGCCACCACGCCCAGCTAGTTTTTGTATTTTTGGTAGAGGTGGGGTTTTGCCATGTTAGCCAGGCTGGTCTGGAACTCCTGACCTCAGATTATCCACCCGCCTTGGCCTCCTAAAGGTCTAGAATTACAGACGTGAGCCACTGCACCCAGTCAGTATTTTATTTTATTTTAAAAATAGAGATGAGGTCTTGCTATGTTGCCCAAGCAGGTCTCAAACTCCTGACCTTAAGTGATCCTCCCACCTCAGCCTCCCAAAGTGTTGGGATTACGGGTATGAGCCACCGCACCCGGCCTTTTTTAACTGATTCTTTTGTACAGATTGTTAATGGGCAACTCTTCTTTAAAGGATTAAAGTAATATAGCATTAGATTAAAACACCTTTTAACCCAACTTCCTGCCCTCCCATAGATAACCATTTGTTAAGAGTTGGTTCCATGGTTGCCAAAAATAAGGATGAAAGAAAAAAAAAGAGTTGGTTGTGGAATAGTTATAGTCCTTTTTTCTCTGTATTTACATGCATATGTTTGTACATATACAAATAACAAGTATGTGATATATATTTTATGACTTTTCTCCCGAAGATTGTTACTTACGGCTCTTTTCATATCAGTATTTATATGTTCACTTCATTCTTTTTGATTGATACATAGTATTTCTTCCTGTGTGCTTCTCTAGCTTTGACTACTAGGATCAATTTAGAGTATGTCTTTCTAGTCTTTTTTATATGCATTCACCCATATGTGAGTACATTTAGAAATACATAGTTTCATGTTTTTTTTAACACAAATAGTATGTAGATGTAATATACATGTTGTACTACAACTTACTTTTCTCACCTTATAGTATATATATGTAGGAGATTTTTATATATCAGTATATATCCATCTTGCATTTTTTAAACAGATGCTTATTATTTCACAGTATGGACGTACCATGTTTATTTCAGCATTCTCCTATAGATGGATATTTAAGTTCTTTTCAGGTTGATTTTGTTTGTTTGTGTTGCTATTTAAAACAATGTTTCAGTTTTAAAAAACCCTGTACCTACATATTTGTTCACATACAGGAATATTTCTCAAGCGATACTACTAAGGATTGGAATTGCTGGGTGACAGTTATGCACTAGATACTTGGAATTTGCCCTATGAAAAGGCTATTCCAGTTTAGCTGCCAACAGCGCATGGAATATCAAATTTCTTATACAGTTCTCAAATTTAATAGATATTTATTTTTTGTATCCTGATAGATGAAAAATGATACTGAATCATTTGAGTTTGTACCCCTCTGTTTACTAATGAGTTTGAGTAATCCCCTTACCATACATGTATTGGCCACTTGTACTTACTTTTATTTATTTATTTATTTATTTTTTTGAGACAGAGTCTCACTCTGTCACCCAGGCTGGAGTGCAGTGGCACAGTCTCGGCTCACTACAAGCTCCACCCCGTGGGTTCACGCCATTCTCCTGCCTCAGCCTCCCGAGTAACTGGGACTATAGGCGCCCGCCACCATGCCTGGCTAACTTTTTTGTATTTTTAGTAGAGACGGGGTTTCACCATGTTAGCCAGGATGGTCTTGATCTCCTGACCTCGTGATCAGCCCGCCTCAGCCTCCCAAAGTGCTGGGATTACAGGCGTGAGCCACCACGCCCGGCCTATGTTTAGCTTTTAAGTCCACATGGAATTTATTTTTGTGACTGGTTTTTGGTAGGGCTTTAGCTTACCACTCCTCAAAATTGATAACCAGTTATCCCAACACAACTTGTTATACTACCTGTTCTTCTTAAATTTGAAATGCCATTTTTACGATAGACTGCATTCCTATACATACATGTGTTTGTTTCTGTGCTAGTTCTATTTCATTAGTCCATTTGTCTATTTTAAATTAAATTTTTTATTTTTTAAAGGCGGGATCTTGTTCTCTTGCCTAGGCTGGAGTGCAGTGGCATGGTCATAGTTCACTGCAGCCTTCAACTCCTAAGGCTCACAAGATTCTCCTGGCTTAGTGTCCCATGCCAGCTAAGCTAATTTGTCTCTTTCTGTGCTAAAACCACATTGTTTAACTTACTATAACTATATGTTACTATCTGGTAAGGCAAGTTCTTGTTGTTCTTTATCAAGATTTTCTTGGCTTTCCTTCTACTCTTTAGAGAATCAGCTTGTCAGTTTCAGACAAAAACATCTCTTTGGGATTTTGATTGAAATTGCATTGATTTTGGAATAATAGTGGGGGGAGGGGAATTGTAAACATGTTGGTATTGGGTCTTTCCACCAAGGAACATGGTGTAGTTTGTGTATTTCAGTAAAATTTCATGGTTTTCTTTATGTAGGTGTTGTATATTTGTTCTTGAGTTTGTTCCTAGACTAGTATTTTATAGCTTTGTTGCTCTTATGAACAGGATAATTGTTTTTGTTTGTTTGTTTGTTTTTGAGATGGAGTCTTGCTCTATCTCCCAGGCTGGAGTACAGTGGCACGATCTCGGCTCACTGCAACCTCCGCCTCCCTGGTTCAAGCGATTTTCCTGCCTCAGTCTCCCGAGTAGCTGGGACTGCAGGCATGCACCACCATACCTGGCTAATTTTTTTGTATTTTTAGTGGAGACGGGGTTTTGCCATGTTGGCCAGGCTGGCCTCAAGCTCCTGACCTCAGGTGATCCACCTGTCTGGGCCTCCCAGTGTGCTGGGATTACAGGCATGAGCCACTGTGCCTGGTCGATAGTTGTTTTTTAAATTACATTTTGTAATGATTACTGAGATATATGGCAGATTTCTGTATGTTGATTTTGTCTTTGGCCTGTTTGCTGAACTGTTGTTAGTTCCTTGTTAGTTATAGTTTTTTAGTTGATTTTCTTGGATTTTCTAGATAGATAAACATGTAGTCTGTAAGTTTTGAGTTTTGTCTCCTACTTTCTAACATTTGTAGGTCTTGTTTTATTTCCTCATTTGGTGGTAGAAATCTTGGCTTATTCCTGACTTTAATGATTGTGTATGTGAAAGATGCTTGCCTTCATGTGTAGGATAAATGCTAATTGAAGCCACACTGAGATTCCTTGCTTAAACTTATCAGAGTGTTAAAAATCAAAATGTTTGATAACACTCTTTGTTGTCAAGACTGTGGGGTAAAAGACACTCACACGTTGGAGGTAGGAGTTTAAATTGGTACATTGCCCATGGAAGGCAATTTGGCAGCATTATATAAAGATACACATGTATTACATACATTATTCTGGATGTATTAGTATACTTAAATAAATAAAAGTTTAAAAAATAAATATGCAAATTTCCTTTGATCTTGGCAGGGCACAGTGGCTCACATCTGTAATCCCAGCACTTTGGGAGGCCGAGGCCGGCGGATCACCTGAGCCCAGGAGACCAGCCTGGCCAACATGGTGAAACCTCGTCTCTACTGAAAATACAAAAATTAGCCAGGCATGGTGGCGTGCGCCTGTAATCCCAGCTACTCCGGAGGCCGAGGCAAGAGAATTGCTTGAACCTGGGAGGTGGAGGTTGCAGTAAACTGAGATCGCACCACTGCACTCCAGCCTGGGCGACAGAGTGAGACTCTGTCTTAAAAAAAAAAATTTGCTTTGATCTAGCAATTCTAGTTCAGGGATACACACACACACACACACACACACACACACACACACACACACACACACAATGAAATCTACAATGTTATTTATAATAGCAAACAATTGAATACTACAAAATAAGAATGAGAAACTTATATGTACTGAAAAGGAAAAACATGTATCTTACGTTACTATGACTATAAAAAGAGCTTGGTGTGTACTGCGTTCCTTTTTGTGTAGATAGGGAAGGAGAGAACATATATTTGTTAATTTGCCTGAAGAGATTCTGGAGGAATACACAAGAATCTGTTGAGTGGTTACCTGTTGGTGGGGCAAATGGAATTGAATGGAAGGGAGATAGAGTTGGGAATGGGCCTGCCCTTTATAAACCTCTTTAGTTGATATTTGAGCCACATGATTGTATTATATATATGTATATGTGCGTGTGTATATGTATAATATATTGCATACATCATATATATATATATATGTCTTTTAGTTTTTTTTGAGACGGGGTCTCACTCGGTCACCCAGGCTGGAGTGTAGTGGCACAATCACTGCTAACTGCAGCCTCAACCTCCCAGGCTCAAGCAATCCTCGTACTTCAGCCTCCCAAGTAGCTGGGACTACAGGCACATACTACATGCCTGGCTATGTTTTTTTATTTTTAGTAGAGACGAGGTTTCGCCGTGTTGGTCAGGCTGGTGTCGAACTCTTGACCTCAGGTGATCCACCCACCTTGGCCTCCCAAAGTGCTGGGATTATAGGTGTGAGCCACTGTGCCCAGCCACAGTTGTCTTTATATATATTCCTAGGGCTTAGATAAGTGTATTTATCATTTTATGAAGGAAAAATGGCTACATGTAGGTAATTATATGTAACTGTGAACTTAGTAAGAGACTCCAGGTTTGAGGCCTGATTTTTGCAAACTTTTTCACTGGGCCATGTTTCTACATTGCTGAATGTAGAAGAGATATTATCCTGGTCACTGGAGCATATCCCTTTGGCAGTGCCAACATGGTTCATTACTGGAAAACTTTAGAATATATATGATTTTCTGCCTTCCTAAATAGAGTCTCCTGAAAATCATTTAATGTTTTCTGGAGTATTGTTGAATAGTACTTTAATATAGTGCTGTCCCTAGAGGTTTTTGAGACGTAGAAAATAAAAGCTTGCATTTATTGATTATTATATTGTGCCTGGCACTGTGCTAAATATTTTATATGTGTATTTCATATTGGTCCTGTGAGATTTCACAAATGCAATCAAGAATGATTGAGGTTAACTAATTTGCCCAAAATCTCTTCCAAGGGTTGAAAGGCAGAATTTTGATTCCAGATTTCTCCCACTCCAGAGTGTGTGTTTTTTTGGTTTTTTTTTGAGACAGAGTCTCACTCTGTGATCCAGGCTGGAGTACAGTGGTGTGATCACAGCTCACTGCAGCCTCAACCTCCCTAGGCTCAGGTGATTGTCCCCACCTTAGCTTCTCAAGTAGCGGGGACTACAGGCGCACAATACCATGCCCAGCTAATTTTTTATTTTTTGTAGAGACAGGGTTTTGCCATGTTGTCCAGGCTGGTCTTGAACTCCTGAGCTCAAGCAATCTGCCAGCCTCAGTCTCCCCAGGTGTTGGGATTATTACAGGTGTGAGCCACCACTCCCAGCCGAGCCTGGGTTCTTTTTTTTTTTTTTTTGGTGGATCAGCTAATTTTGAATTTCAAAATAATAAGTTCACAAAAGCTATTATTAATGAAAATATTCAACACCCAAGGTGATTTACGAAGTTTAACTCAGATACTATCTTGTTCCCAGAACATTTATAAACACAACATATATATATATACACACACATATATATATCTCACTGAGTTAAATTTATATATTGAAAATAGGAATACAAGATATAAAAAAACGCAAAGGTTTAACTGAAAGTTTTTGTAATTATATACTTATATTGGGATTGCAAGATGAATATAATGCTATTTATTTTATTCTTTTCTTTCTGAATTTATAGGGCTTGGAAGTATTTTGCACAGAAGACGATCTGTGTTCTGACATTTCCCTAAAGTTCTTTGAACCTCAAGATAGAGATGATCTCTATTTTTATATTGCCACGTAAATAGGTTTGGTGCTCACCCTTCATTGTTTTCTTTCTTTTTTTTTTTTGGTACTGAGTCTCCCTCTGTCGCCCAGGCTGGAGTGCAGTGGTGTGATCTCGGCTCATTGCAACCTCTGCCTCCTGGGCTCAAGCGATTCTCGTGCCTCAGCCTCCCGAGTAGCTGGGACAACAGGCGTGTGCCACCATGTCCGGCTAAATTTTTTCTGTATTTTTAGTAGAGACGGGGTTTCTATTCATATGAAGGTAGTTCAACTCCTAAGGATCTGGGATAGGAAATAAGAGAAGAAAAATGCTGTTTCTAGAATCGCCTCTTTGTGGTTCTAATTTCTTCTCATCAGTACCTATAATTGCCAAAATAATATTTTTAAAACTCTGGGAAATATGAATTCACTTTGGTAATAGTTCATTCCGAGTATGTTTTAATAACTCTAGATATATTTTAAATCCCCAAATTGAAGGATTTTGAAAAACACTCAAAATATACATATATATATATATAATATATATATATTTTTTTTTTTTAGACAAACTTGCTTTGTTCCCCAGGCTGGATCAGGGCCGACTTGGCCTCAGGTGATCTGCCTCCGGTTCATCCATTTTCTGCCTCACCTCCAATACAGGATTACAGGCCCCCCACCACCCCGGCTAATCGGGGTTTTACCGTGTTAGCCAGGATGGTCTCGACCTCCTGACCTTGTGATCTGCCTGCCTCGGCCTCCCAGAGTGCTGGGATTACAGGCGTGAGCCACCGCACCCAGCCTCAATTATTATTATTTTTTTTTGAGATGGAGTCTTGCTCTGTCGCCCAGGCTGGAATGCAGTGGCACGATCTCGGCTCACTGCAAGCTCCACCTCCCGGGTTCACGCCATTCTCCCGTCTCAGCCTCCTGAGTAGCTAGGACTACAGGCGCCTGCCACTACGCCGGGCTAATATTTTGTATTTTTAGTAGAGACGGGGTTTGACCGTGTTAGCCAGGATGGTCTTGATCTCCTGACCTCGTGATCCGCCCGTCTTGGCCTCCCAAAGTGCTGGGATTACAGGTGTGAGCCACCGCGCCCAGCCGCTCGGCCTCAAATATTTTTATGTTTAGTCAGGTCTTATGTTAGTTTATGAGAACCAAGACTCAGTTTTGTACTGCGAGGCAGTGAGTTATTCATATGTTTGTGATCATTGATTGTGGTCAGAACCACAAAGCTGAAAGACTGCAGAAGGAACATGTGAACCTTCTATGTTCAATATACTGACTTTGGAGTGGAATTTGCTTTTTCTTTTTTTTTTTCTTTTGAGACGGGGTCTCGCACTGTCGCCCAGGCTAGAGTGCAGTGGTGTGATCTGGGCTCACTGCAAGCTCCAACTCCCAGGTTCATGCCATTCTGCCTCAGCCTCCCGAGTAGCTGGAACTACAGGCGCCCGCCACCACACCCCTCTAATTTTTTGTATTTTTAGTAGAGACGGGGTTTCATCGTGTTAGCCAGGATGGTCTCGATCTCCCGACCTTGAGATCCGCCTGCAGCCTCCCAAAGTGCTGGAATTACAGGCGTAAGCCACTGCACCCAGCCAGAATTTGCTTTTAATTAATGTTATTTCCTTAGTTTTTCATGGAAAATGTGAATTTTCCCACCTTTGCCAGAGAAAATACTTATATTTTTTATATTGAAGCCCAAAGTTTTTTTGTTAAGTTGCAAGGCTAAATTAAATTATTCTAATTTACAAAGTTGCTAGATAACTAGAATGGAATTATCTTTAAAAGTGGATTTTGGGGACAGGCATGGTGGCCCATGACTGTCATCCCAGCACTTTGGGAGGCCAAGGAGGGTGAATCTCTTGAGCCCAGGAGTTTGAGACTAGCCGGGGCAACGTGGCTTGACTTCATCTCTACAAAAAAAATTAAAAATTAGGAGTTTGGTGGCATGTGCCTGTAGTCCCAGCTACTCGAAAGGCTGAAGTCGGAGGATCGCTTAAGCCTGGGAGGTCAAGACTGCAGTGAACCGTGATCACACCACTGCAATTAAGCCTGGGCGACAGAGTGAGACCCTGTCTCAAAAAAAAAAAAATGGATATTGGGATTTACAAATATGGAACGCTTCACGAATTTGTGTGTCATCCTTGTGCAGGGGCCATGCTAATCTTCTCTGTATCATTCCAATTTTAGTATATGTGCTGCCAAAGCAAGCATGAGCCTGTGGTTGTTTTGTTTTGTTTTGTTTTGTTTTGTTTTGTTTTGTTTTGTTTTGTTTTGTTTTGTTTTGTTTGAGACGGAGTCTTGCTCTGTTGCTCAGGCTGGAGTGCAGTGGTGCGATCTTGGCTCTCTGCAACCTCTACCTCCTGGGTTCAAGCAGTTCTCTGCCTCAGCCTCCCGAGTAGTTGGGATTACAGGTGCCTGCCACCATGCCCAGCTAATTTTTGTATTTTTAGTAAAGATAGGGTTTCATCAGCTTGGCCAGGCTGGTCTTGAACTCCTGACCTCATGATCCACCCTCCTCGGCCTCCCAAAGTGCTGGGATTACAGGCATGAGCCACTGCGCCCGGCCGAGCCTGTGTTCTTAAACTGTTTTATGGTCAAGATCCATGATGGCCCCACATATACCATAGTCAAGAAACTATTGAGGCCTGGCACGGTGGCTCGTGCCTATAATCCCAGCACTTCGGGAGGGTGATGAGGGCAGATTGCTTGAGCCCAGGAGTTTGAGACTAGCCTGTGCAACATGGCAAAACCCTGTCTCTACAAAAAAGTACAAAAAGTTAGCTAGGTGTGGAGGCTCAAGCCTGTAGTCCCAGCTACTCGGGATGCTGAGGTGGGAGGATCACTTGATCCCAGGGAGGTCAAGGCTGCAGGAAGCCATGATTGCTCCACTGCACTCCATCCTGGGTAACAGAGTGAGGCCCTATCTCAAAAAAAAGAAAAAAAGGAAGCTATTGAATCCATGATGGCCCCAGATACGTTATAGTTAGTGAAGTTCTTGGCCTAGTTTTTCTTACTCGTTGTTTACCTTTAGGTCACCAGCTATTACATTTTATTGTTGTCGGGCCTTTACTTTCCTGCTGGGATTCTTAACCCAGGAGGCCAAGCTAAAGATGAGAGTGGACACAATGAGCGGTGGGAGGGTAAGTATAGTTTTTAAAAGGCATATTTGATAATGTGATGGTTTTGATTTTCATCAAAATGTTTTACTTTCAGATTTTTTTTTTTTTGAGACAGAGTTTCACTCTTGTCACCCAGGCTGGAGTGCAATGGCACGATCTTGGCTCACTGCAACCTCTGCCTCCTGAATTCAAGTGATTCTCCTGCCTCAGCCTCCCGAGTAGCTGGAATTACAGGTGCCCGCCACCATGCCCAGCTAATTTTTGTATTTTTAGTAAAAACAGGTTTCACCATGTTGGCTAGGCTCATCTGGAACTCCTGACCACAGGTGATTGCCCATCTTGGCCTCCCAGAGTTCTGGGATTACAGGCGTGTACCACCGCGCCCAGCCATATTAAAAAAATTTTTTTTTTACAGGCAGAATCTCTCCTGTCACCCAGGCTGGAGTGCAATGTTGCAATCATGGCTCACTGTAGCCTCCTGGGATCAAGTGATCCTCCCACCTCTGCCTCCTTAGTAGCTGGGACTATAGGCGTGGACCACCATGCCCAGCTTATTTTTTTTAAGTTTATTTTTTGTAGAGACAGGGTCTCCCTGTGTTGCCCAGGCTGGTCTCAAACTCTTGGGCTCAAGCTATCCTTCTGCCTCGGCACCCCCCGCCCCAAATACTGGGAGTACAGGTGTTAGCCACTGGCCCCGGCCAGGACATCATATTTTATTGAGATACAATTTATATAACATAGAATTTACAAATGTAATATAAAAGTCAATGATTTTCAGTACATTTATAGAGTTGTAAAATCTTGATTACAACTCAATTTTAGTTCATTACCATCATCCCTGAAAGATTGCTTGTGCTTATTTGCAGTCAGTCCTGTTCCTGTGCCCCAGCCCCAACCACTAATCTATTTTCTGTTTCTGTAGCTTTGTATTTTCTGGACATTTCATATAAATGAAATCATATAGTATGCAGTCTTTTCCTCTGACGTCTTTCACTTAGCATAATGTCTTCATGGTTCATCCTTGTTGTAGCATATATCAATACTCCATTCCTTTTTTTTTTTTTATTTTTAGAGATGAGACCTCGCTGTGTTGCCCAGGCTAGCAGGTAGTGGCTATTCATGGGCGTGATCATAGCACACTGCAGCCTTGAACTTCTGGGCTCAAGTGATCCTCCCACCTCAGCCTCCTGGGTAACTGAGATTATAGGTGTGCGCCACCACACCTGACACCATTCGTTTTTATTGCCCAGTAATATTCTTTTTTTTTTTTTTTTTTTTTTGAGATGGAGCTTCACTCTTTCGCCCAGGCTGGAGTGAAGTGGCACCATTTTGGCTCACTGCAACCTCTGCCTCCTGGGTTCAAGCGATTCTCCTGCCTCAGCCTCTTGAGTAGCTGGGATTATAGGTACCCACTACCACGCCTGGCTAATTTTTGTACTTTTAGTAGAGATGGGGTTTCACCATGTTGGCCAGGCTGGTCTCGAACTCCTGACCTCAAATGATTTACCTACCTCAGCTTCCCAAAGTGCTAGGATTACAGGTATGAGCCACTGTGCCCAGCCTGTCCATTAATATTCTATTACACCTAATACATTTTGTTTATCCATTCATCAGTTGATAGACATTTGGATTGTTTCCACCTTTTGGCTATTGTGAATAGTGCTGCTATGAACACTTGTACAAGTTTTTGTGTGGACATATGTTTTCATTTCTCTTAGGTAGATGATATCATATGGTAACTCTGTTTAACTTACTGAGGAACTGCCAGACTGTGTTCCAAAGCAGCTGTACCATTTTACATTCCCACTAGCAATGTATGAGGGTTCTGTTTTCTTCATATGCTTGCCAACACTTGTTACTGTCCTTTTTTATTGTAGGGCGTGAAGCGGCATTTCATTGTGGTTTTGATTTGCATTTCCCCGATAAGTAATGATGTGGAACAAGTTTTTATGTGTTTATTGGTCTTTTGGATTTCTTCTTTATAGAAATGTCTATTCAGATCTTTTGCCCATTTTAAGATTGGATTATTTGTCTTGTCATTAATGGGTTCTTTTTTTTTTTTTTTTTTTTACACAGGGTCCCACTCTGTCACCAAGGCTGGAGTGCAGTAGTGTGATCTCAGCTCACTGCAATCTCTACCTCCCAGGCTCAAGCAATTCTCCTGCCTCAGCCTTCCGAGTAGCTGGGATTACAGGCATGCGCCACTACTGCCCGGCTAATTTTTGTATTTTTAGTAGAGATGGGGTCTCACCATGTTGGCCAGGCTGGTCTTGAACTCCTGATCTCAAATGATCCACTCGCCTCAGCCTCCTAGAGTGCTGGGATTATAGGTGTGAGCCACTGTGCCTGGCCATTATTGAGTTCTTGATATAGTTTGATACCATCCCCTATCACATATATGATTTGCACATACTTTCTCCTGCCCTGTAGGTTGTCTTCACCACTTTCTTGAAGGTATCCTTTGAAGCACAAAAGTTTAAAATTTTGATGAGGTGAAGCTTCTCTGTTTTTTTGGTTTTTTGTTTTTTTGAGACCGAGTCTTATTCTGTTACCCAGGCTGGAGTGCAGAGGCGTGATCTCGGCTCACTGTAAGCTCTGCTTCCCAGGTTCAAGCGATTCTTGTGCCTCAGCCTTCTGAGTAGCTGGGATTACGGGCACATGCCACCATGCCTGGCTGATTTTTGTATTTTTAGTAGAGATGGGGTTTCACCATGTTGGCCAGGCTGGTCTCAAACTCCTGACCTCAAGTGATCCACCTGCCTTGGCCTCCCAAACAGAGGCGTGAGCCACCGCGCCCAGCCGAGGTGCAGCTTCTTAATTTTCTTTTATGCTTGTGGTTTTAGTGTTGTGGCTGGGAATTCATTGTCTGACCCGAGTTACTGAGATTTACTCCAATGTTTTCTTCTAAAAGTTTTATAGTTTTAGCTTTTGTATTTAGGACTGTGGTCCACTTTTAAATTTCTGTGTATGGTATGAGGTCGGGGTCCAGCTTCATTCTTTTGCATGTGGATTGCAGTTATGCCAGCAAGTTTGGTTGAAATAACTGTTCTTTTCCCATTGAATGGTCTTGACCTCTATATTGAAAATCAATTGACCATAAATGTTAGGGCTTTTAGACTCTCAGTTCCATTGACCTATATGTCTATCCTTACCCTGTTGTTCATTTCTAATTTATTCATTTTTGGTAGGAGAGCATGCTTTGTATGATTTCAATCTCTTTAAATTTGTTGAGATTTGTTTTCTTGCATAGCATATGATTTTTTTTTTCACAGAATGTTCTATGTGTGCTTGAAAAGAATGTCTGTTTTGCTATTGTTGGGTGTTCTGTAGATGTCACTTAGGTCAAGTTGGTTGATAGTATTGACCAAGTTTTCCATATACTTGTTGGTTTTCTGTCTAGTTACTCTCTCCATTATTGAGAGTGGGGTATTGAAATCTTTTGCTATTATTGAATTATCTGTTTCTCCAGTTTTGTCAGTTTTTATTAAATGTATTTTGGGACTCTATTGTTAGATGTGTATATGGTATATTGTCTTGATGAATTAACTCTTTTATCCACATAAAATGCCCCTCCTTGTCTCTAGTAACATATTTTTGTCTTAGGGTACTGGTTTTTAAAAGACTGAGGGAAGATTTCTTTCTTCATCCTTCTTATTTGCTTCTTTTTTTTTTTTTTTGAGACAGAGTCTTGCTCTGTCATCCAGGCTGGAGTGCAGTGGCATGGTCTTGGCTCACCGCAGCCTCTGCCTCCCAGATTCAAGCTATTCTCATGCCTCAGACTCCCGAGCAGCTGGGATTATAGGCACGTACCACCACACCCAGCTAGTTTTTGTATTTTTAATATAAATGGGGTTTTACCATGTTGGCCAGGCTGTTCTCCAACTCCTGACCTCAGGTGATCCACCCACCTCAGCCTCCCAAAGTGCTGGGTTTACAAGTGTGAGCCACCGCACCCAGGTCTTATTTGCTTCTTGTCCTATACTTTGGGAAGCCAGGTATTAGAATTATTATACCAGAGCACCAGTACTTGCCACTCCTCTATTATATTAGGGGTCTGAATAAGATTTTATTTTGTTTTTTATTTTAATTAATTTTTTTTGAGACAGAGTCTCACTCTGTCACCCAGGTTGGACTGTAGTGGCTCACTGTAGCCTCAACCTTCCAGGCTCAGGTGATCCTCCCACCTCAGCCTCCCCAGTAGCTAAGACTACAGGTGCATGCCACCATGCCTGGCTAAGTATTTTTTTTTTTTTTGAAACAGGTTCTTGCTCTGTCGCCCAGGCTGGAATGCGGTGACGTGATCTTGGCTCACTACAACCTCTGCATTCTGGGTTCAAGCGATTCTTGAGCTTCAGCCTCCCAAGTAGCTGGGATTACAGGCATGCACAACCACACCTGGCTAATTTTTGTATTTTTCAGTAGAGACGGGGTTTCGCCATGTTGGCCAGGCTGGTCTAGAACTCCTGACCTCAGGTAATCAGCCTGCCCCGGCCTCCCAAAATGCTGGGATTATAGGTGTGAGCCACCATGCCCAGCCCAGCCTATTGTTTTTAAATTAAAAAAAAAATTTTCCCAACACCATGGACCTGAAGGCAAAGTTTGTTTTGTTTTGAGACAAGGTCTGTGTCACCCAGGCTAGAGTGCAGTGGCTCTGTCAATCTCACTACAACCTTGTCCTCCTGGGCTCAAGGGATCCTCCTGCCTCAGCCTCCTGGAGTTTGGACTACAGGCACATGCCAACATACCCAGCTAATTTTGTAATTTTTTTGTAGAGATGGGGTCTTGCCATGTTGCCCAGGCTGGTCTCAAACTCCTGCTCAAGTGATCCTCCCTCCTTGGCCTCCCAAATTCCTGGGATTATAAGCATGAGCTACTGTGTCTGGCCAAAGATTTTATTTTATTTTTTTTATTTTTGAGACAGGGTCTCACTCTGTCACCCAGTCCTGAGTGCAGTGGTGTGATCTTGGCTCACGACAACCTCTGCCTCCTGGGTTCAAGCGATTCTTGTGCCTCAGCCTCCTGAGTACCTGGGATTGCAGGCGTAATCCACTGCACCTGGCCTCAAATATTTATTTATTTATTTATTTATTTATTTATTTATTTATTTATTTGAGACTAGTCTCGCTCTGTCGCCCAGGCTAGTGTGCAGTGGCGCAATCTCGGCTGTCTGCAACCTCCGCCTCCCGGGTTCAAGCAATTCTCTGCCTCAGCCTCTGAGTAGCTGAGATTACAGGCGCCCGCCATCACACTCAGCTAATTTTTGTATTTTTAGTAGAGATGAGGTTTCACCATCTTGGCCAGGCTGGTCTTGGAACTCCTGACCTCATGATCCACCCACCTTGGCCTCTCAAAGTGCTGGGATTACAGGCGTGAGTCACCACACCCAGCCAAAGATTTTATTTTTTAAAAATAGGTTCTGTAGTAAGAAAAATTTTGAAGTCTTTCCAACTTAAATTCTCTGACTTAACTATTTTTGGCTCCTTGCTTAGATGTCCTTTTGTCTAACTTGTGGAGTTTTGCTCTTGAGGTTTAAAATCTCACCTAAAATGTTTAACATTTGGGGAACATCGGTGAATACTGGATTCTTTTTATGCTCTTGCAGGTTTTTTTCCCAAGTCAAAAATTATTTCAAAATAAAGAGTTAAACTAGTTATCTTTTTTCACTTGCATACAATACTAGTCTTATTAAGTGACTTTGGAAGTATATTGATTTGGCAGTGTAACCTCCTAGAGACCTTCATGAGTTCAGTTCTTAGCTTTGGTATTAACATAGATATGTCCTAGTAATGTCATCTGGTTGGCAAATTTTTGTGAGTCACCGTAAGACTCTTTCTTTTCCCTCACAGCCATATTCATTCAGACAGTAAATTTTCTTGCATTTAGTAGTTCCCTAATGTGTCTTGAACCTATCCCTCCTGCCACTATTTTCATTCAAACCCCATCATCTCTTCTGGATTGTTGCAGTAGCTTTTTAATGGGTCTCCTTGTTTTACCTTGTATGGCATAGAAGTCCTTGGTGTCTTATCTGCCCCTCTGTCCTCATCTGCCTGCTTCTTCTGATACGCATGTAAACAACTGCTCATGATACCACTTATACACTTACTCCATACTGTTTAATGCCTTTGCTTGTGATCTTCCCTCTGCCTGTATCAGCTAATTATCTTTCTTTGAGACTCAACTCAGGCAATTTTTTTTCCAGAAAAACTTACTAGAGGATCTGACTTCATTCTTTTGCATGTGGATATCCAGTTGTCCCAGCACCATTTGTTGGAAAAAATATTCTTTCCCTCATTGAATTTTCTTGGCAACCTTGTGGGTTTTTTTGGGGGGTGGGGAGGGTGGGGCAGGGGTGAGACAGTCTCACTCTGTCACCCAGGCTGGAGTGCAGTGGTGAGATCTTGGCTCACTGCATCCTCCACCTGCCAGGTTCAAGCGATTCACAGCCTTCACCGCCCAGGTTCAAGTGATTCTCCTGCCTCAGCCTCCTGAGTAGCTGGGACTACAGGCACCTGCCACCACGCCTGGCTAATTTTTTGTATTTTATAGAGACGAGGTTTCACCATGTTGCCCAGGATAGTCTTGAACTCCTGAGCTCAGGCAGTCCACCCACCTTGGCCTCCCAAAGTGCTAAGATTGCAGGCGTGAGCCACTGCACCCGGCTATTCTTGTTGAAAATCAATTAACCATAAATAATATGGCTTTATTTCTGAACTCAATTTTTATTCCATTTATCTACACATCTATTCTTATGCCAGGACCATACTGTCTTAATACTGTACCTTTGTAGTAGGTTTTTAAATCAAGAAGTATGGATCTTCCAAATTTGTTCTTTTTCAAGATTGTATTAGCTTTGATTATTATGGGTCCCTTGAAATTCTATATGCATTTTAGGATTAGCTTGATGTTTTCTGCAAAGAAACCAGCTGGAATTTTGATGAAGTGAGTTGAATGTGTAGAATAACTTGGAGTATTTGTCTCTATTTTTTTATTTTATTTTTATTTTGTTTATTTTAGTTCAGGGTTTTTTTCTTCAGCTTTTCAAATTTGATATTTCTGTGCATTTTTGGTTTGACATAATTCTTAACAAATCTTTGTGACAAACTGTGCCCTTTGAGGCGCCTAACATAGTTAGAAGTGTACAGGCTTAACTTTGCAGTGCATGATTGTGGTGAGAAGGGAAGCATTTTCTTATTGGTGGTTTGACCACTCACTTGAAAAACTTTTTCCCACATATTTTCACATGTTTATCGTGCAAAGTTTTAGAAAATACAAAAAAGCAGAAAGAAAAATCCATAATTTCAGAGTTATGTCTGTAAGCTTGTATATATTCCTTTTTACATTTAACCATATAATATATAGGGAACATCTTTTATCTCACTGAAGACTACAGTGTTTTATTATTGTTGTTTTTGTTTTGTTTTTTTGAGACAGAGTCTCTGTCGCCCAGGCTGGAGTGCAGTGGCACAACTTCAGCCTCCCAGGTTTGAGTGATTCTCCTGCCTAAGCCTCCCGAGTAGCTGGGATTACAGGTGCCCGCCACCACACCCTGCTAATTTTTTTTGTATTTTTAGTAGAGTCAGGGTTTCACTAAACCAGGCTGGTTTGGTCTCGAACTCCTGACCTCAAGTGATCTGCCCGCCTCGGCCTCCCAAAGTGCTGGGATTACAGGTGTGAGCCACCGTGCCCAGCCTACAGTGTTATTTTTAATGTTGTGGCATACCTCATTTTGAGATACTTAATTAAACACCAATTAGGCTTATGTTTAGTTTTTTCCATAAGTGCTAGAATGAACATCTTTATAGTTAAATCTTTGCACAGATTCTTGACTATTTTCTAAGGCAAGTTCCTATAAGTAGAATTGCTAGTTTAAAAGAATACGTGGTTTTGAGTCTTTCTTGCTATTTTAGGATAGTATATTAATATTTGACAATAGTTTCTGTTAAAATCTGAAGGCAAGCTTATAAATATTTGCATTATTTCAAATTGCTGTTGGATGTTTATAGCAGCAACATTCACAATAGTCAAAAGGTGGAAGCAATCCAATCCATTGGCAGATGAATAGGATGAACAAAATGTGGTCTATAGCATATGATGGAATATTATTCAGCCTTAAAAGGAATGAAATTCTGATACATGCTACAGTATCAGTGGACCTTGAAAATATTATACTAAGTGAAATAGGCCAGACACAAAAGGACAAATGTGGTCTGATTCCATTTATATGAATTACGTAGAATAAGCAAATTCATAGAGACAGAAAGTAGAATAGAAGTTACCAGGGGTGGGTGGGGGCTGATAGGGAATCATTGTTTAACTGGTACAGAGTTTTAATTTGGGATGATTAAAGAGCTCTGGGCATGGATAGTAGTGATGATTGCACAACACTGTGAATGTACTTAACACCACTGAATTGTATAATTAAAAATGGTTAAAATGGTAAATTTGACGATATGTATATTTTAGTACAGTAAAAGAAACTACTATTGATGAATTCCGGAATTTCAGACAAAAACCACCTAGAAACCATGTGGTTGTTTTACTTACTGTGTTTGTCACATTGTGGCTAAGTGAACTCAGGGTTTGGATACTCATTTTGAATTTGATGGATTGACAGATGGAGCTGAGAACTAGGTTTCTAACCAATATTCATGCAATATGAAGACAGATTGAGCTATATACCAAGTAGTCTGCTAGGCACTGAGGACTAATGGTAAACAAGATAAGACACAGTCCCTAGAGTCTGCTGGTTCCTAAGATTGGACAGAAAAAAGAATAAACTTCTTATTAAGGAAAAAGGGATTAAAAAATCAGGTGATTTGTTTTCTCCTTAATGATTTCCTTTGTAGGGTGATTTTAAAATATCTTTTCCCCCCTTTCAGGTTGCTATGGAAATACATGACCACGCAAAAGGAAGTCCATTCTGATAATTCTGATACCTGAGATGTAACTGGACTGAAGAGTAGAAACAGGAAAAATTTTAGTGCCAACTTTAATTACAATGGCCACTGATTCAGGGGATCCAGCCAGCACAGAAGATTCTGAGAAACCTGATGGAATTTCATTTGAAAACAGAGTTCCCCAGGTTGCTGCAACTTTGACAGTAGAAGCTAGACTAAAGGAGAAAAACAGCACCTTCTCTGCTTCTGGGGAAACTGTAGAAAGGAAGAGATTTTTCCGAAAGAGTGTTGAAATGACGGAAGATGACAAAGTTGCCGAATCATCCCCCAAAGATGAGAGAATTAAGACTGCAATGAATATTCCAAGAGTAGATAAGCTTCCGTCAAATGTGCTGAGAGGTGGACAAGAAGTTAAATATGAACAGTGTTCAAAGTCAGCCTCAGAAATCTCAAAAGATTGTTTCAAGGAGAAAAATGAAAAGGAAATGGAAGAAGAAGCAGAAATGAAGGCTGTAGCTACTTCTCCTAGTGGCAGATTCCTGAAATTTGACATAGAACTAGGAAGAGGAGCATTTAAAACAGTATATAAAGGACTGGACACTGAAACATGGGTTGAGGTTGCTTGGTGTGAGCTGCAGGTAGGTATATAATCTTCTTGGTTATAATAAATTCAAGTTTTAACTGGCCTGGTCTTCTGTGTGATTCATGATTAAAATGTATCATGGATTAAAATAAAATGAAGGGCTTGTCCCCCATATTCTAGAAATTATGGTCGTTTCCTATATCCTCTTAGGAGCTCACTCCAAACTTTTTTTTCTCCTGTTGTTTTCTTTTCTGTTTTAAAGGGGAAGAAAAAAAAATCTATCATGGCTTTGTTTTTCTTTTTCCTTTTTTTTTTTTGAGGCGGAATCTTGATCTGTCACCCAGGCTGGAGTGCAGTGGCGCAATCTCGGCTCACTGCAACCTCTGCCACCTCAGCCTCCCAAATAGCTGGGATTACAGGTGCACGCCACTACACCCTGCTAATATTTTGGTTTTTTAGTAGAGATAGGGTTTCACCATGTTGACCAGGCTGGTCTTGAACTCCCGACCTCAGGTGATCCGCCCACCTCGGCCTCCCAAAGTGTTGGGATTACAGGCATGAGTCATGGCTCCCGGCCTATCATGACTTTCTTTTGGAAAAATTGTTTTAATTTGTTAGCTTTAGGGAAGTCCTCAAACTCTTAATGTCTCCTTTTGAAAACTTTTCATAAATATATGACTTATGAGTTGATTGTTATACTAAGTACTTGAGAATGTGATAGGGAAATATATTGAGTGTGGCATATACCTTTTCTCTTTTTCTTTCAACAAAATCTTGGGGGTTCATATGGTGTTTTTTAGAACAGGAAAGGTTTTACTTGATTCTTTGAGGACCTTTACTGATAGAAGCTCATGATGCCTTTGAGTTTACCTCAGAGAGTATCTCTGGAAGAAATAATCACCAGAATCTATTGAAGTTATTCAACTAGAATGTGTTTAGAAATGAGAAATGAAAGCAACAGGAGAATGATTGAATTGCCTACATATTTGGTTCCATAATAAATGTTCATGTAGTACTTTTAATTAATGAAGAACTAAATAGGGACAGAACATCATAGAAGGGGTTATAATGAGAAGTTTTAGACAGACGTGGGTCAAATATAAGAAAAATTTTTGTGACCTCAGTCAGCCCATGGGAAATGGTTATTGATCACATGGGATGCTTAAAATTAAGATGGAATAAAGCCAGTTGCTAAGAACAGGTTTCTGTTGCTCAAATTCCAGTGGTCTCTGTGAGTGTAGGTGTATATGTATGAAAACACCATGATTTCACTCATTCTGAATTTGCTGTAGGTTGCTGTTCATATAGGTTGGAATTTAGTCCAGGTTTCTGCATTTCTAGGAAGCTTTTTGTTTAATGCCATAGTTTCCAAACTTTACTGTTTATAAGAGTCAGTATTTGCTTCATATGCAAACTCTAGGGCCCATTGGTACAAATTCTGATTCAATAAATCTGGATTGGGGTGCAAGACTGCAATTTTTAAAAACTTCTTTTTAAAAGCTTCTAATTTAGGGAGTCCCTTGAACACTCTTTGGAAAGCAAGTTACTTATCAGTCAGACCCATTCCAGTGGGCCTCGAAAGGTATGTGCATGTGTGGAGTTTGCTTGGTTTTCTTCTCACTTGCTTTTTACCCTTTAAGAATTTTATATGGTATACATTGTAGTATGTAGTAGTATGTAGTAGAATTTTATATGATATACATTGTAGTAGAAATATTAGATAACGCAGGCAAGCAAGCATCAGAATCACCTAAAATTCCAGTACTTTGAATACAATGCTTTAAACATTTTAGTATATACATCTTTCTGGTATATATATATGCACACACACATATATCTTTCTATAAAATTTTATAATCTTTATTTTCACTTGAATGTCTTTTCATTATCTGTAAGTGTATATTTATTTATTTTTGTTAGTGTATATTTACATAATTTTTTTCTTTTTAAATTTTATTTTTGATTTCCAAATTTTAAGTTCAGAGGTACATGTGCAGGATGTGCAGGTTTGTTACATAGGTAAACGTGTGCCATGGTGGTTTGCTGCATAAATCATCCCATCACGTAGATATTTAGCCCAGCATCCATTAGCTGTTCTTCCTGATGCTCTCCCTCCTCCCACCCCCCCATTTTTTATTTTTTATTTCTTTTATTAATTTTTTTATTTTATTTTTTGAGGCAGGGTCTCACTCTTTTGCCCAGGCTGGAGTGCAGTGGCATGATCTCCGCTCATTGTAACCTCCGCCACCCAGGCTGAAGCAATTCTCCCACTTCAGCCTCTCGAGTAGCTGGGACTACAGGTGCGTGCCACCACTCCTGGCTAATTTTGTTTTTGTATTTTTTTTTTTTTTAATTCTACTTTAAGTTTTAGGATACATGTGCACAACGTGCAGGTTTGTTTTTGTATTTTTAGTAGAGATGGGGTTTTGCCATGTTGCCCTGGTTGGTCTCAAACTCCTGGGCTCAAGCCATCTGCCTGCCTTGGCCTCCCATAGTGCTGGGATTACAGGCGTGAGCCACTGTGCCTGGCCTACATAATTTTTAAAAAATAGATGCTTAGTATTTCATTATAAGGTTCTTCTAGGTTATTTAAGCAGTCCCCTGTTGTTGGATATGTAGGGCCTTTTGTTTTTGGGAGACGTAATCTCACGCTGTCATCTAGGCTGGAATGCAGTGGCACTGTCTTGGCTCACTGAAGCCTTAACCTCCCAGGCTCAAGCACTTCTCCCACCCCAGCCTCCCTAGTAGCTGAGACTGCAGATGTGTGCCACCACACTCAGGTAATAGTGTTTTTTGTTTGTTTGTTTGTTTGTTTGTTTTAGACAGAGTCTTGCTCTGTTGCCCAGGCTAGAGTGTAGTGGCACAATCTCGGCTCACTGCAACCTCCACCTCCCAGGTTCAAGTGATTATTCTGCCTCAGCCTCCCTAGTAGCTGGGACTACAGGCGCATGCCACCACGCCTGGCTAATTTTTGTATTTTTAGTAGAGATAGGGGTTTCACCATATTGGCCAGGCTGGTCTCGAACTCCTGACCTTGTGATCTGCCTGCCTCGGCCTCCCAAAGTGCTGGGATTACAGGCATGAGCCACCACGCCTGGCCGTGTTTTTATTTTTTGTAGAAATGAAGTCTTACTATTTTGCCCAAGCTGGTCTCACACTTCTGGGCTCAAGTACTCCTTCCACTTCGGCTTCCCGAAGTGCTGGAATTATAGGCATGAGCCACTGTAGCCTGCCAGGGTTTTTCTCTCTACTATTTTACTATTATAACCATGGCTATGATGAACATCCTTGTGTATAATATTGAAAGTTATGTAAATTTTAATTTCATCTCTGCATTGTGACATCAGTAGCACTCAACTTTTCGTGATAACATCTGTAAATGAGGGAAATAATTTCCATTCACTTGGTAGTAGGGTACATAGTAAAGATAAGTCAATCATTTTGCGAGCTGTGTACTCTAGTTATGTTAAAGGATGTTTAGGTAAAACTTGAAAATATTTCAGTGGGAGAAACTGCATAGGATACTGACTTCTTCTTTTTTTTTTTGAGGCAGAGTCTCGCTCTGTTGCCCAGGCTGGAGTGCTGTGGTGCAATCTCAGCTCACTGCAGCCTCCTGGGTTCCAGCCTCCTGGGTTCAAGCAATTCTCTTGCCTCAGCCTCCTGAGTAGCTGGGATAACAGGCATGCACCACCATGCCTGGCTAATTTTTGTATTTTTAGTAGAGGCAGGTTTCAACATACTGGCCAGGCTGGTCTTGAACTCCTGACCTCAGGTGATCTGCCCGCCTTGGCCTCCCAAAGTGCTGGGATTACAGGCGTGAGCCACCACACCTGGCTGTGGGATACTGACTTCTATCATTCACCTGTAGAAAGGTTTAAAAATCTCATAAGGTCTCACTACTCGAAGTGTGGTCCCTGGACCAGCAGCATGGACATCACCTGGGAGCTTGTCAGAACTACATATTCCCAGGCCTCATTCCAGACATTCTGAATCAGAATCTGACTTTTAGTATCACATCCAAGTGATTTGTATGCACAGTTAATAGAGTTTGGGAAGCACTTGAAATATGGGACCAAACCCAACAGCTAGCTGAAACACAGTAGGCATTCCTTTAATACGCTAACATGATCTTTATATTATATTATGTATTCTTTTTTTTTTTTTTTTTTTT
>NW_026652282.1:47900846-47932157 GCF_009828535.3 Hylobates moloch | reverse complement strand
CGTGAACCCGGGAGGCGGAGCTTGCAGTGAGCCGAGATTGCGCCACTGCACTCCAGCCTGGGTTCACGCCATTCTCCTGCCTCAGCCTCTCTGAGTAGCTGGGACTACAGGCGCCCGCCACCACGCCCGGCTAATTTTTTGTATTTTTTTTTTAGTAGAGACGGAGTTTCACTGTGGTCTCGATCTCCTGACTTCGTGATCCGCCCGCCTCGGCCTCCCAAAGTGCTGGGATTACAAGCGTGAGCCACCGCGCCCGGCCTATGTATTCTGATTTCCGGCTTCCAGTCCAGACTTCTCAAATTGGAATCTTTAGGAAATGAGCTCCAGGAACTTACTGTTTAAAAGTTCCCAAGGTGCTGGGCATGGTGGTGCTCACCTATAGTTCTAGCTACTCAGAAGGTTGAGGCAAGAGAGTCACTTGAGCCCCAGAGTTTGAGGCTGCAGTGAGTTGTGATTGTACCCCACTGCACTCCACCCTGGGTGACAGAATGAGACCCTGTCTTAAAAAAAAAAGTTCCCCAGGTGATTAGATACATAGCCAGATTTCAGAATCTCTAATGTGGAGGAAATGTAATAAATATATAAAGTACATTTTAATTTACGCAGAAAACAACAATTGTAATTTTCTGTTCTAAAAGGAATGTCAGAATTAGTGGACTTATTTAATCAGTTTTTGGATATTGCTTCATCTTCTCCTTTTTTTTTTTTTTTAAAGACAAAGTCTTGCTCTGTTGCCCAGGCTGCAGTACAATGGCATGATCATAGCTCACTGTAACCTCGAATGCCTGGGCTCAAAGGATCCTCTCGAATAGCCAGGACTACAGGCATAGGCCACCATCCCCAGCTAATTTTTTTTTTTTTTGAAATATTTTGTAGGGATGCCTTAGCCTCCTAAAATGCTGGAATTACAGGCATGAGCCACCGTACCCAGCCTGCATATTTGAAATTAAGAAAAACTAGCTTATTTATAATCCCAGGAGAATAAGGGGCATCATCTTTGAATTACTTCCTGAGTACAATGCAGTTTGTAATGTATAATTTCTCATTCTTCTTCTACCGTCTTATTTATTATATAATTAAACAATTCTGTAGAAAAAGACCTCAGTGAGCAGTTTAAATGTCTAAATTATTCTAGATTCTTTTTCATTCTTTTTTTATATGTTTGTGTGAGATTGTATGTATAATATATATATAATTGATATGTCCATACTTTTGTCTTATCAATTTGATATATGTTCTATTTATTAACATTAAAATATGTAAACTATAGCATTGACACTACCTCTTGCTTAATTTTCTCCCCTAATGTTAGGTAATTCTTTTCTTTTTTTTTTCTTTTTTCTTTTTTGAGACAGGGTCTCCCTCTGTCACCCAGGCTGGAGTGCAGTGGTATGATCACAGCTCACTGTAGCCTTGACCTCGTGGGCTTAATTGATTCTCCCATCTCAGCCTCGCTAGTAGCTGGGACCACAGATGTGTGTCACCATGCCTGGCTAATTTTTGTATTTTTTGTAGAGACGGGGTTTTGCCATGTTGCCCAGGCTGGCCTCAAGTGATGTGCCCGTCTCGGCCTCCCAAAGTGCTGGGATTACAGGCGTGAGCCACCACCACCTGGCCTTTTGATTTTTAGAGACAGAGTCTCACTCTGTCTGCCAGATTGGTCTTGAAGTCCTGGGCTCAAGTGATCCTCCTGCCTTGGCCAACCAAGTACCTGGGACTACAGGCACAAGCCACTGTACCTGGTACTTTTCTTTTTTTTAACTTTTATTTTTGCATGTTTGATTTGAAATTTATAGCTCAACAGTAGGTTTTAATACCTTTTTCTCTTGATGGCATTCCCTTCTTCCCAACTGTAGATATTTGAGTCTTGTGAAATAATTCTGTTTGTTTTTTGTAGAGACAGTCTCATTATGTGGTCCAGGCCAGTCTCGAACTCCTGGCTTCTAGAGGTCCTCTTGTCTCTGCCTCTCAGAGTGCTGAGATTACAGACATGAGCCACCATGCCCAGCCTAATTCTGTCTTTTTTATCACCAACAAAGCAAAGGCAAATTGTGTAATAATTCTTAACAGCCCCACTCCATTTGTTTAGAATACATTGACCTTATGGTGCTGCAAAGAACTGGGAGCGATAAATTTTACTGCTGATATTTGACTTTGAGGATGTTGAAAACAAACTCTCAGATTTAGGATTTGGCTATAAACACCTGCATTTCAAGTTTTTCATATTTTATGGTTTCCATAACTTGATTTTTTTAAGAGACAAGGTCTTGCTCTGTTGCCCAGGCTGGAATGCAATGGCATGTTGCAGCTCACTGCAACCTCAAACTCCTAGGCTCCAGCAATCTTCCCCCCTCAGACTTCCTAGTGGCATGATCTTGGCTCACTGCAACCTCTGCCTCCTGGGTTCAAGCAATTCTTCTGTCTCAGCCTCCCGGGTAGCTGGGATTGATTACAGGTGCATGCCACCACGCCCGGCTAATTATTTTTGGAGACAGAGTCTTGCTCTGTCGTTAGGCTGGAGTGCAGTGGTGCGATCTCAGCTCACTGCAACCTCTGCCTCCTGGGTTCAAGTGATTCTCGTGCCTCAGCCTTCCCAGTACCTGGGACTACAGGCGCTTGCCACCACACCTAGCTAATTTTTTGTATTTTTAGTAGAGACGGGGTTTCACTGTGTTAGCCAGGATGGTCTCGGTCTCCTGACCTCTTGATCCGCCCGCCTCGGCCTCCCAAAGTGCTGAGATTACAGGCGTGAGCCACTGTGCCTGGCCTAATTTTTGTATTTTTAGTAGAGACAGGGTTTCACCATGTTGGCCAGGCTGGTCTAAAACTCCTGACTGACCTCAAGTGATCTGCCTGCCTCAGCCTCCCAAAGTACAGGATTACAGGTGTGAGCCACTGCACCCGGCTATAATTTCTTTCATTTTAATTTTATTAGTATTTTTTTAGAGGCAGGGTCTCACTATGTTGCTTGGGCTGGTCTCAAACTCCTGGGCTCAAGTGATTCTCCTGCCTTGGCCTCCCAAAGTGCTGGAATTACAGGCATGAGCCACTGCACCCAGTCTTTAATTTCTGTAGAGATGGGGTTTTGCTATGTTGCTCAGGCTAGTCTTGAACTCCTGGGTTCAAGTGATCCTCCTTCCTTGGCCTCCAAAAACACCAGGATTACTGGCATGAGCCACTGTACCTGGCTCCCATAACTTTATTTAAAAAATAAATGGGGCCTAGTGCAGTGGCTCACACCTGTAATCCCAGCACTTTGGGAGGCTGAGGCAGGCGGATCATGAGGTCAGGAGATCGAGACCATCTTGGCTAACACAGTGAAATCCCATCTCTACAAAAAATACAAAAAAGTATGTGGGTGTAGTGGCGGGCGTCTGTAGTCCCAGCTACTCGGGAGGTTGAGGCAGTAGAATGGCGTGAATCCAGGAGGTGGAGTTTACAGTGAGCCAAGATCACGCTACTGCACTCCAGCCTGGGCAACAGAGCAAGACTCTGTCTCAAAAAAAAAAAAAAAAAATCAAACAAACAAAAATTAATGGAAAGACTTTGACCTATTGTTCTTTGTAAAAACTTTGGTAAATTAATTGGTAATTACTTGGTAAATTAATAAATTACTGTGAGTGAGGGCTATCAGTCGTAAGTGCTATTTAGAAGACTATATTTTAGTTTATGATGTTGAAAGACTTGGTCACATGTTACTGAAAGACCAGTTTAGCAACTCTCAGAAAGAATCAATCACAGGAGTTTGTAATAGTTTCTTCCTCCACTAACAATTTGAAAATTAACATCACTTAGCTTTTATACATGGAAATACAACCAGTTTTTGCTCTATGATGAGTTGGAAAATACTTACACCAGTACATTTATCATTTGTTTTCTTCATATAATGGAACTATTTCCTTTTTTTGTTAGTTTTGAGAGGGAGTTTCGTTCTTGTTGCCCAGGCTGGAGTGCAATGCCATGATCTTGGCTCACTGCAACCTCCACCTCCTGAGTTCAAGCGATTCTCCTGCCTCAGCCTCCTGAGTTGCTGGGATTACAGGCATGTGCTACCATGCCCAGCTAATTTTTGTGGTTTTAGTAGAGACTGGGTTTCACCATTTTGGCCAGGCTAGTCTTGAACTCCTGACTTCAGGTGATCCACCCGTCTCGGCCTTCCAAAGTGCTGGGATTACAGGCGTGAGCCACAACGCCCGGCCAGTGGAACTTTTTTCTAAATATAGAAACATCGTAGAGATTTGAAATATGTTTTGTTGACTTTTTCTGAAATGTATTTGAGTGTGCTTGTAATAAGCCTCACTCTGTGGTCAGATATGTGATTGTGTACTTTGGAGGGTAAACAGACCTTTGAATAGCACTTAGATATCTAACAACTCGAGCTATAGCCTGTGAACCAAACCAAACATGATACTGAAAAGAAATACCAAAAGGAAAAGAATGGCACAATAGAGTATAGCAGGTTGACATGTTGAGTGAGCATTCTAATATACTTTCATTATAGTAATGAATATACTCAAAGCAATACAGTGGAAGTAACAGCTTAAAAATCCATACTTCCACACCTGAAGCATCTATCAAAATTGTGGAAGATCTTATTTCTATTTTATTTTCATTCATCATCTAAGTATACTTTGGGGAAAACTATATTTTGAGACATTAGCCCTATTACATTTGATTGTGAAATTAGAATTAGATATGAAAACAGTTGAATTTTCAATAAAGGAAAAAGTAATTTAAAAAAAAAAGAGGCTAGAATTTCTGTTTCTGAATATAGTTGCTTACAGTATTCATGCTGGGACACTTAGTTTTGCTCCCCAAATATTTTTATGTCCCTCTTGGAAATGTTTCTGGATTCTGTTTAGCTGTGTAAGAAAGTGCTTCATTACATTATAGGCACACGCCAAATAGTCTGATTCAGTTTGATTTCCCGCTCTCTTCATCAGATCCAGCCCTAAAAGTAGAATTCACTCATGGACAAAGCATGATTACATTGAAGGGAGGAGGGATAGAGCTTGCTTAAATATACGTGTTCTCGTCTCTGTTTAAAAACTAGTCACGAACTTTATTAAATATAAACCAAAGGCAAATGCTTTTACAAAATGACAAAGGCTGGGAGTGGCAGGAGATAGCCTTTGTCTGGGAAATAGCATTAATTTCCCCAGTTAGTTGAGTGAGTTAGTTTTGAGCTAATTATTTGCTTGATAGATTTAAAAAATTGATACATGTGGTAAGCTGAAAATAGCCCCCCAAAGATGTCCGTGTCCTAATCCCTGGAACCTGTGAATATGTCATCTTACATTACAAAAAGGACTTTGCAGATGCGATTAACCTAAAGATCTGGGGATTGGAAGATTACCCTGGATTATCTGGGTGGACCCAGTGTAATCACAAGGGTCCTTATAAGAGGGAGGCAGAATGGCCATAGTCCGAGGAGGAGATCCGATGATGGAAGCAGAGGCTGGAGTAATGCAATTGCTGACAATGAGCCAACGAATGTGAACAGTCTCCAGAAGCTGGAAAAGATAAGGAAACATTCTTTTCTAGAGCCTTCAGCAGGAATGCAGCCCTCCTGATACCTTGATTTTAGTCTAGAGAGACTCAATTTGGATTTCTTGATCCCTACAACTAGCAGATAATACATTTGTTTTAAGCCACTGTGTTTGTTGTAATTTGTTACAGTAGCAATAGGAAATGAATACAATAGACTATAGCTGCCATTTGTTCATTCATTCAACAAATAAATAGTACCTGCAATGTGCCAGACACATGCCAAGTGCTAGGGACATAATGGGGAGAAAAAGCAGACACAGGCCTCATTTTCACAAAGCTTACAGCAGAAGGAGTTTATAGTTATAAGAAGGCTTAGAAATTGGAGTTAGTGAAATGATGAAAGGGCTGTTTAATATAGGTTTGTTTAAAGGAAATGGTAGGGTTGACAGTGGGGTAACAGGGATACCACTCCTTTATTACATAGTTTTCTTTTTTAAAAACTTTATTTTGATATATTTTCTACTCACAGAAGAGTTGCAAAAAGAGTATAGAAAGTTCCTGTATACCCATCACCCAGACTCCCTTTATGTTAATATCTTGTATTTTTATTTTTGGTAGAGATGGGGTCTTGCTATGCTGAACAGGCTGATCTCTAACTCCTGGCCTCAAGCATTCCTCCTGCCTCGGCCTCCCAAAGTGCTGGGATTACAGGTGTGAGCCACCATGCTTGGCCCTTAGTTGTTTTTTAGATTGCCCCTTAATTTGACTTTGTCTTATGTTTTCTCATGCTTAGATTTAGACTATGCATTTTTGGCAGGAATACCACAGAAGTGATGCACCATCCTCAGTGCCTCATAAGTGGGGGTACATGGTGTTGTTTTGTATTACTGGTGATAATAATCTTGATCACTTGGTTAAGGTGGTATCTGCCAGGCTTTCTCTCCTGTAAAGTTACTATTTTTCCTGTTGTATATTAGTAAATATCTTGGGGGTAGATCTTTGAGACTATGCAAATATACTGTTTTCTTTTAAACTTTTGCCTGCTGATTTTAGCATCTGTTGGTGTATCTTGCATGTCATCATTATAACTGTAGTGTTCTAATTATTTTTTTCTCACATTCCTTCTGCATTTATTAGTTGGCATTACCTGTTAGTTTTATGTGATTTCTCCCCAGTATACCTGTTAAGTTTCTGGAAACCCAACAATAGGAGAATTTATGGTTGAGATACTTTGGTATAGTTAGTAATAGCAGGTATCATATATTTTCCATTTATCAAAATGAACATTAATGGAACATTTATACTGGTACTTAATTTGAATATTTTAATCCTTAGAATAGGTATATGAGATAAGGATTATTAGTTTTCAGATGGTGGAACTGAAATTTAGATATATTAAGCAATTTTCCCAATGGAGCAGAGTCAGGATTTGTATTCCATCAATTATATCTATGTAAAACATTTGCATAGATGATTGAAGAATTTCCCACTCACGAGTTACTTGGGCAGATCATTCTTTTATGTTTTTAACCATTTTAGAACAAATGATTTCTTAAATGGATCCTGTTTAAGATTCTTAACATTGAACTGCTGAAACTCAAGGGATGTCAGTTAATGGTGTCATTGAAGGGCACCTGAGGAATAGTTTCGTGATTAGATTGTCATGGTTCAGTGTCTGGCCTTCACCTTTTGTCAATGTCCAGAGGTTGGGGAGTTGGGGAGACTGACTTGTGTTCACTCCAGCTCCTAAATCTAGGACACAAGTTTATTATTTTAAAATGAGAAATATAGTTGTTAGGTAAAATGTCCTATATAGTCTTTAGGCTAGTTACATGGGGAGCTAAATTATAATCAGAAGCTGGCTTGGTGCTTATAGAGTCGGAACAAAGGAGCTAGATGTTCCTGTATGTCCTCCTGCTAAGGCAAGAGCCTGACCAAGTGAACCGAATGCTCACGTTCTGATTGGATGAGGACATCTTTGATCAGCAGTTCTGGAAGATAAGTGAACCTGGTTCTATGCATGGTTTATTGCCTTTTGATTTATTACCTTGACTACCACTTGTGAGCACTTTTCTTTTTTCTTTCTTTTTTTTTTTTTTAAGATGGAGTCTTGCTCTGTCACTCAGGCTGGAGTGCGATAGCGCAATCTCGGCTCACTGCAACCTCTGCCTCCCGGGTCAAGCGAATTTCCTGCCTCAGCCTCCCGAGTAGCTGGGATTATAGGCATGCGCCACCACGCCCAGCTAATTTTTGTATTTTTAGTAGAGACGGGGTTTTGCTATGTTGGCCAGGCTGGTCTCGAACTCCCGACCTCAGGTGATCCACCCACCTCAGCCTCCGAAAGTGTTGGGATTACAGGTGTGAGCCACCGCGCCTAGCCAAGCACTTTTCTTTAGGTATTAATACCATTGCTGTCTCAAAGCTTTAGTATGGTAATATGGCCAGATTATGACTATTATACTGTGATTTCTTAATTGATACGTTGATGTCACCGTTTACAAATTATCGTTATCCTCAGTGTCTGTTTATTTCATTTAGCATGAGTTCTGGGGTACTACACCATCTCTCCATGGAAAGTGGTTTGTGAATGAGATATCTGCACTCATTGCTATGACTGCTGTTTCTGAGAGGCAGAGTAGTGAACTAGAAAGTGCTTCGGATTCAGAATTCAACGTACGGGGTTCCAGTGTTGCCTGTGCCAGTTAGGTACCTTGAGTAAGCCAGATAGCTTAACTGGAGCCTTAATTTTTTACTTTTCTTTCTTTTTTTTTTTTTTTTTTTTTTTTTTTGAGACGGAGTCTCGCTCTGTCGCCCAGGCTGGAGTGCAATGGCGCAATCTCGGCTCACAGCAAGCTCCGCCTCCCGGGTTCACGCCATTCTCCTGCCTCAGCCTCTCCGAGTAGCTGGGACTACAGGCGCCCGCCACCACGCCCGGCTAATTTTTTGTATTTTTAGTAGAGACGGGGTTTCACCGTGGTCTCGATCTCCTGACCTCGTGATCCGCCCGCCTCGGCCTCCCAAAGTGCTGGGATTACAAGCGTGAGCCACCGCGCCCGGCTAATTTTTTACTTTTCTTTTAAAGAAAAATATGATAAATACTTTGGATGTACCAAAAAGAATAAAGAGTAACGTAATGGAAACTGTGTACCTACTGCCCAGTTTAAGAAATAAAACACTGGCTGGGGGCAGTAGCTCACGCCTGTAATCCCAGCACTGTGGGAGGCCGAGGTGGGTGGATCACCTGAGGTCAGACATTCGAGACCAGCCTGGCCAACATGGCGAAACTCCTCCTCTACTAAAAATACAAAAATTAGCGGGGCATGGTGGCGCATGCCTAGAAGGCTGAGGCAGGAGAATTGCTTGAACCCGGGAGGTGGAGGTTGTGGTGAGCCCAGATCATGCCATTGTACTCCAGCCTGGGTGACAGAGCAAGACTCCATCTCAAAAAAAAAAAAAAAGAAAAGAAAACGTTGACGATTAGAGAGATTACTTGTAAAGCATGTGACACATTTTAGTGTTCAATAAATGGTAGTGTTAAAATACTGAGCAACCTCATGTTTATCAAGAATATTCAAGCTGAGGCAGGAGAATAGCTTGAGGACAGGAATTCAAGACCAGCCTGGTCAACATAGCAAGACCTCATCTCCACAAAAAGAAAAAAAAAAAAGCTGAGCATAGGCATAGTGGCATGTCCCAGTAGTGTCTTGGGTATTTGGGAGACTGAGGCAAGAGGATCATGTGAGCCCAGGAGTTCAAGGCTGCAGTGAACTATGATCGTGCCACTGCACTCCAGCCTGGGCAACACAGAGTGCGACCCTGTCTCTCTAAAAAGAAAAAAAATATTCATTGATAGAGTGCTTTATAAGCTAAGCATCATTTTGAAGCCTTTGTAATATTCATCCTTACTTGATTAGGTTATTTTATAATATAGTTTTTATGTCATTGTTAATGATTTCTCCTTTCACATTTGCAGAAACAGATCCATGTAGCCTCTGACTTGGTTCTGTAGATCATTGTTGGTGTTTGCATTAAGAGACATAGCTGATAAGGATATAGTTTACTTTTTGGAAATGAAATGCTTCTTATCTTGAATAAATATATATGCAGATTGGTCATACTGGTATTGTGCCATGTCTCAGGAAAGGTTTTGTGTACATTTTTAGCATTCCATATGTTATAATAGATTTAATGTTTAGTTAACATTTATAAAAGGATAATATTTCTTTTTAAAGTAGTGTGGAGTAGTTGAAATCTATTTGATAAATTTGTATTTGACTCCTATTTATCAGCTATATAAATGAACATTTATAACACTGATATTTGATATAAAATTGATATTTGATGCTTTCTTCTTGGTGTCCTTACCTTGAGACAGCAAGATTTAGGGATCATTTTCATAGACTGGAATTTTCCCAGCATTTGATTATGTCAACTTCATTAGCTAGTGCTGTTCCTCTGGTTTGTCTTTTGTGGCTCATAATTCCTTTGTGTAAGAATTCTTATTGATGATGTGTGAAAGTTTCTCTACCAAAGTGGTTGTCATTAATACAATAATGCATGTAGGGGTGTGTGTGTTTAAAGGATGTTACTGTGGTAGCTGAAAGCTCTACTCTAAGTATTTTCCTCTGGATTTTGGTGCTACTTTAACAGGTTTACTTTCGCCTTGCTAAATTTGAAGCGGAGTTTTGAAGATCTTGGCTCTACATTTTTAGTAGACTTCGCCTCCAGCAGTATATGTGGGAAAACAGTTGTAATTTTGTAAAGTTGTTTATTCTTAATGCTGACTACTTTCAATCTGTAGAATCAAAGGATGAAGTAGGGTAGTTTAGTCTGGCACATGAAAGACTTGGCATTCTACTAATTTAATCAGAAGCCATCAAAATTTATTCATTATTCTGGCCAGGTATGGTGACTCATGCCTATAATCCTAGCACTTTGGGAGGCTGAGGCAGGCAGATCACTTGAGCTCAGGAGTTTGAGACCGGCCTGGGCAACATGGCAAAATCCCATCTTTACAAAAAATACAAAAATCAGCTGGGTGTGGTGGCACGTGCCTGTAGTCTCAGCTACTTGGTAGGCTGAGGTGGGAGGATCACTTGAACCTGGGAGGTGGAAGTTGCAGTGAGCTGAGATCACGCCACTGCACTCCAGCCTGGGTGACAGAGTGACACCCTGTCTCAAAAGAGAATTATTAATTATTCTTCAGAGTAGATTTGCTGTCTATCATGAGTAGAGGACTTCTAGCCAATTATAGGGGCGCTTAAGACTTATTAGTCAGGTTGGGCTGGGTGCAGTGGCTCACACCTGTAATCCCAGCACTTTGGGAGGCCGAGGTGGGCGGATCGCCTGAAGTCAGGAGTTCAAAACCAGCCTAGCCAACATGGCGGAACCGCGTCTCTACTAAAAATACAAAAATTAGTCGGGCGTGATGGCGGGCACCTGTAATCCCAGCTACTGGGGGAGGCTGAGGCACGAGAATCGCTTGAACACGGGAAGCGGAGGTTGCAGTGAACCGAGATCACACCACTCACTCCAGCCGGGATGACAGAGCAAGACCCCATCTCAAAAAAACAACAAAAGACTTATTAGGCCAGATAGTAAAGCATAAAGACTCTACTTGTTTCCTTGCTTTTGTTCTCTGAGTTCCTTATTTTTTTTTCAAGACAGGGTCTTGCTCTCTTGCCTAGGCTGGAGTGCAGTGGTGTGACCATAGTTCACTGCAGCCTTGAACGCCTGGGCTCAAGTGATCCTCCTGCCTCAGCGTCCCAAGTAGCTAGGACTACAGGTGCATGCCTCCATGCCCAGCTATTTTGTAGAGTTGGGGTCTTGTTTTGTTGCCCAAGCTGGTCTTGAACTCCTTCCTAGCCTCCCTAAGTACTGGGATTACAGATGTGAACCACTGTGCCCAGCTGACTTCCTTAACTTTCTAAAAAATATTTTTTATTGTGGCAGAATGTCTAATATATAACATAAGAGTTACCATCTTAACTTTTTTTTTTTTTGAGACAGTCTCACTCTGTTGTCCAGGCTGGAGTGAAGTGGCGTGATATCAGCTCATTGCAACCCCCTGCTGCCTGGGTTCAAGCAATTCTCATGCCTCAGCCTCCCGAGTTGCTGGGATCACAGGCGGGTGCCACCACACCGGGTTAATTTTTGTATTTTTAGTAGAGAATGGTGTTTCACCATGTTGGCCGGCTGGTCTCGAACTCCTGGCCTCAAGTTATCCACCCACCTTGGCCTCCCAAAGTGCTGGGATTACAGGCGTGAGCCACTGCACCCAGCCATCTTAACCATTTTTAAGTGTGCAATTTTTCAGTGGCATTAAGTATATTTACATCATTGTACATCCCTCAGCACTGTCCATCTCCAGTACTTTTTTGTCATTCCAAATAGAAACTCTGTACTCATTAAACAATTTAACTTCCCCTGGCTGGGCGCGGTGGCTCACGCCTGTAATCCCAGCACTTTGGGAGGCTGAGGCAGGTGGATCACGAGGTCAGGAGATGGAGACCATCCTGGCTAACATGGTGAAACCCCATCTCTACTAAAAAATACAAAAAATTAGCTGGGCGTGGTGGCACGCGCCTGTAGTCCCAGCTACTTGGGAGGCTGAGGCAGGAGAATGGCGTGAACGCGGGAGGCGAAGCTTGCAGTGAGCTGAGATCACACCACTGCATTCCAGCCTGGGCGACAGAGCGAGACTCCGTCTCAAAAAAAAAAAAAATTTAACTTCCCATTCCCCACTCTGCCTAGCTCCTGTTAACTACTATTCTACTTTCTGTCTCTATGAATTTGCCTATTGTAGGTACCTCATATAAGTGGAATCAAGCAATGTTTGTCTTTCCTGTCTCGTTTATTTCACTTACCATAACGTTTTCAAAATTCATCCATGTTGGCCGGGTGTGGTGGCTCACACCTGTAATCCCAGCACTTTGGGAGACCGAGGTGGGGGGATCACAAGGTCAAGAGTTCGAGACTAGCCTGGCCAACATGGTGAAACGCCGTCTCTACTAAGAATACAAAAATTAGCCGGGCATGGTGGCATGTGCCTGTAATCCTAGCTACTCAGGAGGCTTAGGAGGAATTGCTTGAACCCGGCAGGTGGAGGTTGCAGTGAGCCGAGATTGTGCCTCTGCACTCCAGACTGGGTGATAGAGCAAGACTCCGTCTCGGGAAAAAAATAAAAAATTCATCCATGTTTTGTAGCATGTATCAGAATTTCATTTCTCTTTAAGGCTAAACAGTATTCCATTGTATGTATGTACCATATTTTGTTTATTCATCTGTTGGTGGGCATTTGAGTTGTTTCTACATTTTGGCTAATGTGAATAATGCTGCTATGAACATGGTTCTACAAATGTCTGTTTGTGTCTCTGCTTTCAATTCTTTTGGGTATATACGTAGAATACCTAAAAGTAGAATTGCTGGAGCATATGGTAATTCTATGTTTAATATGGTGAGGAACCATCATGTTGCTTTCCACAATGAATATACCATTTTACATTCCCCAGCAATGTACAAGGTTTCTCCATATCCTTGCCAGCACTTCTTATTTATTTATTTATATATTTATTTACTTAGATAATAGCCATCCTAATGGGTGTGAAGTGGTATTTTATTGTGGTTTTGATTTGCATTACCCTGACAACTAATGATGTTGAGCATCTTTTCTCAAAGTTGTAGAGATTATAAGTCCCAGATCAAGTTCTAGCTTGGTGGGTTTCTGTGAGGGCTCTCTTCCTGGCTTGGTGAGGAGAGTTGGGAGTGAGCTTTCTCTTGTCTTCTTGTCTTTTTTTTTTTTTTTTTGAGATGGAGTCTCGTTCTATTGCCCAGGCTGGAGTGCGGTGGCGTGATCTCAGCTCACTGCAACCTCCGCCTCCTGGGTTCAAGCAATTCTCCTGCCTCAGCCTCCCGAGTAGCTGGGGTTACAGGTGCCCGCCACCATGCCTGGCTACTTCTTTATATTTTTAGTAGAGACGGGGTTCCACCATGTTGGACAGGCTGGTCTTGAGCTCCTAACCTCAGGTGATCCACCCACCTTGGCCTCCCAAAGTGCTGGGGTTATGGGCATGAGCCACTGCACCCGGCCTCTGTTATCTCTTTTTATAAGGATACTAATCCTATTGGATCAAGGACCCACCCTTATGACATAAAGGCCCTGTCTCCAAATACAGTCACATTGGGGTTGGGGTTTTAAATTACAAATTTTGGCAGAGGAGAGAGGACACAAACATTCCGTCTATGATACAGGGGAATATCTGCTGATCTCTTTGTATAGTTAAACCCCCTCAAAAGTGTGAGCAGAGCTAAAAGACTAGTGGGCTGACCAGTCTTTTAGTCTTGAGGGTCTAGAGGGTGGACGGGGTCATTTTTAGTCTACAGAGTAGGAGAGAGAGTTAGCTTTTGCATTCTAGGAGAATAAGGAGCAAACACACTTCCTTGATGTCTAACAAGATGTTAGTTGTTACAGAGCGGCCCTCAGGGGAGAGACTGATATAGCTCCATCACTCATGGGACTACATAAGGTACCCCAGGGCTCCCCTGAGTAAATCAAGGACTCAGAAGAGGAGGATTGAATATGAGGAGAAAATAATCACTTTTCTGACTTGAGTTAGTAGTCTCAATAATCAAAAAGAAGTAGTATCTAAAAGTAGATATCTAGGTAAAATCTGGTAAATAACTAGACTAACCAAGAAAAAAGAATCTTACATGCACCTTTCTTCTTATCTTCAGTGCTAGAAGCTAAAAGACGGTAGACCATTAAGGAGAAAAGGCTACACCATCCAAGAATCTCTAATCAGCTAAGATATCATCTCCCAGGGTGAAAAAGATATTCATGGACCATAGTGCAGAAAACTGTGTAATAGTTGAAAAGATGAAGCTAGATCTATGTAACTAACATATGTTGACATTGAATGAATGGAATATTTGATAAAAGTGCTAAGTAAAGACTCTACAGCTAGAACAGAAGTTTGTGAGGAGGAGGGGCAATCATATAGGAGTGGACAGTGTAGGGGTGATTAAGTCTTTTTTTTTTTTTTTTTTGGGACAAGGTCTCCCTCTGTTGCCCAGGCTGGAGTGCAGTAGCAGAATCTTGGCTCACTGCAACCTCCAACTCCCAGGCTCAAATGATCCTCCCACCTCAGCCTCCCAAGTAGCTAGGACTACAGCTATTGGGACGTGCCTCCATGCTCGGCTAATTTTTTTTTTATTTTTAGTAGAGACAAGGTTTTGCCATGTTGCCCAGGCTGATTTCGAACTCCTGAGCTCGAACGATTCACCTGCCTCAGCCTCCCAAAGTACTGAGATTACAGGCATGAGCCATTGTGCCTGAACAGTGATTAAGTCTTCTACATGTGTTGTCTATGTGGCATGATAGAAAGGGGAGAAGTATTAGTATTTTAGATTATTTATTTATTTTTGGTGAATGGGGGCTAGGTGAAGTAGGGAGAACGAGTAGATGAGTTACTTACTTTTTTAAAATAGATAAATATGTTTGATCTTGAGTGTCTGGAAAGGGAGGCTATCCACTAGTAAAAAAGGAAAAATATTATATATCTCTTTGTTTTTTGAGACAGCGTCTCACTTTGTCACTCAGGCTAGAGTGCAGTGTGGCGCAAATATGGCTCTCTACAATCTCGACCTCCCGGGTTCAAGTGATCCTCCCGCCTCAGCCCCCTAAGTAGCTGGGACTACAGACATACACCACTATGCCCGGCTAATTTTTGTATTTTTTGTAGAGACAGGGTTTTGTCATGTTGCTCAGGCTGGTCTTAAACTCCTGAGCCTAAGCAATGCACCCACCTGGACCTCCCAAATTGTTGGGATTACAGATGTGAGCCACTGTGCCTGGCCTGATACATCTCTTAGTTAATAATAGAAAACAACAAAGTAAAATAAATAAAGAGCATAAAATAAGATTGAAAGAGTAAAATTAAGTATATTATTTGCTGTACCAAATGTGGACATGTTGCATTTACTTAGTAAGAAACTCAGATTGTCAGGTAGAGTTAAAACACAAAACTCACGTGTTGTTTACTAAAATCATACTTAAAGCAGTGATAAAGAAAAGGTAAAGATATAAACAAGCAAAGAGAAAGTAAGAGTGGCAATGTTTTTTGTTTCTTGTTTTTTTTTTTTTGAGACAGAGTCTCACTCTGTCGCCCAGGCTGGAGTGCAGTGGCATGGCCTTGGCTCACTGCAACCTCTGCCTCTTGGGCTCAAGTGATTCTCATGTCTCAGCCTCCCAAGTAGCTGGGATTACATGCACGTGCCACCACACCTGGCTAATTTTTTGTGTTTCTATTAGAGACAGGGTTTCACCATGTCGGCTAGGCTGGTCTCAAGCTCCTGACCTCAGGCGATCTGCCCGCCTGGGCCTCCCAAAGTGCTGGGATTACAGGTGTGAGCCACCACACCTGGCCCCAAAGTGGCAATGTTAATGTACATCAAAAAAGGAGGAAAACAAGGTTAAAACATTAGACAGGATATTATGAAATTATATACTTCATAGTTCACAAAGATGTATCAAAAACTTGTAGACACCAAAAATATTTTGGCTGAATAACCTCTAATAGCATTTTCAAAAATGACAAACGTATATTTGTAGTGGGAAATTTCATGTACATTTCTTTCAGCATAGGACAGATCTAGTACACAAAAAGTGAGTAAATACAGAGGAGTTGTGCCAGGCATGGTGGCTCACGCCTGTAATCCCAGCACTTTGGGAGGCCGAGGCAGGTGGATCACCTGAGGTCGGGAGTTCAAGATCAGCCTGACCAACATGGAGAAACCCCATCTCTACTAAAAATACAAAATTAGCCAGGGTGGTGGCGCATGCCTGTAATCACAGCTACTCGGGAGGCTGAGGCAGGAGAATTGCTTGAACCCGGGAGACGGAGGTTGCGGTGAGCCAAGATTGTGCCGTTGCACTCCAGCCTGGGCAACAAGAGCAAAACTCCATCTCAAAAAAAAAAAAAAAAAAAATACAGAGGAGTTGAATAATATAATCCACAATCCACAAACTTTATTCGATGGATGTATAGAACTTTAAATCCTTCAAACAAGAAATATACATTGTTATATGTGGCCCCCAAAAACCCTTAAGTTAAAGCAGAGAGATTTTGTACTTGCATTACTCAATAAGATTGGAAATAAATAATGAAATAAATAACCAAAAGATTCTTAACTAATTAGAGAGCAGAAATCACATTCCTAGGTAAATTTTGAATCAAAGAGAAAATGAAAACTGAGATTATAAACTAGAAAGCAATGAAAAAGAGAAGGCATTACAACAAAACCTGTGAGTCATTGCAAAAGTTGTACCTGTTAGAAAATTTATAGTCTAAAATATCTTCATTATTAATGAACAATAACTAAAGGAATTTAGTGCTCATGTTAAGAAATTAGGAAAATAACAGCAAAAGAAAGGAAGAGGGAATTCAGAAAAACTGAAATTAATTTAAAATTTATGTACATAAAAATAGGATAAATAGATTTTATTATTTTGGGCTTTCTGAAAAATGATTAATGTACCTGATGAAGAAAATAGGGCAGAAATACACAAGGGAAGGAATGAGACGGCCGGGCGCAATAGCTCACTCCTGTAATCCCAGCACTTTGGGAGACTGAGGCAGGTGGATCACTTCAGGTCAAGAGTTCAAGACCAGCCTGGTCAACATGGTGAAACCCCATCTCTACTAAAAATACAAAAATTAGCTGGGCGGGGTGGTGGGCACCTGTAATCCCAGTTACAGGTGAGGCTGAGGCAGGAGAATCACTTGACCCTGGGAAGCAGAGGTTGCAGTAAGCTGAGATCGCACCACTGCACTCCAGCCTGGGCAACAGAGCAAGACTCCGTCTAGAAAAAAAGGAATGAGAAATAAAACATAGCATGCTATGAAAGAGAATAAAAGAAATTAGAAGATAATGTCATGTACAACTTTGATAACAAAATTTTTCCAACATTTTATTTTTTGAATTTAATTTTTTTGGGACAGGGTCTCACTCCGTCACCCAGGTTGGAGTGCAGTGGCATGATCTTGGCTCACTGCAACCTCTGCCTCCCAGGTTCAAGCAATTCTCCCACCTTACCCTCTCGAGTAGTTGGGGACTACAAACATGCACCACCACACCCAGCTGTAGTTTTTATTATTTTTTTTTTGTAGAGACGGGGGTCTCACTATGTTAGCCATGCTGGTCTCGAACTGGGCTCAGGTGCTCCTCCCACCTCAGCCTCCCAAAGTGCCAGAATTATAGGTGTGAGCCACTGTGCCCAGCCCATACCTTCCTTTTCTAACTTTTTGTGGCCACATTTTTATTGAAGTTCTTTGAGTAATATGGTCAGAGACGGTGTATGGGGTGGTGTACTGTCTGTGTCCCTGTTGTCTAGAAATGTAGGATTTTTTCACTTTTAAACTTGATGGATAGCTTGTCTGGGATCAGAATTTTAGGGCCATAGTTCTCCCTCAGAATTCTGTAAAATTGTTCCTTTGACTTCTAGCAGTTAATGTAGCAGATTAGAGGTCCAATGCCTATTTGAATGTCTCACTGGTTCATAACCTAATATTTCTGTATGGAAACCTAGAGCACTTTTATTTTGGCAATTCAGAAATTTAATTAGATTAAATGTCTAGATGTTTTAACACTTCTATTGTTCTTGTTCTGACATTACAGATGTTTTAGATATGGAAACTCAGGGATTTCTTAGGGAAACTTTCCTATCTGCTTTATTGCTTTTTCTCAATTCATTTTGAGATACTGTTTTTCAAGATACTGATTATTACTCAGGTGGGTTTATAATGTACTTATGAAATGTAACAGTTGCTGCATTGCCATGTTGGAGGAGTCACAGTAACTAATAAGGGATATCTGTGATGATACAAGTCTTGAGAAAAGCATTGACAGGCAAAAATAAATAAATATACACATCCATGCATAAATGCAATAAAGCATTCAGTTGAGTGGTATTAGAAATGTGCATGAGAATTTTCATGACTTTATTTTGGAACTTGTTATTCCTTTTCAGGACCGAAAGTTAACCAAAGCTGAGCAGCAAAGATTCAAGGAAGAAGCAGAGATGTTGAAGGGTCTCCAGCACCCCAATATAGTTCGATTTTATGATTCCTGGGAATCTATATTAAAAGGAAAGAAATGTATTGTATTAGTGACTGAACTAATGACATCTGGGACCTTAAAGACGTAAGTTGACCCTGATGGTGCCAATGTAGTTTTATTTGGAAATAATTTTCAGGAGTCATAACAATTTTTATAAAATAAAACTACTCAAAGAATTTTTAGAATCTGCCCAGGTGCAGTGGCTACACCTGTAATACCAGCACTTTGGGAGACTGAGGAGGGTGGATCTCAAGACTAGCCTGGGCAACATGGTGAAACCTTGTCTCTACCAAAAAAATACAAAAATTAGCCAGATGTGGCAGCACACACCTGTAGTCCCAGCTACTCAGGAGGCTGAGGTTGGAGGATGGCTTGAGCCTGGGAGGTGGAGGTTGCAGTGAGCCATGATCATGCCACTGTATTCCAGCCTGATTGACAAAGCCAGATCCTGTCTCAAAAAAAAAAAAAAAGGATTTGTAGATTCGAATCTAGTGACTGTTTTAAGTTAGGTTAAAAAATTGAGATGTTAATGAAGTTTGTTAAAAAAAATACAGTACTGAGAAGTTAATGTTTGTGGGATATTATAGAATTTTAGAATTAAAAATCATTATAGAGAATATAATTTTATTTATTTTATTATTTTTTGGGACAGGATCTCTGTCACCCAGACTGGAGTGGTGCAGTGGCATGATCATGGCTAACTGCAGCTTCGACCTCCTTGGGCTCAAGTGACCCTCCCACCTCAGCCTCCTGAGTAGCTGGAACCACAAGCATGCAGCAACATGCCTGGCTAATTTTTTTTTTAATAATTTTTGTAGAGATGGGGTTTCGCCATGTTGCCCAGGCTGGTCTCAAATTCCTGGGCTAAAACAATCCGCCCACCTCAGCCTCCCAAAGTGCTAGGGTTATAGGAGTGAGGCACCATGCCCGGCCATAATTTTATTTTGTAGAAGATAATGGAAGGTTGGAGGGCTTGGTCAAGTTCAAATATCTAGTGAGTGATACTATCATGATATTATAGTATTATAGTATATTATTACAGTATTATATATAGTATAATATGTAGTATTATATAGTATAATATTATAGTATTATAGACTATTAATTATAGTCTTTTATTTCTAACCACAATTATTCATTTGGTGAATAATGACTTGTAAATATTAAATGTGGTTTAATCACTTGCAAATATTAAATATGGTGTAAACTTTTTGTTTCCTAACATTTGTGTATATACTAAAATTTTACATAGTTTAACCCTCTAGCGACTTTATATATAAGCAGTTATTAGGTAGTAGAGAAGGACTTTCTTTTTAAAATTGTGCTGCCGTTCTACAAAAGGCCACTCTGGAATGATTTTTAGTTTGAATTAAAAATGCTACACTTGGCTAGGTGTGGTGGCTGATGCCTGTAATCCTAGCACTTTGGAAGGCCGAGGTGGGCAGATCACCTGAGGTCAGGATTTCAAGACCAGCCTGGTGCAAACGGTGAAACCCCGTCTATACCAAAATACAAAAATTAGCTCGGCGTGGTGGTGCATGCCTGTAGTCCCAGTTACTTGGGAGGCTGAGGCATGAGAATCACATGAACCTGGGAGGCGGAAGCTGCAGTGAGCTGAGATTGCACCACTGCCCTCCAGCCTGGGAGACAGAGTGAGACTTCGTCTTAAAAAACAAACAAACAAACAAAACAGCTACGTTTGGTAGGATGTCTTATCTAAGAATGAAGTATTAGATTAAAATTTTTTTTTGCCATAACAGACAATAGAAAACAACTCAGTGATGGGAATCATAGTGCATAAGTTGTTTGCTTATGTAACTTACCTTAATAGTGTTCATATAATAAGCTGGATATGTTTGTTTACACATGGTCTTTTGTTTCTTTGTATAGGTACTTAAAACGATTTAAAGTCATGAAACCAAAGGTCTTAAGGAGCTGGTGCAGGCAAATTTTAAAGGGGTTGCAGTTCTTGCACACTAGGACTCCTCCTATTATTCACCGGGATCTGAAGTGTGACAATATTTTCATCACGGGACCCACTGGATCTGTGAAGATTGGTGATCTAGGATTAGCCACCTTAATGCGTACCTCATTTGCTAAGAGTGTCATTGGTGATTAAAGTTTTACAGTTTACTGGTTGGGTAAAGAGAGATTTTTCAATTGTATAGGTCTAGAACAGGGATCAGCCAGCTATGGCCAGTGGGACGAATGTGGCTCACTGCCTGTTTTTGTAAATCAAATTTTATTAGAACAGTCACACTCACTCGTTTACAGATTGTCTAGGACTGCTTTTGCACCTACAAGTGACAGAGTTGAGTAGTTGTGTGACAGAGACCATACAAACTGCAAAACCTAAACAGTTTACTATCTGGCCCTTAACAGAAAAGTTTGCCAATACTGGGCTTAGACTGAATTTGTTTTGAAATACCTATTATATATTGGCTTATTTCAGAGACATCCCAATGTATTTTTTGTGGGATAATATTTATATTTAGGATTATTGAAAGGTTCTAAGGATGTAAGTAAGAGAGTTTACTAAGTTAATTCAGAAAAATTTAAAAAGGATAGAAATAAAAACATTTTATTAATCATTACCTAATCTTGAGCATTACAAATTATACTCTATCAGTATGGAAAATTAATTATTTCAGTGCTTTATGTAGATATAGCAAATATTCAACAAATTGTATACTTAAAAATTTGCGACCAGGCACGGTGGCTCACACCTGTAATCCCAGCACTTTGGGAGCCTGAGGCGGGTGGATCACGAGGTCAGGAGTTCGAGACCAGCCTGGCCAACATGGTGAAACCCCGTCTCTACTAAAAATATAAAAATTAGCCAGGTGTGGTGGCAGCCGCTTGTAATCCCAGCTACCCGGGAGGCTGAGGCAGGAGAATCGCTTGAACCCGGGAGGCAGAGGTTGCTGTGAGCTGAGATGGCACCACTGCATTCCAGCCTGGGCAACAGAGCAAGACTACGTCTCAAAAAAAAAAAAAAAGAGAAATTTGCTTTGGAGGAGTAGAAATTAACACAGATAATCCTTATAGGAGAGGGGATGTGATCTTGGTGGATACATTTTTCTATTTCATAAAAATGTGGTGGTGGTGTTATTTTGTAGGAACTCCTGAGTTTATGGCTCCAGAGATGTATGAAGAACACTATGATGAATCCGTAGATGTTTATGCTTTTGGAATGTGTATGCTGGAAATGGCCACATCGGAGTATCCTTATTCTGAATGTCAGAATGCAGCTCAAATATACCGGAAAGTAACTAGTGTAGGTATAACTTTTTTGTTTTTACTTTTATCAGTTGCCACGTTTCATGTCGAAATTAGTTAAGTTCGACTTACTCAAAACTAATTATGGTTTAGCTCTAGGTAACAGTATTAAAATTAACAATTGTAGTGCAACAAACCTTAGATTTATACCATATGACTATGCTTCATTGGAGTCATATAAAATGCTTTGTATTAGTATCTTTGGGAAAACGTACAGGTATATCATCTACATATATTTGTTTGTAAGGAATTTTTAGTTATCTATTAGATGGATCTTATTTTTCAAAGCTGAATAATAGAGACCGACTACATGATTTCCTCTAGGTCTAAAAGCCTTTTTATGAAAGGGCATTCAAAATATAGTTCAGTCGATACAGTATTTGAGTCCCTGCTATGAGTAAATTTTTGTATTAGAAATTGTAAGGAATGCAAAGACGAGTAAGAAGTGTTTGCTACCCTCAAAGAGCTTACATTTCTAATAAGGGAATAATATAAATTCACAAATGACTATAAAATAAGAGGATGAGAGTATAGTAAGGGACATAAGGAAGGTAGAAGCAAAGTGTTATGCTTATTCAAAGGAGGACTACTTCATATCCAGTTGGGCAGCTCAAGACAGGCTGTGAAAGATTGTTTCAGGTAGCTTAACATTAGTAGGTATTGGTTTTTTAAATCCTTTTAAAATTAATATATATATATATTTTTTGAGACACAGTCTGTCGCCAGGCTTTAGTGCAGTGGCAGGATCTCGGCTCACTGCAACCTCCACCTCCCGGGTTCAAGCAATTCTCCTACCTCAGCCTCCCAAGTAGCTGGGACTACAGGCGTGCACCACCATGCCCAGCTAATTTTGTATTTTTAGTAGAGACGGGGTTTCACCATGTTGGCCAGGATGGTCTTGATCTCTTGACCTTGTGATCCACCCACCTCGGCCTCCCAAAGTGCTGGGATTACAGGTGTGAGCCACTGTGCCCGGCCAAAATTAATATCATTTTTAATTGACAAATTGTTATTGTACATATTTAAGGGGTACCATGTGATGTTTTGAGATACACACACACACACACACGCACACACACACACACAAATGTGGAATGATTAAATCAGGCTAATTAACATATCTATCACCCCACTTGCTTATTATTTTGTGTGGTAAGACATTTGAAATTTACTAAGTTATTTTGAAATTTACGGTATATTATTGTTATTATCGACTGTAGTTACCCTGCTGTACAGTAGATCTCAAAACCTACTCCTGTCTAACTGCAACTTGTACCTTTTGACCAATAGCTCCCCATTTCCTCCCCCACAACTCCCAGTCTCTGGTAACCATCATTCTACTCTTCTATGAGGTCATCTTTTTTAGATTCCATGTGTAAATGAAATCATGTTGTATTTGTCTTTCTGTGCTGGTTTATTTCACTTAACATAATGTCTTCTAGGTTCATCCACATTGTCACAAATGATAGAATTTTCTTCTTTTTTAAGGCTGAATAGTATTCCATTTTGTATATATACCACATTTTCTTTATTCATTCACTGATGAACATGTAAGTCATTTCCATATCTTGGCTATTGTGTATAGTGATGCAGTGAACATAGGCATGCATATATCTGTTTGACATACTAATTTCAATTCCTTTGGATGTGTACCAAGAAGTAGAATTGCTATGGTAGTTCTATTTTTAGTTTTTTTGAGGAAGTTCCATACCATTTTCCGTAACAGCTGTACCATTTATATTCCCATCAACAATGTATAAGCGTTCCCTTTTCTCTGCATCCTCACCAACACGTATCTTTCATCTTTTTGATAATAGTCATTCTAACAGATGTGAGGAGATACTGTTTTTTAATGATGCGGTATGCCACATACTTTATTTATTTATTTATTTTTTGAGACCGAGTCTCGCCCCGTCACCTAGGCTGGAGTGCAATGGCGCTATCTCGGCTCACTGCATCCTCCACCTCCCGGGTTCAAGTGATTCTCCTGCCTCAGCCTCCTGAGTAGCTGGGATTACAGGCGTGCACCACCATGCCCGGCTAATTTTTTGTATCTTTAGTAGAGACGGTGTTTCACCATGTTGGCCAGGCTGGTCTCGAACTCCTGACCTCGTGATCTGCCCACCTTGGCCTCACAAGTTCTGGGATCACAAGCGTGAGCCACTGCGCCTGGCCACCACATACTTTAATCTTTATCCCCTACGAGATAGGTGCAATCTTCAGTTTACAGATGATGAAACTGAGAATCAGAGGTTGTAGCTTGCCCAACTTCCTGCAGCTACTGATAATGGTGGGTTTTGACCCCAAGTCTGTCTGACTCTAGAAGTTTGTGTAAGGAGACAATAAGAAATAAGGCTACAATCCAGAATGTGGGACATTCTGTAGGACAAATGACCTAGTTTCTCCAACAAATACATTTTATGAAAGAAACAGGAAGAGAGGCTTTTATAGAATACAAGAGACTTAAGAGTAGTGGTGAGCTGGTAAATGTTTAACACCTGATTCTCTGAAGAAAGAAAGAATGCTGACTTCTAGTATTTGCTGATTTTTGTAGTATAAGTACTCCCACCATGGCTGATTTCAAGTTACCAGTGTGACCTCACTGAATGAAGAGTTGGGAAGAGATGCACTGTTGCACTCATTGTATGGTTATTTCTACCATGCAGATAGAGTAGCTGTAAATAACCTCAAACGCATAAATAATAGTAAACTGTAGTAAAATAGGGAGTGACATTTTCAGTATTTATTACCTTGGCTTTTTTTTGCTCTGGTTTTGTTTTGTTTTGTTTTGTTTTGTTTTGTTTTTGAGACAGAGTCTCACTCTGTCACCCAGGCTGGAGTGCAGTGGTACGATCTCAGCTCACTGCAACCTCTGCCTCCCGGGTTCAAGTGATTCTCATGTTTCAGCCTCCCAAGTAGCTGGGATTACAGGCGTGCACCTCCACACCTGGCTAGTTTTTGTATATATATATTTTTTAATAAAGATGTGGTTTTGCCATGCTGGCCAGGCTGGTCTCAAACTCCTGACCTCAGGTGATCTGCCCACCTCGGCCTCCCAACGTACTGGGATTACAGGTGTGGGCCACTGTGCCCAGCTTACCTTGGCTTTTAATGTAATTTATTTAATTGTAAACTTTTATAATTTAGTTTTATTTTAAATGGCCATGTTTAACAATTGGATTGCAGAATTTCTGAAAACGTAATAACATTTGTGAGCTGGTATGAGCCAGCTCATGCACACCCTACCCTATGGACCTTGTTTGGATCCTGATTTGAACAAACCAACTGTAAAAAGACATCATTTAGACAATTTTGAAAATTTGAGTATGGATTGGGTTTCAGATATTTGATATTAAGGAATTATTCATGAGTATTTTAGGGGGGACAATTATATGATTTTTTGTTTTGGAGACAGGGTTTGCTGTGTCACCCAGGCTTGAGTACAGTGGTACGATCTTGGCTCACTATAGCCTTGACTTCCTGGGGTCAGGCAATCCTCTCACCTCAGCCACCCTGGTAGCTGGGACCACAGGTACACACCACCACACCCAGCTATTTTTTTTCTTTTTATATTTTTGTGTAGAGATGGGGTTTCACCATGTTGCCCAGACTGGTCCTGAACTACTGGGCTCACGCAATCCACTCACCTTGGCCTCTCAAAGTACTAGGATTACAGGCATGAGCCACCATGCCTGAGCTACACGATTTTTTTTTAAAAAGGTTCTTATCTGTTAGAGATGTAAACTGGAAAATTCATGGGTGAAATGACGTGATGCCTGAGATTTGCTTTAAAATATTCCAGGATACAATATGTGTGGGGGCAGATAGCTGAAACAAGGTTGGCAAAATGTTGACTGTTGTTGAAACTGGTGATGGTTACCTGGGACTTCATTATGCTATTCTACTTTCAAGTATGTTTGAAAATTTCTATAAGAGCTCAGAAAAAGAGATAAGGCTAGAGTGTGTTTTTAGTTTTGGCCCATATTTTGGAAGGCCATGAATAGAAAAGAATTTCGTGTTAGATTTTGTGAGTTACAGCTCCTGAACTGTTTTTACGTAGGAGCAGAGAAAGGCAGTAATTTACCCAGAGATGAGAAATGAGTATATCAGTGGGAAGGTCCAAGAGGGCTTTTTCCATAGGTAGAATAACAGGTCAATTTTTTAAATTTTTAAAAATGTATTTATTTTAGAAAATTTATTTTTATTTTTAATTTTTTATTGTACTTTGAGTTGCTGTTTTAATAGGTCTATTTTTTGAATAGTGACTTTATTATTTTATATTAAAGTCATTAAAAATGCCATATCACAATTCAGATTTCCATCTATCTTAAGCTTCTACATTTTAGGAACTAAACTCCTAATTTCATCAGATTTATCTACGATGTAATACTGGGCTTTCTGATTCTGTGTCCTTTGAGGTAGCGTGGCAGGCGTAGAAGTAGATGTTAGATTGCTTCATTCCATAACAATTATTCTTTCCATTGTGCCTTTCTGCTTCCAGCTTAATTTGGAATTTTCTATTAAATGACTGCAATGATCTTACTTGGGTTATTTTTTAAATATTAAATAAAAGATAATAGAATATAAAATAAGCAGATTCAGGAAGCTAACCCAGTTATAGAAATATTTTGAATTGTCTGGACTTCATTTATTTGTTATTGAATTCCTAGAACCTGATAATTAGCTTGAGATACATGCTCTCAATGTATATATATATATATATAGAGAGAGAGAGAGAGAGAGAGAGAGAGAGAATTGGAATGTTTGAAATAGAGAAGCCTTTATTTTGAATTTTCAAAAGTTTCTAAAAATAGCATTAATTATTTTCTGATTTCAAAAAAGTACTTGTTTATGGCCGGTCGCAGTGGCTTACGCCTGTAATCCCAGCACTTTGGGAGGCTGAGGCGGGTGGACTGCCTGAGATCAGGAGTTCGAGACCAGTCAGGCCAACATGGTGAAACCCCATCTCTAGTAAAAATACAGAAAAATTAGCTGGGCTTGGTGGCGTGCGCCTGTAATCCCAGCTACTCAGGAGGCTGAGGCAGGGGAATTGCTTGAACCAGGGAGGTGGGAGGTTGCAGTGAGCCAAAATCATGCCACTGCACTCCAGCCTGGGCGACAGAGCGAGACTCCATCTCAAAAAAAAATAAATAAATAAACTTGTTTATTATATTTTAATTGGGATTATACTGTATGTAGATTTTGGGATCCTATTTTTCCCTACTTAATAGTACATTATGAGAATTTCCCATGTCATTAATTATTCTGAGAACATTTTTAATTTCTGTATATTGTCATATATACCTGCAGACCTAGATTTGAAAAACATACTATATATCTAACATAATATGTGTAACTTTGCATCTGTTGTCAGAGGTTTAGATTATTTATGGTTTTTTTACTGTTGTTTATAGACAACATCCTTGTCAAAAGGTTATTAAACTTATGTTCTCTATATATACACATATATATTTACAAATATTTCATTTAAAACTTGACTATGGTTTAGTGATAAAAATAATGTTTAATAAATGTCATGTTGACTTGGGCTTTCAGTTGCATCATTTGTTACTAGAAACCATTTTTTTCTCCTAGGGCATAAAACCAGCCAGCTTCAATAAAGTCACTGATCCTGAAGTCAAAGAAATCATTGAAGGATGTATTCGTCAAAACAAATCTGAAAGGTGGGTGCAATTGTAGCAAAATGACATAACTGAAAGATGCATTTTTCTCTTATCTTGCTTTGGGTCATTTTCTGACCTTTCAGTCATGCTGAATTTGACTTTTGAGTAGAAACCAAACTATACTGTAGAAGTGTATCAGTGCATGTTGTTTACCATTTTAGACTTGGATATCATGTGCTGAATTTTTCTTGAACTGACGTTTGGGTTACGTTTGTGTGTGTGCCTTTTGACAAGCTTTCATCACCTTCAGCCATCAGCTTAACAGTCAGTAGGTCCTCACAGGTTAATTTGCTTCTAACAGTTGAGAGTGGACAAAATTTTAAAAATTTGATTCTATATCCTTAGTGTCATGATAATGATAAAGCTAATATGGATAGAAGAAATATGTATTCAAGAAATCATATTCCACATTTATTTGTGTCACAATTTGCCTTATAGACAGCTCCCATTACTCTTAGCTTTTGCCTCCCTTTAGGTTTTATTTCTTATTTTATTTTTAATTTTTTGTTTTTTTTTTTGAGACAGAGTCTCACTCTGTTACCCAAGCTGAAGTGCAGTGGTACGATCTTGATCCACTGCAACCTCTGCCTCCCGGGTTCCAGCGATTCTCCTGCCTCAGCCTCCTGAGTAGCTGGAATTGCAGGTGCATGCCCATTACACCTGGCTAATTTTTGTATTTTTAGTAGAGACAGGGTTTTACCATGTTGGCCAGGCTGGTCTCCAACTCCTGGCCTCAAGTGATCCGCCCGTCTCAGCCTCCCAAAGTGCTGTCATTACAGGCGTGAACCACCACGCCCGGCCTGCCTCCCTTTAGTTTCAGCTTTGGACAGTTGCTGACTTTAAATTGGTGGGTTTGTCTTTTGATTTTTACTTCCTTATTGATGATTATTAGTAAAGGCGATATATCCTTAGTAGAAATTTTCATGGGGTTATTGGCCATTTGTGTATCTTTGCAGAAATATCTATTCAACTCTTTTGCCCATTTTTAATTGGCTTGTTTGGTTTTTTGTTGTGGAGATAGGAGCTTGGGCATGCTTTTAAAAATGAGGCTAAAAACACTATGTAGAAGTAGCTATTTTAGTTTGGATTCTGATTGTTGTTTGTACAGCCTTTAAATATGTTCTATTACCAAAAAGCATTGGAATATTGAAAAGGATTTATAGCATATTAGTATATTGGAAAAAGCACAGGCTTCATCATCAGACTTAAAGTCAAATCTGGGCTCATACTTAGCCTGTGTGACCTTGAGCAAGTTAGTAATTACATAAAACAAGTATTATTTTGATGACTAAAAGGATAACAGGCTGAGGGTAGTGGCTTACACCTGTAATCCTAGCACTTTGGGAGGCCGAGGCAGGAGGATCACTTGAGGCCAGGAGTTCACGACCAGCCTGGGAAGCAAAATGAGACCCTTGTCTCTACAAAATATTAAAATGAAAAAATTAGCCAGGCGTAGTGTCACATGCCTGTAGTCCCAGCCCCTGGGGAGGCTGAAGTGGGAGGATTGCTTGAGCCCAGGAGTTGGAAGCTACAATGAGCTATGATCATGTCACTGTACTCTAGCCTGGATGACAGAGTAAGACCCTGTCTTAAAAACAAACAGGCTGGGTGCGGTGGCTTATACCTCTAATACCAGCACTTTGGGAGGCTGAGGCGGGCAGATCACTTGAGGTCAGGAGTTTGAGACCAGCCTGACCAACATGATGAAACCCCATCTCTACAAGAAATACAAAAATTAGCTGGGCGTGGTGGTGGGTGCCTATAATCCCAGCTACTCTGGGGGCTGAGGCGGGAGAATTGCTCGAACCTGGGAGGTGGAGGTTGCAGTGAGCCGAGATCTTGCCACCGCACTCCAGCCTGGGCAACAGAGTGAGACTCCATCCCAAAACAAGCAAGCAAACTAATAAGCCAAAATAACTTTACTGTAAATAATAAAAATTTTAAAGTAAAAATTCACTATAAATAATACAGTAAAAATTCTTATTGGGAGGCAGAGGGCTTTACTTGGTTGTGCCTCCTTAAACACATCTCACTTTAGTCTTAGGGACGGGCACAGTGGCTCACGCCTGAGGCTGAGTGGGGCGGATCACAAAATCAAGAGATTGAGACCATCCTGGCCAACATGGTGAAACCTCGTTTCTACTAAAAAATATAAAAATTAGCTGAGTGTGGTGGCACACACCTGTAGTCCCAGCTACTTGGGAGGATGAGGCAGGAAAATTGCTTGAACCCGGGAGGTGGAGGTTGCAGTGAGCCAAGATCACGCGACTGCACTCTGTCCCCCTCAAAAAAAAAAAAAAAAAACCAAAACATACATCTTGCTTTAGTCTTAAAAGTAATTCATTTGAGCAGCGTTTTCTTTTTCAAAAAAATCAACTTTGTATGGAATGATGGCTTATTCTGTTTATGACACCGTCTTAGTTAAGTATTTGTCACTTGGTCACTAAAAATGTAGGGGGTTGAAAATCCTCAACTTACAGGATACCATGCTGTGTATATACTTATTCTGTTTATGTAGTGTAAGAAGAGATCTCTGTAAACATTATGCAGTACATCAGTTTCAGCTCTCCCTGGCCTGTAATACAGAGAGTTTAAATATTATGTATCTGTTTTAAAAGTTAGCAAAAGTAAATTAACTTATCCAGCTTATAAACAAATCTTTTGAAGCTATGTCCTTTGTTTCTCTTCAGAGATGGTTAATCCCTAGTACTAGGCTAGGGTTGTATCTGTTATATGTATACTCTGGTCTAAAACCAGAGTTAAATATGAAAACCACTGGACTTTGCTGAACCACATTAGCTTCACCCATGGCATTCTGTAAAGTACATTGACTAGATTATTGTTAATGGAGACAGTGACTTCTATTTATAACATTCGTAAAAAGAGTTTGAATTTTTAATGTACTTTAGAGTTTATAAATCTGCAAGAGTTTTTGGTTCCCTTTGCTGAGAATCTGCTGTTTGAGTCTGAGTAACTTAAGCCAGTGGCTCAGGGAAATTTGCCTAACGTGTACTAAGCTGCTTCTCCAGTTCTTACTAGGCATAATTTTGTGTATGTTAAACTTTGTTATTTAGATGTATTACTTGTAATAATTCATTTTTAATTGAAGTCACTCTGTATGCATGTTAGTTGGGCTTTCTTTGCATCCCTGGTAATAAATTGGATATAAGATTTATTGTTTTTGCTTCCACAGGATCTGTTAAAGAAAGAGATTTGGTTTTTATAACAAGTCAGATTAATGATTAAATTGATAGAAAATTTCAAATAAGTTTTTTGCTTTTATACAATTAATTTTTAGTAATTAAAGTGTCTTGCTATGATTGGAAGAACTGATAATGAGATATATGTTTTGTTTATTAGGTTGTCTATCAGGGACCTATTAAACCATGCATTTTTTGCTGAGGATACAGGACTGAGGGTGGAGTTAGCAGAAGAAGATGATTGCTCAAATTCATCCCTTGCTTTAAGACTCTGGGTTGAAGACCCTAAAAAATTGAAAGGCAAACACAAAGACAATGAAGCTATTGAATTTAGTTTCAATTTAGAAACAGATACACCTGAGGAAGTAGCATATGAAATGGTAAGTTAATCATACCACTGTTCCCCTCACCTCTTATTGTATCAGGGTTCATTCCTTTCTCCTCATTGCTTTCTTTCCTCTCATTTTCTCCCTTTTTTTTGAGACGGAGTCTCACTCTGTCACCCAGGCTGGAGTGCAGTGGCGCGATCTCGGCTCACTGCA
>NW_026652282.1:47880901-47900674 GCF_009828535.3 Hylobates moloch | reverse complement strand
GCCTCAGCCTCCTGAGTAGCTGGGACTACAGGAGCCCGCCACCACGCCCAGCTAATTTTTTGTATTTTTAATAGAGACGGGGTTTCACCATGTTAGCCAGGCTGGTCTTGAACTCCTGACCTTGTGATCCGCCCACCTTGGCCTCCCAAAGTGCTGGGATTACAGATGTGAGCCATCGAGCCCAGCCTTCCCCTTTTTTCTTTAAATTGTTATGTTGTTGTGAACTATATCGCTATGACAGAGTGTATTAAATTTGTATGTAGAGTATAAAGAATAATAAAGCTCTACATTTATTAAGAAATAGAACAGTACCATTACCTTAAAAGCCACCTGAGTGCCTCTCTCATTTGCATTTTCCTCCCTCATCACCGTAAGTAATATCTACCCAGATTTTTTTTTTTCTTTGAGATGGAGTCTTGTTCTGTCGCCCAGGTTGGAGTGCAGTGGCACAGTCTCAGCTCACCGCGACCTCTGCCTCCCGAGTTCAAGCAACTCTCCTGTCTCAGCTTCCCGAGTTGCTGGGATTACAGGCGCCTGCCACCACTCCCAGCTAATTTTTGTACTTCTAGTAGAGATGCGGTTTCACCATGTTAGCCAGGCTGGTCTCGAACTCCTGACTTCAAGTGATCCCCCCCCCCCCCCCCCCCACACCAGCTTCCCAAAGTGTTGGGATTACAGGTGTGAGCCACTGTGCCTCGCCCCCTACCCAGACTTTTGTGTTACTCATTTCTTTGTTTTTCATCATAGTTTACGTACGTAATATATTGTTTTGTTTTGAAAACTGAATGGCAAGCATGCACCTAGCTGGTGGGAAGGGGCAGTATTGGTACAATTAGGTGAAGAGTCCCAGGAGAGGATAAGCTGAAGAGAATTTCTCAGTTATAGCGAGTCTGGCTTCAGTTTCCCTAAGAGTTTACAAGAGCTACTTCTGGAGAAGTCAGAGGGTAAGGTTCTGAATGAGGCCAGGAAAATACACCCATGTCTCAGCGCAGTCAGGGCACCAGCAGGGCTATTGTGCAGGCCAGAAATTAGTTGTCTGGTTACCATATGGTTTGATGGGGAGTGGGCCACTCTGACTCTTTGCTTCCAATCTCTCTGTGACCAGCCCCCACCCTCAATAGTAGATCACAGCAGGCAACTTCTGTGGGGTGAAATGCATGTCCACACCTGCTCCAGGCAGCTGCAGTGCTGGTGGGAGGGTGTGCAGGAGCTGCAGCAGCATGCACTCAAAACCAGCCGAGTACAAACTGTCTGCGCCAGGCTTACCTGGGCATTCTGGCCTCAGGTTAAAAAGAAGGATGGGGCAATGACAGTGGGAACCTGGAAATGATAGCCTTTAACATGTCTTTCTGATCATACTGTTGTTCTAAACTGGAATAATTACTTTGGATATCTGGTACACAACTATCACCCTGGCATTTCCCATTACCATCTTCCTAGACTTCTCTGCTTCACTCCTGTATTTAATTTTGGATTTCCTAAATCCCATGTCTTCAGGGGACATGGGATTAGCTGGGTCCACTTTCATCTCCTAGAAGCCACTCTTCAGTCCTTTCCATGTCTCCACCCCATCTTCAAAGTCAGCAATGGCATATTGAATCCTTCTAGTGTCAGCAGCTGGTAAAAGATTCACCGAGATAATCTCCCTAGATTAAGGCCAATTGTGCTATGTATTATAGCAAACACAGTGATGGGAGTGATATCTCATATGCACAGGTTTGGGGATTAAGAGGGATCATCTTAAAGCAGATTGCAGGACTGAGAATGATATGTCATGGTACCTCCTCAAATGATCTTCTCTACTGTTCAGCCCTGTTCCTCTGAGATGACAAGGCAGAACCTTTTCTTCTTCTCTCACTCCTCTAATGCCTAGTAAGATGTAGTACTTTGCTGTTAGCATACTTGCCTCTGCCTAGAATGTTGGTCTCCACTCCAAACTTCTGCACATCCCTCAATAGTGTGCACGTTCCTTTTTTGGCTTTAATGCAGGTCAGAACTTACCTTCCAGGCTGTATGCGGTGGCTCATGCCTGTCATCCCAGCACTTTGGGGAGGCTGAGGTGAGAGGATTGCTTGAGCCCAGGAGTTTGAGACCAAAGCCCAAGCAATATAGGGAGACCCTGTCTCTACAAAAAATTAAAAATTAGCCAGGTGTGGTGGTGCATGCCTGTGATCCCAGCTACTCGGGAGGCTGAGGTGGGAGGATCACTTGAGCTGGGGAGGTCAAGGCTGCATTGACCTATCATCATACCACTGCATTCTAGCCTGGGCAACAGAGTGAGACCCTGTCTCTCAAAAACAAATCAAATAAAATAGAATTCTTCTGTGAAAACACTTACTCTATTACCTCCAGAGATGCAGCATGCTCCTACTTAAGACTTTTACAGCAGCTCATTTCAAGTTAAGTTATGTCCATTTCACACCACCTGATAGTGTGCTCATACAGGACAAAGGACCAACTTAGTCACCTGTATCTGGTGCTTAGTACTATGCACATTGTAGACACTTAATGTTGCTGAATGAGGAAACCTTTTTAATCCTTCAAAAAACGTAATGGCAGTTCTAAATTACCTGTGATAAGACTGCATATTCTGAAACATCAAGTTGTTTTGTTCGTTTTTGTTTAAAGCCTGAATTATTTTAACAATGCTTAGTAATACTATTGATTTTTCTCATGCCAATTAGAGGCTCTGGCATTTATGTATGTCTTTGTTTAAGAGAGAATATAGAAACAGATCAACCGTTAATTTGGAATTTGGGGGCATAAAATAACTGCTAGTAAAAAAAAAAAAAAAAGTTAAAATTGGCCGGGCGCAGTGGCTCATGCTTGTAATCCTAGCACTTTGGGAGGCCGAGGCAGTGGATCACGACATCAGGAATTCAAGACCAGCCTGGCCAACACAGTGAAACCCCATCTCTACTAAAAATACAAAAAAATTAGCTGGGCGTGGTGGCGGGCGCCTGTAATCCCAGCTACTTGGGAGGCTGAGGCAGGAGAATCTCTTGAACCCGGGAGGCAGAGTTGTGGTGAGCCAAGATCGTGCCACTGCACTCCAGCCTGGGTGACAGAGCTAGACTCTGTCTCAAAAAAAAAAAAAAAAGTTAAAATCTTAAATGTTAAAGAAGTAGTTTGCTTATTATATTTTGTAGGTCAAGTCTGGGTTCTTCCATGAAAGTGATTCCAAAGCTGTTGCTAAATCCATTAGAGACCGGGTGACACCGATAAAGAAGACAAGAGAGAAGAAGCCTGCTGGCTGTTTGGAAGAACGCAGGGATTCTCAGTGCAAGTCTATGGGTAATGTGTTCCCTCAGCCCCAGAATACAACTTTGCCCCCTGCTCCCGCTCAGCAAACTGGGGCTGAATGTGAAGAAACTGAAGTTGATCAACATGTTAGACAGCAGCTTCTACAAAGAAAACCACAGCAGCACTGCTCCTCTGTTACAGGTAACACAGTTACAGCTTGTAAAAGCAAACACATGTGCGATTATATTCCCTAATCTTTATTTATTTTGAAGGGCAGTGGTCGATGACCTATTTTGTTTCTTTTCCTTTTTATATGTTTGCTTATCTTTAAATAGCACTTCTGTGTTTTTCAGAGCATTCTGTTATCTATCATTTCATCAAGCCTTTTACAAAACCCCTGAAATAGACAAGCCGGCTAGTTTCCTTATATTAAAATTAAGAAACTGTTTTGTTAAGTGATTCTTCTAAGGTGCTAGTTGCAGAAGGATCATAATCTAGCATCTGGTTTCGTTTGGGGTATAAATAAAATGATCTTATTATCATTTTTGAGGGTCTAACATAAATCTTTTTTTTCTTTTTTTTTTTAAGACAGGGCCTTGCTCTGTCACCTAGGCTGGAGTGCAGTGGTGTGATCATGACTCACTGCAGCCTTGACCTCCCCAGGCTCAGGTGATCCTCCCACCTCAGCCACCTGAGTAGCTGGGACTACAAGTGCATGCCACTACACCTGGCTAATTTTTGTATTTTCTTTTGGTAGAGATGGGGTTTCACCATATTGGCCAGGCTGGTCTCAAACTCCTGGGCTCAAGCCATCTGCCCGCCTCAGCCTCCCAAAGTGTTAGGATTGTAGGCATGAGCCACCACGCCCAGCCACATAAATCTTTTAATAAAGAAAATTTAGAACTAAAGATAAAATTTATTCCTCAAGAAGGAATTTTTTAGTCTTTAAGACCCTTTGTATTTTAGGCTCAAGTATAACATTAACACAATTCCTCTAATTTTCTGCTGTAATGCATTTTCTTTTCCAGAAGGACACAGTATTTGCATAGTAATAACCTATTGTTCTACAAAGACAGTATTCTAGGTTATAGGAGAAAGAGAATATGATATATTTTACTGAAATCCTTATGTCAAGTGTAGATTAGTTAGGGATATACGTGACATGGCCAGCAAATGGAGTTGATTTTTATCTGATTCTCTGTTTTTAGGTTTGCTTTACTAAGAACATTTTAGTTATACCACAATGTCAACATTTCATTGCTTGATAAGAGTTTACATGCTGGTTTTTGATTAATGCTGTAGTGTAAATATTTTATTTGAAGGTATGTCAGGTTCTCAGAGTAAAAATGCCATTAAAGAAACACCATTACCTATACCATTTGGACATTTTGTGCTTCAAGTTTTCCCTTCTACCTGTTACTTACTTTCTTTGTTATAGGTGACAATTTGTCTGAGGCAGGAGCTGCATCAGTTATACATTCAGATACTTCAAGTCAGCCCAGTGTAGCCTATTCCTCAAATCAAACGATGGGCTCTCAAATGGTTTCTAACATCCCGCAGGCTGAAATAAATGTTCCAGGGCAAATTTATTCATCTCAGCAAGTAGTAGGACATTACCAGCAAGTTTCAGGGGTGAGGTGAACTGTTATATTTTTAAATATATAATCGGTGTATTTATTGTAAATGGGAAAGTTTATCTTTAATCTTTTTTTCCCCTTACTTTAACAGTTACAGAAGCAGCCAAAGCTGACTCAGCCACAGATTTTGCCTTTGGTTCAAGGTCAGTCCACTGTTTTACCTGTACATGTCCTTGGACCGACAGTTGTTTCACAACCCCAGGTTTCCCCACTAACTGTTCAGAAGGTCCCACAGATAAAGGTAAGACACATTTTAGAGGTTCTGTATTCATTTAAACAAATTTAACACTGCCTAGATTTTCTGACAGGCAAAGGTTCTCTTTTATAAATTCATTATAGTTTAGAGAAAGGTCACCAAAAGCTAAAAGTTGTTTATGCTTTCCTTCGCCCAAGACATCCCTTTTTTTTTTTTTTTTGAGATGGAGTGTCGCTCTTGCTGCTCAGGCTGGTGCAATCTCGGCTCACCGCAACCTCCACCTCCCAGGTTCAAGTGATTCTCCTGCCTCAGCCTCCCAAGTAGCTGGGATTACAGGCATGTGCCACCATGCCCGGCTAATTTTTTGTATTTTTAGTAGAAACAGCGTTTCTCCATGTTGGTCAGGTTGGTCTCGAACTCCTGACCTCAGGTGATCTGCCCGCCTCGGCCTCCCAAAGTGCTAGGATAACAGACATGAGCCACAGCACCCGGCCCAAGGCATTCCTCTTAATGTGTCTAACATTGTGTAACTAGAATCTTGAGATACTGCTTGTATAATTGGAGAAGAAACAGAGAACTCAGTATATATGGACAAAAGATTTATTTAGGACTGATCTCTTCCTCTTATTCATGATTATTTGTTCTTTGCATTAAACTTTTCCAGCCTGATTTGAACATGGAAGGATGTCTGTTGCAGTTAATTAGAAATAGTATTTCATAGATTTTCATAATTTTTAGCATGTTCATCTAAACTCTTGACTTGTTTTGGTTCACGTTTATTTCTGTAGGAGAAATAAGAAGTGTTTTTGTCTTTCAGACTCTTAAAGTCAGCATTATTGATTTCTGACAATGAGTTAACAGTCTTGTGAGTTTTTTTTAAATTAATTTATGTATTTTTTAATTATTGTACTTTAAGTTTTAGGGTACATGTGCACAACTGCAGGTTTGTTACATATGTATCCATGTGCCATGTTGGTGTGCTGCACCCATTAACTCATCATTTAGCATTAGGTGTATCTCCTAATGCTATCCCTCCCCCCTCCCCCCACCCCACAACAGTCCCTGGAGTGTAATGTTCCCCTTCCTGTGTCCATGTGTTCTCATTGTTCAATTCCCACCTATGAGTGAGAACATGCGGTGTTTGGTTTTTTTGTCCTTGCGATAGTTTACTGAGAATGATGGTTTCCAGTTTCATCCATGTCCCTACAAAGGACAAGAACTCATCATTTTTTATGGCTGCATAGTATTCCATGGTGTATACGTGCCACATTTTCTTAATCCAGTCTATCATTGTTGGACATTTGGGTTGGTTCCAAGTCTTTGCTATTGTGAATAGTGCCACAATAAACATATATATTAAGACTGTATCCTGGTTTCCTAGGTTATGGATTCTGGATGCATGGTTGCATTTTTCTTTACCACTACCTGGTTTTCTCCCCTCATCTCCCACCATACCTTGTATTTGTTTTCCCTCTCTGGGAGTGAGATGATCTAATAGCTGCTAGCTAACAGAGAATGCCTGGTTTAGCTAGTTGCTGGTGCATCTTTTAAGAGATTAGTATATTATCATTTCATCATGAAACTTTTAATGATTACCATCTTCTGGGGATATGAAGTAAAATAAACATGATCCTTGCCCTCAAAGAGCCCAGTCTTTTAGGGGAAATCATGCATGTACTTGACAAATGCCAGATGCATTTAAAACCTGCTAGGGGTAGATTTAGTTTGATATAGTTGAAGGTGCCAGATATTTGGCTAGTATTTATAAGTGATATGGTGCTTATTTATAATTGAGCTCATGTGGTAGTTTGATTTGCCTCTTTCTAAGCCTATAATGCAAAGTGTGTTGAATGGGAGCTTAAATTTAACTTAGGTTCAATTTATATAAGCATACAGGTATGTGCATTTTAAAATGTGTTCCAAAAATTTAATTATCAAAATGTTACTTGCTTATTTTAAAATAAAGCCCATAAAGTTATGAAAAAGAAAGTGAAAAATTACTTGTTATTTCTCCAGCTAGAGACAACTTATTGTTTTTTTGTTTTGTTTTGTTTTTTTGAGATGGAGTCTCATTCTGTCGCCCAGGCTGGAGTGCAGTGGCACGATCTCGGCTCACTGCAACCTCCGCCTCCCGGGTTCAAGCGATTCTTCTGCCTCAGCCTCCCGAGTAGGTGGCACTACAGGCACATGCCACCATGACGGCTAATTTTTTGTATTTTTAGTAGAGACGGGGTTTCACCGTGTTAGCCAGGATGGTCTCGATCTCCTGACCTCGTGATCCGCCCGCCTCGGCCTCCCAAAGTGCTGGGATCACAGGTGTGAGCCACCGTGCCCAGCTGATAACTTATTGTTTATGTTTGAGGTATAGCTTTTAGATTTATCTTTTTTTCTATGTACACATGTATAACTTTGTTTATATATACACATGTATATCACATACATACGATTTTTTGTAGCCTGCCCTTTTCACGTAATATATAGAAGCCACATAAGCAAGAACTTTTATTATATGGGTCTTTTTATGAGCATGGTAGCCCAAATTCTAGGAATTATTGCATCCAATCAGTATTTATTTCTGCCAACTCTCTCCTCTCTTCTTGAGAGAGTATCTATATTCATTTTAGGAATGATACTGAAATCCTTTGAGCTTTCTCATGGGACTTCCACTGTCAGGTGTGTGACGATGTCAGATTCGGATACTCAGAATCTCTGCCAAGGTTTGAATGAGTTATGTAGTAAATGCGATAAATAAGAAACCATGAGTGGTATATTGCTGTGACTGGTCTCAACCCCTTAGTGTATTCAGTTAACTAGCATTTACTCATGGTATTAGGATTTTTATGGGACTAATGCTATACCTAGCACCTTTTTGATAATTTGCTGAAATTTTTGGAACATAGCATTATTTTCTCTATCAATATGTCTGGGAAAGTCCCATTAAAATGGGCATAGTATATGCATTTATAATTTGAATTCTCCTTTTACCCGTAGCTGGCCTTTGGAGCAGATAGAAAAACTTTAGCCCAACCTATGACTTTAGACTTGTCAGTTACTGGAGTTCCACAATCAATCCTTTCTTTTTTTTTTTTTTTTTTAGACAGAGTCTCGCTCTGTCACCCAGGCTGGAGTGAAGTGGTGTGGTCTCAGCTCACTGCAACCTCCGCCTCCTGGCTTCAAGCGGTTCTCCCACCTCAGCCTCCCAAGTAGCTGGAACTACAGGAGCACACCAGCATGCCTGGCCAATTTTTGTATTTTTAGTAGAGATGGGGTTTTGTCATGTTGGCCAGGCTGGTCTTGAACTCCTGGCCTCAAGTGATCTGCCCGCCTTGGCCTCCCAAAGTGCTGGGATTACAGGTGTGAGCCACCATGCCTGGCCACAACCAATCCTTTCTGCAGTTTCTCCTCAGACATTTTCTGCTTCACAGATGACTTCCCAGCATCCAACAGTTCGTCTTCAACTTGAGCGTGATCCTAGAAATGGGAATCAGGCATTAACCAAAGCACCAGATGCCAGTCAGACTTCTAGTTTCTTACTGGTTAATCAACCTCAAGCTTTGATGAATCATTCTTCTGTCCAACATGTGAGCAGTGCACAGAATGCTGCTGGTACAACTCAGCTCCCTTCTAATTCCATTGGGGGGCATTCAGGGGCCCATCAGCCTTCACAAAAGATACATTCAGTATCACAGCCATACCCATCAGAAGTCTCTAACTTCAGATTCTTCAAGGCCACAAAGCCAGACTGTGCAAGGAATATTGTTTCCGAGCCTGTATTCAGCAACAATCATTAATTTTACAACCTAAGATTTTGGCATCTCCACAGAAAAATGTTCAGCAGGATTATATTCTGCAAGAGTCTGAAGCTCTTGCAAGTCAGCAACAGCCAAAGGGTGGTATTGAAAATGTGATTCAGCCCCTGGAATAGCCTTCTTATTCTGTTCAACACACTTCCAGGGCCACCTGCAGAATTATCATCCTTCCCATTGAAGGCTCCTGAGCAGCTGCCCTTTGTGATATGTCCCCAGCAACAAACTTCTTACTCATCACAGCCAACTTACTCAATTCAGGCTCCACTACATAAACAGCCTGTTTATTCACTGCCAGTCCTGGAGCATCCTCTTTACACTGTACAACCGCCGAGATCACAGCCAGCCTATTCTATGCAGACTTCTTATCCAGTCCCAGCTGCAGCACAGCCCTCATATTTGGCAAAGACTCACGTGCAGTCTGCTTATCTAGTGCAACCTCTGCTTCACTCACCTTTTCCAGACCAGGCAGCATATGCAATCCAGGCAGCTTACCTTGTGCAACCTATGGAACAGCCTGCTTATCAGGCACTGCCTCTTGAGCATGTATCTTATTTAGGACAAACTGCTTACACCATCCAGACAACTGAACATGCAACCTTCATAACCCAGCAGGTATATACAATAAGCCCTCCTGATAGCAAGGGAGTACACATGACAGACAAACTCTGCACATCAGAAGTTATACTCTGTACCACCATTTGTAGCACAGACTTTTGAGCAACAAGCCTATTTAACACAACCCCAAGGTAGTTCTTCTTCAACATTGGAACAAAGGATATATTTAATACCAACCTTAGATACACAGACACATTCTACTGAGCCTTTATTTAATGTCCAGCTTTCAGCGACTCCATCCCAAGCAGATGTCAGTTTTGGACACCAGCAGCTAAAAGCTCAGGCCCAGGCAACTAGCATTATATCTCAGAGGGCAGTGGAAGGACAGCTTCAAAACCCTGAGCAGATGTCCTTCATTCAGCAGGCCTCTTCACAGGCCCAGATCCAGCCCCCACATTTCTCAGCACAGTTTTCCCAATCACATCTAGCACCAAGCCAGGTTTCTCACTTAGCTTTCATTCAGCAGCAGCAGATGACTCATTCATCTCATAGACAAGCACAGGAAACCCATCAGTTGTCTACTCAGGAAGGTCCCATAAATCAACAGCAATCTTTGTTTAGTCAACATGCTGCTCTCCAGCAGCAGGTACCTCATTGACAGGCACCTAAGCAAGTTCAGCCATTACCAGGTATTCCAAACACCGTTACAAACATGGTCCAGATTATACATCCATTGCAAGAACAGTTGCAACTGGCAGCCCTGGAACGACAATATATAATACAGCCTTTAGAGCAGCCTCAAGTACTTCAGGCACTAGATAACAGTCAGACTTTTCCGCTACAGAAAAACCTAGCACAATACCAGCCAGCATACATCCAGCAGCAGTCTGCTGACCAACCGCAGTGGTAGCCATCTTACAGCTTAGCACCTGTTTCTGGGTCATCAGAGCCACAATTACAACAGCAGACCCTCTATCAAAGCTCTGGGATAGCCCTTCCAAATGAGCAATCTTTAGTTCATCTCCTGACACTTAGCATTCTGCTAGACGCTTCCACTGCTTTTCAGAGCATTTCTGTTTCTGTGTCACACACACAGCAGCATTTACAAGGCCAAGAAATTCCAAAGGTAAATCCTCGTGGGGGAAAATAAGGATGATTGTGATTTTTCTGCGATGTTTAAGGGTCAGGATGATAGTGAACTATAATAGATACAGCACTTCAGTGGGAGTCATGGTCTCTGTTCCTGACTCTTTTCCTTATTTACTGAGTGACCTTGATTCAGGTCTTTTCTAAATTTTCTCATCTGTAAAGTGAAGGGATTAGACCAGATGACTACAATTAAAAAAAATTTTTTTGAGGACCTACTTAGGATATAACAGTGAATAAAATACAAAAACCCCCTCTGTCACTGAGGTTTGTTGTCTAATGGGGAAAGATTGTCAATAACCATTATAAAAAGGAAATTATACAGTACAAGGTGCTTTGGGGAAAATGTAGAGCAGGAAAAGGAGGAAAGTGGGTTGCAGTTTTAAGGAAGATGGCCATCAGAGTAGGTCTCATTGAGAAGGTAACATTTGAGCAGACACTTGAAGGAAGTGAGGGAGTCAATAATGTATATTTCAGACAGAGGGAATAACAGGTGCAAAGGCCCTAAGGGAGAAGTTTGTCTGGAAACAGCAAGGAGTTTCTGTTTGGAAAACAGCAAGGAGGCAAGTGTAGCTTTCCAAGTTCCTTTAGTCCTAAAATGTTTGGAACCTATGGTTCTCTTATTGTTCTACATTTATAATAAAGCATTTGCCTTTGTGAGATAATACTATTGAGTGATTCTTATTGCCAAATACTATCCCAAAGGCATTACATGTACATCCTCACACCAACCCTAGGAATCCCATTATTACCTTTTTTTACCGATGAAGAAACTGAGGTTCATAGAGGTTAAGTAACTTTTCTAGTGTCATACCCGAAAGCTAGCATTTGAACCCAGCATATTCAATCATTTTACTACCCATCCGCTTTGTAAGATAGTTACCCTCCCCTCCAGAATTGGAGAAAAAGGTTTTGATGGCTTCAGTGAGATTTAGTTAATTTGGGAAATTGATTGCTTTTTTTTTTTTTTTTTTTTGAGATGGGGTCTTGCTCTGTCACCCAGGCTGGAGTGCAGTGGCGCCATCTCAGGTTACTGCAACCTCTGCCTCCCTGGTTCAACTGATTCTCCTGCCTCAACCTCCCGAGTAGCTGGGATTACAGGCATCTGCCACCACGCCCAGCTAATTTTTGTATTTTCAGTAGAGAGAGAGATTCACCATGTTGGCCAGGCTGGTCTGGCACTCCTGACCTCAAGTGTTCCACCCACCTCAGCCTCCCAAAGTGCTGAGATTACAGATGTAAGCCACCATGCCCAGCCCTTGATTGAATTAATTAAAGCAAAGAACTGAGAATCTGACTTATTCTTTTTGCTCTTCTCCCCTGCTTTAGGTATATCTAAAACACACTGAATTTGTTGTTTGGCTAATAAAATACTTTGAGGTCCTTAGATAAAAGGTGTGCTATGCTGTATGAGTTATTTTCTAGTGATAATATATTACTCTACCAAACAGCTATTACCTCAGGTATTCTGTATTTTATAAAATCTCCTCTTCATCAAGGGCATAAATTATAATGGATTTCAGTATGTGCATGCTGACTTCTAACAGGACTGAGCGAGAATAAATAAAGATCTTTGCAGCTGAAGTTTCTTCAGACAGGGGCATACTATTCTGGGATTTATTTATTTTAGATTAAGGGGTTTAACAAACTATTTTTTCTTCTCCCCCCCCCTTTTTTTGTTTGTTTGTTTTCCTGCACTACACAGATGTAATTAGCAAAATATTTTGGATTTTAATGTTCATTCTGTGGGCAGATTGCATGTGTTGTATACTTTCCTTACCTAACTAAAACATTTTCCCCAACATCTTGTTAAGAAAAACTTCAAATATACAGAATATTGGAAAAAATTGTAGCATGAACACCCATATACCTAACACCTAAATTATACAGTTAACTTTTGCTCTATTTGCTCTATCACATACCTATTTATCCCCCTTTATCCCTTTATTAATCCATTTTATTTTTCTGGTGCATTTCAAAGTTTAAAGGAAGTTGCTAACATCAGTATACATCATCCATAAATGCATATCATTGACTAGAACTCAGTATTTATATTTTTTAGTTTAAATGTATATACAGTAAAATGCATAAATCATAATTCGTGAGTTTCGACAAATGCTTACACCCATATAACCCCAACCATTATCAAGACATAGAACAGGTGTTGACAGTCTTTTTCTGTAAAGGTCTGGATAGTAAATATTGTAGGCTTTGCAGGCTATATAATCTCTGTTGCAGTTACTCAGTTCTGCTGTTGTATGCATGAAAACAACCATAAATATGTAAACAAATAGGCGCGGCTGTGTTCCAATAAACCTTTGCTCACAAAAACAGGTGGTGTGCCAGATTTGGCCTGAAGGCTGTGGCTTGCCCACCTGATAGAGAATATTGCCATTACTCCAGAAAGTTCCCTCATGCCCCTTCCCAGTCAGTTTTCTCCACACCCGTTAGAGTCAACCGCTGTTGATTATTTGTTGTTGTTTTTTGAGATAAGGTCTTGCTCTTTTCCCAGGCTGGAGTGTAGTGGTGCAAACACAGCTCACTGCAGCCCCGACCTCCTGGCTTAAGCCATCCTTGCACCTCAGCCTCCCACGTAACTGGGACCACAGGTGCACACCATTCCGCCTGGCTAAGTTTTTTATTTTTTTGTAGAGATGGGGTCTTGCCATGTTGCCCAGGCTGGTCTTGAACTCCTAGGCTCACAGGGTCTTCCCATGTTGGCTTTCCAAAGTGCTGGAATTACAGATGTAAGTCACCATGCCTAGCCAATGTTTTCACCATAGATTAGCTTAGCTTGTTCTAGACTTTCATATAAATGGAACAATATAATATATATTCTTGTGTAAGGCTTCTCTCATTCAACATGTTTTTGAGATTGATCCATGTTGTGTATGTATCAGTAGCTTTTTTTTTTTTTTTTTTTTTGAGACGGAGTTTCGCTCTTGTTGCTCAGGCTGGAGTGCAATGGCTTGATCTCGGCTCACTGCAACCTCCGCCTCCTGGGTTCAAATGATTCTCCTGCCTCAGCCTCCCGAGTAGCTGGGATTACAGGCATGCACCACCACGCCCGGCTAATTGTATTTTTAGTAGAGATGGGGTTTCTCCATGTTGGTCAGGCTGGTCTGGAACTCCTGACCTCAAGTGATCCGCCAGCCTCAGCCTCCCAAAGTGCTGGGATTATAGGCGTGAGCCACTGTGCCCAGCCAGCTCATTCTTTTTTTTAACTGCAGAATAATATTTCATTTTATGGATATACCAAATTTGTTTATCTATTCTACTCACAAACACCTAAGTGATTTCTAGTTTTGGGCTATTGTGAATAAAGCTGCAATGAACATCCCTATATAAGTTTTTTTTTGTAAACATGTTTTCGTTTCTCTTGAATTATACCTAGAAATAGAATTGCTGGGTCATAGAATAAGTGTTTGACTTTTTAAGAAATTGCAAGTTTTCTGAATTGGCTGCACTAACACCAGCAATGTATGAGAGCTCCACACCCTCACCAGCATTTTTAATTTTAGTTATTCTAGTTGTTGTATAGTGGTATCTCAACGTGGTTTTAATCTGTATTTCCCCAATGACTATGATGTTGAGTACCTTTTCATGTATTTGTTGGCCTTTGTACATCTTTCTTTGTGAAGTGCCTGTTCAAGTCATTTACCCATTTTATTTGCTCATGTTTGTCTTTTTATTATGGATTTACAGAAATTCCTTATATATTCTGGATTATACAAGTCCCTTGTCAGATACATGTTTTATAAATATATTCTCCAGTCTTTATATTGCCCATTCGTTTTTGTAATGGTCTCATTTAATGAGACAAAGTATTTAATTTTGATGAAGTCTGATTCATCAAAGTTTTTCTATTGTAGTTACTACTTTCTGTGGCCCATGAAACCTTTGCCTATATCCAAGTTACAAGGAAACTTTCATATGGTTTATAGTTTTATGTTTAAGTCCATGGTTCATCTTGAATTAATTTTTATGAATGCTGTGAAGTAAGGGGTCAAGTTTCTTTTTTATTTTTCCTCTAGGAATATCCTAACAGCTTCATCTGTTGAAAAGACATCCCTTTCTCCACATCTTTACCAACACTTGTTATCTGTCTTTTTTTTTTTTTGAGACTGAGTCTTGTTCTGTCGCCCAGGCTGGAGTGCAGTGGCATGATCTCGGCTCACTGCAAGCTCCACCTCCCAGGTTCACGCCATTCTCCTGCCTCAGCCTCCCAAGTAGCTGGGACTACAGGCGCCTGCCACTACGCCCGGCTAATTTTTTGTATTTTTAGTAGAGACGGGATTTCACCGTCTTAGCCAGGATAGTCTCGATCTCCTGACCTTGTGATCCGCCCACCTTGGCCTCCCAAAGTGCTGGGATTACAGGCGTGAGCCACTGCGCCCGGCCCATGTGTCTTTTTTATTGTAGACATCCTAGTGGGTGTGATGTAGTATCTCATTGTGGTTTTGATTTGCATTTTTCTGAAGACTAATGATGTTGAGCATCTTTTTATATGCATATAGGTCCTTCATGTATCTTCTTTTATTGTCTTTGGAGAAATATCTATTGAAATCCTTTGCCTAGTTTTTATTTTATTATTTTATTTTATTTTTTGTAGAGATGAGGTCTCGCCACATTGCCCTGGCTGGTTTTGAACTCCTGGTCTCAAGCAATCCTCCCACCTTGGCCTCCCAAAGTGCCAGGATTACAGGCATGAGCCACTGCGCCTAACCCCTTTACCCAGTTTTTAATCGGGTATCTTTTTGTCTTTTTATTATTGAGTTATAAGAGTTCTTTATATATTCTGGATACTTAGACCATTATCAGATGTATGATTTACAAATATTTTCTCCCATTCTGTGTGTTGTCTTTTCACCTTCTTGATGGTGTCCTTTGTGGCATAATTTTTTTTAAAAGTTTGATAAAGTCCAATTTCTCAGTGTTTTCTTTCGTTACTTTGTGCTTTTGGTGTCATATCTAAGAAACTATTGCTTGATCTAAGGTCATGAAGATTTTGTCCTGTATTTTCTTCTAAGAGTTTTAAATTTTAGCTCTTAAATTTGGGTCTTTGATCCATTTTGAGTTAATTGTTGTATATAGTTTGAGGTAGGGGTCCAATTTCATTCTATCCATGTGGACATCCAGTTTTTCCAGCGCCATTTATTCAAAAGACTATTCACCCATTGAATAGCCTTGGCACCCTTGTTGAAAATCAATTCACCATAAAAGTATGAGTGTTCCAACTTAGTTTTCCTTTCTCAAGACTATTTTGGTTCCTCTGAGTCCCTTGCATTTCCACATGAATTTTAGGATCAGCTTGTCAAGTTGTTTCCAAAAAGCCAGCTGGGATTTTGATAGGCATTGTGTTAACTTTGTATATTGCTAGGGTAGTATTGTCTCTTAATAATATAAAGTCTTAGAGTCCAGGAACATGGATGTCTTTTCATTAAACTAGGTGTACTTTAAGTGTTGGCAAAGGTGTGGAGAAAAGGGAACCCTTGTACACTGTTGATGGGAATGTAAATTGGTGTAGCCATTATGGAAAACAGTATGAAGCCAGGTGCAGTGGCTCACAGCTGTGATCCCAATACTTTGGGAGGCTGAGGCACGAGGATCACTTTAGCCCAGGAGTTCAAGACCAACCTGGGCAACATAGGGAGACCTCCTCGTCTCTACAAAAAAATTAAAAAGTTAGCTAGGTGTGGTGGCATGTACCCCATAGTCCCAGCTACTCAGGAGGCTGAGGCAGAAGGATCCTTTGAACCCAGGAGGTCAAGGCTGCAGTAAGCTGTGCTTGCACCACTGCACTCCAGCCTGGGCAACAGAGCAAGACCCTGTGTCAAAAACAAACAAAAACAATATAAAAGTTCCTCAAAAAATTTAAAAAAAAAAAGCTACGATACAATCCAGCCATTCCACTTCTGGACATATATCCAAACGAAAAGAAATCAGTATCTTGACATATCTGCAGCCTCATGTTCATTGCAGCTTTATTCACAATAGCCAAGATATGGAAACAACTTAAGTGTTGACAGACGAATGGATAACAAAAATGTGTGTGTGCATATACACACATGTGTATGTATGTATATATATATATACACACATGTGTATGTATGTATATATATATACACACATGTGTATGTATGTATATATATATACACACACACACAAAGAAGGAAATTCAGGAAATCAGCCACTAAAAAAGAAGGAAATCCTGCTATTTATGACAACATGGATGAACCAGGAGGACATTATGCTAAGTGAAGCCAGATACAGAAAGATACTGTATGATCTTACTTATATGTGGAATCTATAAATATCAAACTCACAGAAGCAGAGAGTAGAACACTGGTTGGCAAGGGCTGAGAAGTAGGAGAAATGGAGAGACTTGGTTAAAGGGTATAAACTTTTACTTATAAGATGAATAAGTTCTAGGGATGCAATGTATTATTTACTTGAAAAAAATTTTTTTTTGAGTCAGTGTCTCACTCTGTTGCTCAGGCTGGAGTGCAGGGGTGCAATCTCGGCTCACACAACCTCTGCCTCCTGGGTTCAAGTGATTCTCATGCCTCAGCTTCCCAAGTAGCTGAGACTACAGGCGTACGCCACCATGCCCAGCTAATTTTTGTGTTTTTAGTAGAGACGGGATTTCGCCATGTTGTCCAGACGTCTCGAACTCCTGGCCTCAAGTGATCTGACACTTCAGCCTCCCAAAGGGCTGGGATTACAGGCGTGAGCCACCGTGCCCAGCCCTAAAAGAGATCTTAAGTATCCTCACCACACATACACGTACAAAGGGTAACTTTGTGTTGTGATTGATATGTTAATTAATTTTATTGTGGTAATCATTTCACAGTGTATATGTATAGCAAATCATCACATTGTACATCTTGAATATATACAATTTTTGTTTGTCAATTATACCTCAATAAAGCTGGGAAAAAATAGCTGGTTTTTAATTTCAGCAGTATTTTGTAATTCTCAGCAAATAAGTCTTTTTTTTATTTTTCAACTTTTATTTTAGAATCAGGGAGTATTTGTACAGGATTGTCACAGAGGTATATTGCATGATGCTGAGGTCTGGGGTTTGACTGAACTCATCACTCAGATATGGAGCATAGTACCCAATGGTTTTTCAGCTTTTTTCCCCATCCCTTTCTCTCCCCTGTCATAGTCCCCAGTGTTTACTCTTTTCATCTTTATGTCCACATGTACCCAGTGTTTAGCTCCCACTTATATGTGAGAACATGTGATACTTGGTTTTCTGTTTCTGTGTTAGTTCGCCTAGGATAATGGCCTCCAGCTTCATCCTTGTTGCTGCAAAGGACATGATTCCATTCTTTTTTATGGCTGCATAGTATTCCGCAAGTCTTTACAATTCTTTGTAAAGTTTTTTCCTAAGTTATTATTTTTGTTGTTATTATAAATGGAATTGTTTTCTTAATTTCCATTTGGATTGTTAATTGCTAAGGCATACAAATACAATTGATTTTTGTGAGTTGCCCTTATATCCTATAATTTTGCTAAATTTGTTTCTTAGCTCCAATAGTTTTTTTGTAGATTCTGTAGGAATTTCTATAATAAGATCATATCATCTGAGACTAGAGATGGTTTTAATTTTGCTTTCCAATTTAAATTTTTTTTTTTTTTTTGAGACAGAGTCTCACTCTGTCACCCAGGCTGGAGTGCAGTGGCGCAATCTTGGCTCTCTGCAATCTCCGCCCCCCAGGTTCAAGCGATTCTCCTGCCTCAGCCTCCCGAGTAGCTAGGATTACAGTTGCCTGCCACCGTGCCCAGCTAATTTTTGTATTTTTAGTAGAGACGTGGTTTCACCACGTTGGCCAGGCTGGTAAACTCCTGACCTCAGGTGATCCACCCGCCTTAGCCTCCCAAAGTGCTGGGATTACAGGCATGAACCACCATGCCTGGCCTATGTTAATGTTTTTTAAATTAGAGGCATTCACAAGGTAATATGTTAATTTGTATATGGTTTTGAGATTTAGATTCAGGGTTTTTTTTGGGGGGGGGGAAGTTTCCCTATAGATGTTTAATTGAAAACACTGCTTGTCTTTCTTTCAATTGCTTTTATATTTCTGTCAAAAATCAGTTTGGCATATTTGCGTGGGTCTTTTCTTCTGGGTTCTGTATTCTGTTTAATTCATTTATGTTTTTAACTCTCTGTTAATTACATACTCTCTTGACTACTATAGCTATATGTAGAGAGCCTTAATATTGGGTAGTGTGATTGCTACCCAATATTCTTTATTCTTTTTTTAAGTTTTTTTTTTTAGCTCTTCTGGATTTCTATTTTTTCATATAAATTTTAGAATAATCTTGTCTATGTCCACAGAAAACCTTGGTGGGATTTTGATAGTAATTGTATTAGTCCTATACATGACTTGGGGAAAATTGACATCTTGACTATGTTGGGCCTTCAAGTTCAGGAACATGATATGTCTCTTCATTTATTTAGGTCTTCTTTGATTTCTTTCATCAGCATTTTGTAATTTTCAGCATACAAGTCCTAAGGCTCTTTTGTTAAGTTTGTGCCTAAGTATCTGGTTTAATTTTGAAGGATTATAAATAATTGTGCTCTTTTTTTTTTCCGAGGCAGGGTCTCACTCTGTTGCCTAGGCTGGAGTTCAGTGGTGTGATCTCAGCTCACTGCAGCCTCTACTTCCCAGGCTCGAGCAATCCTCCCACCACAGCCTCCCAAAGTAGCTGGGACTACAGGCGCGTGCCACCATGCCCGGCTAATTTTTGTACGTTTAGTGGAGATGAGGTTTCGCCATGTTGCCCAGGCTGATGTTGAATTCCCAGGCTCAAGCGGTCCACCCGCCTCAGCCTCCCAAAGTACTAGGATTACAAGTGTGAGCCACTGCGCCTGGCTAATATTGTAGTTTTTAATGTCAGTTTTCACATGTTCCTTGTTAAAGTATAGAAATGTGATTGTGTGGCCGGGCGCGGTGGCTCACGCTTGTAATCCCAGCACTTTGGGAGGCCGAGGCGGGCGGATCACGAGGTCAGGAGATCGAGACCACGGTGAAACCCCGTCTCTACTAAAAATACAAAAAAATTAAAAAATTAGCCGGGCGTGGTGGCGGGCGCCTGTAGTCCCAGCTACTCGGAGAGGCTGAGGCAGGAGAATGGCGTGAACCCGGGAGGTGGAGCTTGCAGTGAGCCGAGATCG
>NW_026652282.1:47839044-47880801 GCF_009828535.3 Hylobates moloch | reverse complement strand
AAAAAAAAAAAAAAAAAAAAAAAAAAAAAAAAAAGAAATGTGATTGTGTTTGTTGATCTTGAATTCAAATACCTTGTTGAACTTACTTATTTGTCCTAGGAGGATTTATTTGTTTGGTTTTTTTTGGTAGAATCCTTGGAAATTTTTTTAAATATAGAAAATCATGGCCGGGCACGTTGGCTCACGCCTGTAATCCCAGCACTTTGGGAGACTGAGGCAGGTGGATCATGAGGTCAAGAGATTGAGAGCATCCTGGCCAACATGGTGAAACCCCGTCTCTACTAAAAATACAAAAATTAGCTGGGTGTGGTGGCACGTGCCTGTAATTCCAGCTACTCGGGAGGCTGAGGCAGGAGAATCCCTTGAACCCAGGAGGCAGAGGTTGCAGTGAGCCGAGATCATGCCACTACACTCCAGCCTGGCAATAGAGCAAGACTCCGTCTCAAAAAAAAAGGAAAAAAGAAAATCATATAATCTCCTAAAATAGAGACAGTGTGATCTCTCCCTTTCTAATCTGTATGCTTTTTATTTCTTATTTTCCCTTTATTGTGCTGGCTAGAATTTCCAGTACTGTACTGGAATAAGAGTGGTGAGAATGTACTGTCTTGAATAAGAGTGGTGAGAATGAACTTCCTTGCTTTGTTCCGAGTCTTAGGGGGAACAAGTCTTTCACCATTAGTATGATATGAGCTACAGATTTTTTACAGATGCTCTTTATCCAGTTTAGGTAGTTACCCTCTATTACCTGACTCACTGAGAAGTTTTATTATGAATTAATGTTGGCTGGGCACGGTGGCTGACACCTGTAATCCCAGCACTTTGGGAGGCCGAGACAGGTGGATCACCTGAGATCAGGAGTTCAAGAACAGCCTTGCCAACATGGTGAAACCGTGTCTCTACTAAAAAATACAAAAATTAGCCGGGCGTGGTAGTGGGTGCTTGTAATCCCAGCCACTTGGGAGGTTGAGGCAGGGAGAATTGCTGGAACCCGGGAGGTGGAGGTTGCAGTGAGCTGAGATTGTGCCACTGTACTTCAGCCTGGGTGACAGAGCGAGACTCCGTCTCAAAAAAAAAAAAAAAAAAAAAGAATAAATGTTGCCTTTTTCAGATGTTTCTTCTGTGTTAATGATATGATTATATGGTTTTTTATTTTTTACTTGTTGATATATAGTGAATGACATGGATTTCAAATATTGAAACAGCCTTATGTCCTTGGAATAAACTCATTTGGTCATGGCATATGATTCTCTGCATACATTGTTTGATTCACTTTACTAATACTTTGTTGAGGATTTTTGAATCTTAAGTTCATGACAGATACTGATTTGTAGTTCAGTTTTATGTCTTTGTTAATTTTCTATCTAGAGGTATTATCAATTGCTGAGAGTAAGGTGTTGAAGTTTCTAATTGTAGATATATGTATTTCTCCTTTTAACACAGTAATTTGGTTTTTTTGTTTGTTTGTTTGTTTTTGAGACAGAGTCTCGCTCTGTCACCCAGGCTGGAGTTCAGTGGCACAATCCTGGCACACTGCAACCTCTGCCTCCTGGGTTCAAGCGATTCTCGTGTCTCAGCCTCCTGAGTAGCTGGGATTACAGGCGTGCACCACCATGCCCAGCTAATTTTTGTATTTTTAGTAGACACGAGTTTCCACCATGTTGGCCAGGCTGGTCTCGAACTCCTGACCTCAGGTGATCCACCCACCTCAGCCTCCCAAAGTGCTGGGATTATAGATGTGAGCCACCATGCCCGGCCTATACAGTCATTTTTTTTTACTTCTGTTTTGAAGCTCTCTTATTTGGTGCATCCATGTTTAGGATGGCTATGTCTTTTTAGTGGATTGATCTTTTTATCATTATGTTATATCCCTCTTCATTTCTTGTAATTTTCTTTCCTGTGAAGTCAACTTTATCTGATATTACATACTCCCTGCTGCTTTTTATTGCTTAATGTCAACATGGTATATTTTTCCATCCTTTTACTTTCAGCCTATCCTGTGTTTCAAGTGAGTTTCTTGTAGAAAGTGTATAGTTAATGTTTATCCATGTTTTTTATCCCTTCTGCCAATGTCTCTTAATTGACATATTTAGACTGTTTTGCATTCAAAGTAATTTTTGATATGCTAGGACTTAAGTCTATCATGTTATTATTTGCATTTTGTTTCTTCTCTATGTTTCTCCTTCTTATGTTTCTCTTTTCTTACCCACCTGTGGGTTATTTGAAATTTTTTAGGATTCCTTCTTGGTTTTCTTTTGCTTGGTCATGAACTTCTTGTTTTATTTATACTGTTTTGAGTATATTATACTGTACAGTTTTCTTAGTCGTTGCTCTAAGGTATCCATACACACACACACACACATACACCTATGAACTTATACCCTACAGATACCGACATTTTACCACCTCTAGTAAAATATTGAAATCTGAGTTCCATTTAGGTCTGTTTACCACTCGCACTTTTTTTTGAGCCGGAGTCTCACTCTCTCGCCCAGGCTGGAGTGCAGTGGTGCGATCTCAGCTCACTGCAACCTCCGCCTTCCAGGTTCAAGCGGTTCTCCTGCCTCAGCCTCCCAAGTAGCTGGGATTACAGGTGCCCACCACCGCGCCTGGCTAATTTTTGTATTTTTAGTAGAGACGGGGTTTCACCGTGTTGGCCAGGCTGGTTTCAAACTCCTGATCTCAAGTGATCTTCCCCACCTCGGCCTCCCAAAGTGCTGGGATTACAGATGTAAGCTACCAGGTCCGACCTTTTTTTTTTTTTTTTTTTTAGGTGACAGGGTCTTGCTTTGTCACCCAAGGCTGGAGTGCAGTGGCTCAGTCATGGTCTACTGTAGCCTTAACCTCCTGAGTTCAAGCAATCCTCCTACCTCAGCCTCACAAGTAGCTGGGACTCTAGGCATGCACCACCATGCCCAGCCTTTTGTTGTTGTTGTTTTCTCGTAGAGATGGAGTCTTGCTATATTGCCCAGGCTGGTCTCAAACTCCTGGCGTCAAGCAGTCCTCCTGCATCAGCCTCCCAAAGTGTTGGGATTATAGGCATCAGCCACCATCAGCTCCCATCATCTTTGAACTTATGTATACACAATAAGATGTTCCAGACCTATCCTATTCTTCCTTGCCCCAACTTTGTAATTAGTCATCTCCAGTGAGCTCTGGTTGAGAGGGTTTGTTTTCATGGAGAAATAATCTCATTTATAGGAAGAATGATTTAGGAATGAGGGAAAATTTCTTGAAATAGGAAAGAAAAAATTACTGTAGTGATGTCCTTGAGAAGGTGAGAGGAGATGACATTTAGTTTCTACATAGAGGGGTTGGCCTTAGCATAGGAGTACAGTTGTCCATATTAATAAGCATGAAGGTAGAGATTATGGCTATAAATGCTATTTAGGTGGGTGGATGTTATGGAAATTATCTTTTTGTTGCCTTTTTTATTTTCTCAGTGAAATGGAAGCAGTGTCATCAGCTGAGAATGAAGTTAGGGGAGGGAGTGTGTATTAGAAGTTTAATGATGGAAGCAAAAGTATTAAATAGTTATATAGAAGAATGGTAGTAGAATGAATGAACAAGGGAAATGTAGTGAGATTGCCAGGCAGCATTAAGGATCCCCTTGAAGTTAATTATTCTAAAGAGTTAATCTCTTTGTTGAGTTTGGTGCTTCTTTTTTTTTCTAAGTTTTAGTGTTTCTCAAGGATTTGGTGATTCTTGTTTTTTTGTTCAGTCATATTTAAGGATCCTGTTCACCTGTCTGATTTGTTTACTTACAGTAGCCTGCCTTGCTGCTAGTTATTGTAGAGGAGGGACAAGTTGTGTTGGGAGTACGTTTTCTTAGTAGTTTGTTACCTGTAGATTTGTTCTTCCTTTCAGGCTGTACCTTGAGTTTTTGGACAAATTTCCTTGCTGCTCACTATTTAGCATAATGAGGGGTTAGGAGGGGATAGGATTGCCTAGCCTAGCTGCTGTTAATTCACCATATCATTTAATCTCCCAGATGAATTCCCCAAAGCCAGGCAATCTTCCGGTATCCATTGAGTAGTTTTAGAGCTTCCCCAAATCACTCCTAACTTTGCAATAGTTTTCTCCTATATATGTGTGTTTGAAGCTTTGGTTTCCATGTATTTTGTTCCCCATGGATGTGATCTGTTGGTTTCTGTTCTTTTGGAAGGTTCTTTACCATTTATGGTCTGTGGATGGCATTCTTTTTAGTTTTTATGGGATGTTATGACTTTATTCTAGTTTTTGTTTTTTGCTTTAAGATGGGAGTCTCGCTCTGTTGCCCAGGCTGGAGTGCAGTGGCACGATCTTGGCTCACTGCAACCTCCGCCTTCCGGGTTCAAGCAATTCCTGGCTAATTTTTGTATTTTTAGTAGAGACAGGGTTTCATCATGTTGGCCAGGCTGGTCTCAAACTGCTGACCTGAAGTGATCCACCCGCCTCAGCCTCCCAAAGTGCTAGGATTACAGGCGTGAGCCACCGTATCCGGCCAATTATAGGTTTTTAAAGTAATCATTTCTGTTGCTTTCTAGAGTATTAGGTAGTTGGTAAGACAGATGTATATGTTCGTTGTTACCATATTAATTCAGTCGCAGAATTTCTCTTGTCTACATGAATAATGTGGATTGACATTAAAAGGGAAAATAACTTAGTGATTTTGTTGTTGCAAATATCTAGCATTGACAACTAGAAGTAGGGGTTTCATTCAGGTTTTTGTTGATATTGTTTTCATAAGTACTGACCGGATTGGCCAGATTTCAGACTTTGAATGCATGAGGAGTCATTGAAAGGTTATGTATTACTTGTTTTCATGGCTAAATCTACATATTAGCATAGCTGAGTTGTGTATTTGTAAGATTACTCTAGAAATTGTGGTTCTATTTTCTATTTTACTACTATTTCATAGCTTAGCCAATGGAATCATTTGCTTTGTTAATTCCAGTTTCTTAATCAGTGAAGGTAATATCTTTATACTTCAGTCTTTATTTTAATTCTAGCCATGGTATGTTTTAGACCCATATAGTTACTGTGGTTATCAGTGGTTTTAAGAAATTGGCTTTGTTTCTGGTGACATCTCTATTCTCTTAGTGCTTACAAAACAGTACAGAAACTATATGAAGAATGGACTCTGTTGGTGTGTATAACACTGACATTAATTGCCAAAAGATTCTCTATGTTCAATTTGTTCAGAAATATCCATGGGCCTACTGTGCGTGAATATTATTAAAACACTCCACACGTGTATTCTGGTAAAGACCATTTTATTATGTAACCAGTTTCTGAGACTAGCTGGCTGCCTTCCTTACTTCCTTCCTCCCTTCCTCCCTCCCTCCCACCCTCTTTTTTCATCCTTTTTCTTTTGAGATATGGTTTCACTCTGTCACCTAGTGCAGTGGCACTTTCATAACTTACTGCAGCCTCGAACTCCTGGGCTTAAGTGATCCTGCTGCCTCAGCCTCCCAGGTAGCTGAGTCTGAGGCATTCTAATGGAGTGAAACTTATAGTTAGGGAGTTGACATTTTTTGAGGACCTGCTATGTATCAAGCAGTGTCATTTCTTTTAATCTTCACTGTAACTTCCTCTATAAAGTAGTTAATTCCATTACATGGAAATATTTGTGTAAAAATCGAGAAAGTTATAACTGATTTCTCTAGAGAGATATTCTAGTTTCCAGGGAATCAGACTATTTCTGTAAAAATGGTATTTAGCACAGCGTTGTACTTATGTGAAATTGCTTTATTCTAATTGAAGGGAAATCAGTTTAAACAGTGGGTGTATTTGCTGAACATTGTCAAAAAGTGTTCCCAAAAGGCATGTATTGCTTTGTATCTATTCATATTGTTGAAACTGGTAATAATAAGGACATTAGTCATTTGGATTGATTTCCAGTGACATTATTCAGCCCTCTCCCTTTTGTAATGTAAATCAGTTAGAATACTGAAGATGTTGAAGTGGGGAGAACCTTTCAGATTGATCTCATTTTTCCAGGAAGGAGCCAGCTTCGTAAATAGCAGCACAGTTGAACTCTTCAATTTGGGAGGTTGGTTGAATGAGCTAAAAGACTGATTATTTGCAGATTACCATGATAAGGTATTTAAGAAAAAGGCAAACTATTGTTTTGGGAGGATAGCAATTATGAAAGCTTTTTAAAATAATTTTATCATATTATACATGTTATATTCTCGAAATATATGTGTACATTCAATTTTGAAACTACAATTCTAACAATTTGGACTCAATATTAACTATTGGTTTTAGTATAGATCACCAGTTTTTATACCACATATTCTCTATTCTTTTTTTTTTTTTTTTTTTGAGACAGAGTCTCGCTCTGTCTCCCAGGCTGGAGTGCAGTGGCGTAATCTCAGCTCACTGCAAGCTCCGCCTTCCGGGTTCACGCCATTCTCCTGCCTCAGCCTCTCCGAGTAGCTGGGACTACAGGCGCCCGCCACCACGCCCGGCTAATTTTTTTGTATTTTTAGTAGAGACGGGGTTTCACCGTGGTCTCGATCTCCTGACCTCGTGATCCGCCCGCCTCAGCCTCCCAAAGTGCTGGGATTACAAGCGTGAGCCACCGCGCCCAGCTTCTCTATTCTTGATTTTTAAATTTTGCTAAGTACCTAAGTTTGAAGAATGGCCTCGTGTAATTTTTCAAAGTTACTTGGGTTTGAAATTTCTGATTCTTTGAATATCCGAAACTGACCTTTCATTTACATTCACACATGAACAAAAACTTGTTGGGCATTAAAAAAAAATCAGTTTACAGTCTTTTTTTCCCATCTACATATTTTGTTCTTTTGTATTCTTCTAGCTAATGCTTCGGAAGAGAAGCCTAGGCCTGTCTGATTTTTTTTTGTTCCCTTTTCCTCCTAAGTGCTTATAGATGATATTCTTTATAAGTAAAAAGTTTGGTATATGTATATATTTTTAATTTTCAGAATTCTTTGGGTATGGCTTACGTCTTTTATATGTCTTGGTATGGATCTTTTATTTCCTCACATAAAAGGAGCTTTTTAGGCTGGGTGCAGTGGCTCACGCCTGTAATCCCAGCACTTTGGGAGGCCAAGGCGGGCAGATCACCTGAGATCAGGAGTTCAAGACCAGCCTGGCCAACATGGTGAAACTCTGTCTGTAATAAAAATACAAAAAAATTAGCCAGGTGTGCAGCCATAAAAAAGAATGAGTTCATATCCTTTGCAGGGACATGGATGAAACTGGAAGCTATTATTCTCAGCAAACTAACAGAGTAACAGAAAACCAAACACCACATGTTCTCACTCATAAGTGGGAGTTGAACAATGAGAACACATGGACACAGGGAGGGGAACATCACACACCGGGCCTGTTGAGGGGTGGGGGGGAAGGGGAGCGAGAGCATTAGGACAAATACCTAATGCATGCGGAGCTTAAAACCTAGATGACGGGTTGATAGGTGCAGCAAAGCACCATGGCACATGTATACCTATGTAACAAACCTGCACGTTCTGTACATGCATCCCAGAACTTAAAATTAAAAAAAAAAATTAGCCAGGTGTGGTGGCAGGCGCCTGTAATCCCAGCTACTTGGGAGGGTGAGGCAGGAGAATCACTTGAACCTGGTGGTGGAAGTTGCAGTGAACCGAGACCATGCCATTACACTCCAGCCTGGGCAACAAGAAAGAAACTCTGTCTCAAAAAAAAAAAAAAAAAAAAAAAAGAGGCCGGGCGCTGTGGCTCACGCCTGTAATCCCAGCATTTCGGGAGGCCGAGGTGGGCCTGAGGTCGGGAGTTCAAGACCAGCCTGACCAACATGGAGAAACCCCATCTCTACTAAAAATACAAAATTAGCTGGGCGTGGTGGTGCATGCCTGTAGTCCTACCTACTCAGGAGGCTGAGGCAGGAGAATCGCTTGAACCTGGGAGGCGGAGGTTGCGGTGAGCCGAGATCACGCTATTGCACTCCAGCCTGGGCAAGAAGAGCAAAACTCCGTCTCACACAGACACACAAAAAAGGAGCTTTTTAAAAATAACTTTTCTTGTCTAAGTTCGTAAGACTTTTGCTAAGGGAGAATTAACTTCTTTTTTTTTTTCTTTTAGTTAGTTTTTCTTTTTTTTTATTATTGTACTTTAAGTTTTAGGGTACATGTGCACAACGTGCAGATTTGTTACATACGAACTTAGACAGTAGACTTTAGATAGAAATTTAGCTCATAAATTATGAGAAAATAAACTTGCATTTTATTTCAAAGCATTTTAAAAAAATAAAATAACTTTTCTTCTCATAAATACTTTTTAAAGTACAGAAATGTATAAAGAAAGTTAAAGTTACCTATGATCCTACCTCTCAAAAACAAAACTTTTGTAGTTTTTCTAGACATTTTCCACGCTATGTATTTATGAAAAATGTGTGGTATTTTATCAGAATTGAATCATACCAGCTATTTTTCAAATTTTTTTTACCAAGGTATATACATTCATTAAGATATCCTAAATGTGCAGTGTGATGAGTGTTCACATATGTATATCATCATGAAATGCAAATGAAGATATAGAACGCTTCCAGCCCCCTAGAAAGTTCACCGAGATTCATCTACATTGCTGCGTGTATCAGTAGTTTGTTTCATTGCTGGTAGTTGTTCCGTTGTAGAATATATCACGATTCAGTTATCCATTGTCCTATCTGTGTACATTAGGATTGGTTCTAGTTTTTGGCTCTTATGGATAAGGCTGCTGTGAGCTTTCCTGTATATTTTTTCGTGAATATATGCACTCATTTCTCTTGTGTATATACTTAGGAATGGGATTGTGAGGTCATAGAATAAGGGTACTTTTAGCCATACCTTATATTGCCAGACAGTTTTCCAAAGCTATTGTACTGAAATATGTTCCCGCTGGCAATGTATGAGACTTCCATTTACTCTGCATCCTTATCTGTTGTCAGTTGTTTAAATTTTAGCTGTTCTGATGGATTTGATGTGGTTATATATTGTGGTTTTTAACTTGCATTTTCCTGATAAATAATGATGTTGAGCGTTTTTTCGTATAATTATTAGAGATTCAAATACCTTCTTTGGTGAAGTGCCTATTCAAATCTTTTAATTTTTGTATTTAGTCTGTTTTAATTTTGAGCGATTCTTCAGCCTTTTTCTGTCTTTCTTGACAGTATTGCAGTGCAGAGGCCAGTTTTTTTTTTTTTTTTTTTTATATATAGAATGTCTCTCAGTTTGGGTTTGTTTGAAGTTTCCTCATGATTATATTCAGATAATGCATTCTTGGCAGGAATACTGTGTAAGTGATGTTGTCTTCTTATCAGTGCATCATAATAGAAGTAATGCCAGTTTGTCCCAATATTGGTGAAGTTAACTTTTATTACTTGGTTCAAGTGGGGCCTGCCAAGCTTCTCTGCTGTAAAGTTATCGTTTCCTCCATTATAGTTTATGAGTTGTTTGTGGGGAGATATTTTGAAGCTATGTAAATATCTCTTTCACTCACTAGTTTTAGCATCCATTTTTGATTTTCTAGCTCCATCATTCCTCTTTATACTTATTAGTTGGCCATTCTCCCTCATTTATTTATTTATTTATGTTAGTATGAACTCATGGGGACCTTATTTTATTTACTAGGTTATAATACTATCATTATTTATTTAGATGGTTAAAATGCCCTAGATTTGGGGGCCCATTCATGGTAGCATTTGTGTCCTTTTGACATTTTCCCATCATTCTTTGAACACTTCCTTATTTTCTGGCCACAGCAAGACAGATATTCCAGGCTCATTTTGTCTTTTCCCTGCCCCACCCTGGAATCCAGCTATTTCTCCATGGAGTTCTGATTCCTTTAATTTATTGATTTATTTGCATTTAAAAATTTTTTTTGAGGCGGGGTCTTGCTCTATCACTCAAGGTGGAGTGCCAGTGGCAAGATCATGGCTCACTGCAGCCTCAACCTGGCTCCTGGGCTCAAATAATCCTCCCATCTCAGCCTCCCAAATAGCTGTGACTATATGCATGTGCCACCATGGTCAGTTAATTTTTTTAGTTTTTATTTTTTGTAGAGGCGAAGTCTTGCTCAGTTGCCCAGGCTGGTCATCAACTCCTGGGCTCAAGCGATCCCCTCGCCTCAGCCTACCCCTTATTCCTTTTAGTGGGTAATGTAATTTAGAAAAAAAGCCTGAGTATTGGGTGTGTTTGCTGCTACTGGGGAGTTTTTGCTTCTAGAGTTCTCAGCAGACAGGCTAGGAAGTTTGTGTGTGTGTGTGTGTGTGTGTGCACACGCACACGCATTCAGATACCTTTGGTGACTTTGCTTTTGACTTTGTGTTCTAGGAGAGAATTTATGTATTTTTTGCCATGTATCTCCAGTGTACACGCAAGATCTCCACTTGGTTGTATAATGACATTTCAAATTAAATATATCCAAAATCAAACACTTACATTTGCACTTTCCACCACCCCAAGCCTGCTCTTTTCACTGTCATCCCCATCTCAACAAATAGCAACTCTGTCTTTCCTTACTCAAGCCGTATGGCTATGGTTTTTTTTGTTGTTGTTCTTTTTTTGAGAGAGTCTCGCTCTGTTACCCAAGCTGGAGTGCAGTGGTGCTGTCTTGACTCACTGCAACCTCTGCCTCCCGGGTTCAAGTGATTCTCTTGCCTCAGCCTCCCGAGTAGCTGGGATTACAGGCACTTACAGGTGCACACCACCATGCCCGCCTAATTTTTGTATTTTTAGTAGAGATGGGGTTTCACCATGTTGGCCAGGCTGGTCTTGAACTCCTGACTTCAAGTGATCCCCCCACCTCGGCCTCCCAAAGTGCTGGGATTATAGGTGTGAGCCACCACACTCGGTTAGCTATGGTCATCTTTTATTCTTTGCTTTCTCTCATATTCCACTTCAAACTATCAGCATGTCTTTTGACTCTTTTTACAAATTTTTGTGGGTAAATAGCAGGTACATATATTTATGGGGGACATGAGATATTTTAGGCCTGGGGATGGTGGCTCTCCCCTGTAATTCCGGCACTTTGGGAGGCCAAGGCAGGAGGTTCACTTGAGCCGAGAAGTTTGAGACCAGCCAAGGCAACATGGCGAAATCCTGTGTCTACAAAAAATAAAAAATTCTTTTTTATGGCTTCATAGTTTTCTATGGTGTATATGTGCCACATTTTCTTTATCCAGTCTATCATTGATGAGCATTCGGGTTGGTTCCAAGTCTTTGCTATTGTAAATAGTGCTGCAGTAAACATACATGTGCATGTGTCTTCATAGTAGAATGATTTATAATCCTTTGGGTAGATACCCACATGTATGAAGCTGGAAACCATCATCCTCAACAAACTAACACAGTAACAGAATACCAAACACTGCAGGTTCTCACTCATAAGTGGGAGTTGAACAATGAGAACACATGGACACAGGGAGGGGAACATCACACACCGGGACCTGTCGGGGGATGTGGGGAAAGGGGAAGGAGAGCATTAGGACAAATACCTAATGCATTCGGAGCCTAAAACCTAGGTGACAGGTTGATACGTGCAGCAAACCACCATGGCACATGTATACCTATGTAACAAACCTGCACGTTCAGCACATGTATCCCAGAACTTAAAGTAAATAAAAATATATATATATATAAATAAATTAAAAGTTAGTTGGGCACGGTGGCCCATGCCTGTAGTCTCAGCGACTCAGGAGGCTAAAGTGGGAGTATTGCTTGAGCCTGAGAGATCAAGGCTGCAGTGAGTCTTAATCACTTTATTGCCCTTCAGCCTAGCTGACAGAGCAAGACCTTGTCTCAAAAGAATAAAAAGAGATATTTTGATACAGGCATACAATGCATGATAATCACATCAGGGTAAATGGGGTATCTATCACCTCAAGCATTTACCCTTACTGTTACAATCTAATTATACTCTTAATTATTTTTAATGTACAATTAAATTATCAACTATAGTTGACTTGTTGTGCTATTAAATACTAGATCTTATTCAGTTTTTCCGATTAATTTTTGTACCCATTAACCTTCCCCACTCCCCTCCTGACTCTCCCCACTACCCTTCCCAGCCTCTGGTAACCATCCTTCTACTTTCTATCTCTATGAGTTCAATTGTTATAATTTTTAGCTCCCACACGTACGTGACAACATGCCAAGTTCGTCTTTCTGTGCCTGGCTTATTGTTCACTTCATATAATGACCTCCAGTTCCATCTATGACAATATCTCATTCTTGTTTATTGCTGCATAGTGCTCCATTGTGTATATTTGATTTGACTCTTACTTTAACATATATCTGCATCCTGACTTCTCAACACCTTCGTCATTGTCGTGCTGGTCTAATTCAGCTCTTTTTTTTTTTTTCGTTGTCTTGTCCAGGCTGGAGTGCAGTGACATGATCTCAGCTCACTGCAGCCTCTGCCTCCCAGGTAGCTGGGAGTACGGGCACCCACCACCACATCTGGCTACTTTTTGTATTTTTGGTAGAGAGCAGGTTTCACCATGTTGGCCAGGCAGGTCTCGGACTCCTCACCTCAAGTGATCTGCCTGCCTTGGCCTTCCAAAGTGTTGAGATTACTGGCGTGAGCCACTGTGCCCAGCCTCATCTCTTGAATAATTGTAGTAGTCTCTTAATTGTTCTTGCTTTTGCTTTTGTTCTTTTGTAGCCTTTTTCTTATTGTAGGAAGCAGTGATACTTTTAAAATGCAGGTCACAACATGTCTCAGAGACCCAAAACCTCTCATTGCTCATCTCTCTGATAGTAAAAGCCACAATAATGTACTAATGGCTTGCAAAGCCCTGCGGGATCTGGACTCCCCTGCACAACTCTCTGACCTCATGTAGATTTTCTTTGACTTCCGTTTTCCTCTTTTTTTTCAGACGGAGTCTCGCTCTGTCACCCAGGCTGGAGTGCAGTTGCACAATCTCGGCTCACTGCAACCTCTGCCTCCCAGGTTCAAGTGATTCTCCTGCCTCAGCCTCCCAAGTAGCTGGAACTACAGGCACATGCCACCACACCCGGCTAATTTTTGTACTTTCACTAGAGATGGGGTTTTACCATATTGGCTAGGCTAGTCTTGAACTCCTCACCTTAAATGATTCGCCTGCCTCAGCCTCCCAAAATGCTGGCATTACAGGCATGAGCCACCACACCCCGCCCCATTTTCCTCTTGAGTGATGATTAAACCCTTTCATAGTCCTATAGCTTGAGGACAAGGAGATGCACACTTTCTGTGTATTAGTAAGCATTGATTTATTCTGGTTCTTCTGTACTGAAGTGTGGTTTACTTTTTTTACTCCCATAATGAATTATCCAATGTTCTGAAATAATCAAATACATTAAAGCCTATGATCTCCAACATGCAGGGCTGCCAAAATGTTTCCTGTCTGTATCTTTGCTCATTTGGCTTTACTTATAAGATCTCTACCTTCCCGACTGCGAAATGGCTCAGTCTGTCCTCTCCTTTTCTTCTCCAGTATGCATTCTCATTCTTGCCATTAAAAAAAAAAAAAAAAAAAAAAAGTTAGTTGCTCTTTCCAAATATCTGTAGAAAGCCTTGCAGGGCTGAGGCGAGACCGTGCCTGATCAGTTTGCTAGTTCTTACAGACCTTTGATTACTTAACGGGGCAGTATTAGAATAAAAGTTTGGAATTTAAGTCTGCTTTCATGAAGTTAGGCTCCCCTCAGTTCAGTTCTATCTGCCTTACAGTTGATGGAACTTCTTCCTAGTTCCTGTCACTCTTTTCTCTCTCATAGTACCTATCACTCTTTTATGTGTCAGTCTTTGTAGTGCTGGTATGTTTTCCTCATTTTGGCCTATGTAATAGGCTGGATGTCATTATGTGAGTTTTATCCCAGGAACCGTGCTTTTGGATCCGTTTTTTAACTTAGGGTAAATTTCATTGTTCAGGCCTGGCACGGTGGCTTGTACCTGTAATCCCAGCACTCTGGAAGGTCAAGGCAGGAGGATTGCTTGGGCCCAGGAGTTCGAGACCAGCCTGGACAACACACTGACACCCCATGTCTACAAATTTTTTTTTTGAGACAGTCTCACTCTGTCACCCAGGCTGGAGTGCGGAGGCACAATCATGGCTCACTGCAACCTCCACCTCCTGGGTTCAAGCAATTCCCGTGCCTCAGCCTCCCGAGTAACTGGGATTACAGTCATGTGCCACCACATCTGGCTAATTTTTGTATTTTTAGTACAGACAGGGCTTCACCCTGTTGGCCAGGCTGGTCTCCAACTCCTGACCTCAGGTGATCCGCCTGCCTCAGCCTCCCAAAGTGCTAGGATTATAGGCATGAGCCACCACACCTGACCCAAATTAAAAAAAAAAAAAATTAGCCAGGTGTGGTGGCACATGCCTGTAGTCTCAGCTGCTCAGGAGGCTGAAGTGGGAGAATCACTTTGAGCCTGGGAGGTTGGGGCTGTACTCCAGTCTAGGCAACAGAGTGAGACCCTGTCTGAAAAAAAAAAAATGTTTAGAATCTTGCCTTCACCAACAATTGGGCTTATATAAGACAACATCTTTATAGATTAAGAATTCTATATAAATATAAAAATATGGAAGTGGGCATCATGCACAGTGATAATTTTCTTTAAATAAGCAAAAATTCCACTGTTAACCAGGTATATACAGCATACATATAGGCATGAGCCAATTTGTGTCATTGGTTAGACCTGGATTTCAACTCTGGCTCTTTGAACTCACTGTGTGACTTGAGGAAAGTTGTTTAATCTCACCCAGCTTTGGTTCTTTTTGGTGTGAAATGGTTTTAAATGGTTGTAAAAGTTTTAAAATGCCTATCTTGCATTTGTAACCTACTTTGAAATATATGGGATAATGTACATATAGTAAAATCCCATAGACTATGGGTCATGTTGGATATATAGTTTTTCACAGAACAATTCCACTTTTCTATGTGTTGGAAAATTTTTGTAATGTTAGAAAAAATGCCTGTATTGCAGGCTTATTAGGATTAGGTGATATAAAATATGAGAAGTGTCTGGCATGTAACAGGTGCTCAACAAATAGTGGTTGTTAAAAGTACTTCGGGGAGAGATATGCTTTGTAGCATCAATAACATAATAAAGCAATTTATGAAATGTTTAAAAGTACATCCCAGTTTTACTGGTCTCCTTCACTCCATAATAACTGAATAAGAATCTCTGGGATGTTGTACATGGGCTTAGCTTTTTATCTCTTTTATCTTCCCATCTCCCCTTCTGGGGCTGAGAACCACCAATGGGAGGAGGAGAGGAGTGGTGGAGCAAGTAAACGAGAAAGATCCTCCTCAACACCTTCCCGAGGTTTTGCATTACATAAGACCTCAGAACCAGTTAGGGGAGCCTCAAGAATATAACCAAGATTGATTCCCTGCTCCTGCCCCAGCGGAAGTAGCTGTATCTACTTTTCTTTTTCTTTTTCTTTTTTCCTTTTTTTTTTTTTTTTTGAGACACTTCTGCTCTTGTCACCCAGGCTGGAGTGCAATGGCGCAATCTCAGCTCACTGGAACCTCCACCTCCCAGGTTCAAGCAGTTCTCTTGCCTCAGCCTCCTGAGTAGCTGGGACTACACGTGCATGCCACCACGCCCAGCTAATTTTTGTATTTTTAGTAGAGATGGGATTTCTCCATATTGGTCAGGCTGGTCTCAAACTTCTGATCTCAGCCTCCAAAAGTGCAGCCTCCCAATGTGAGCCACTGCGCCCAGCCCACTCTTTATTATATATGTTTAATGTTTGACTCCAAGGACTCCATCAGATTCATTTTGTATTCTCACTGCCTCTTAGCACAGTGCCTGCTACACACTAGGTTTCCAATAAATGTGTGAAGGTAGAAATAAGAAAGGAAAGGGTGACATAGGAAGAAAAACTGTGCCATAAAAATGTTCATGATCTGATATTGCCAATCCTGGAAATTAATCTGAAGAAAATAATAAAAAAGGAAGCAAAAAGCACATACTACGATGCTTGTTTCATAGTGAATGTTAGCTATCTCTGTATTTTTGCTGTATTTTTATTTATATGTAATAAAATTGGCAGTAAGTTAGTTATCCAGGAATAGGGGAGGAGTTAGATAAATATGAATACTTACTGTCCTATCATGTGCCTGTTAAAAACTGGAATAATGCAGGCCAATAAAGGTAAGGAAAAATACTTAATACATTTTAAAAAGCAGAAAAAACTATAATTACAACCATTTATACACATGACAAAAGCCTATAGTATTATAACAAGTATTATAATCACAGCCATGTTAGGAAAACAGCATTCTAGGTGATTTTTCCCATTTTCCTACATTTTGTAATGTTATATACATTTTTTATTTATTTATTTATTTATTTATTTATTTTGAGACAGAGTCTCACTCTTTTGCCCAGGCCGGACTGCAGTGGTGCTATCTAGGCTCACTGCAAGCTCCGCCTTCGGGGTTCACGCCATTCTCCTGCCTCAGCCTCTCGAGTAGCTGAGACTACAGGCGCCCGCCGCCGCGCCCAGCTAATTTTTTGTATTTTTAGTAGAGATGGAGTTTCACCGTGTTAGCCAGGATGGTCTCAATCTCCTGACCTACTGATCTGCCCACCTCGGCCTCCCAAAGTGCTGGGATTACAGGCGTGAGCCACCGCGCCCGGCCTTATACATTTAATAATTAAACATTTTTATAGGATAGCAAATACCAAATGTAGAGGAAAATGGATACTTTCACAAACCTCTGGTAGGACTGTAAACTGGTTAGACCTTTCTGAAGGGCAATTTGGCAATATATATCAAGCCTTAAAAATGTCTAGTAATTCCATTTTTAGAAAGCCTTCCTAAGGAAATAATTAAGAATGCATACAAAGATTTGGCTACAAGGATGTTCCTCACAATATGAAATATAGTTGCAAATAGCAAAAAAAATTAGATGTTTGTCTCCCTTACTTGCGCCATTAAATAAATAATGGTATGTTTACACTAAAGGATATTATGTAACCCGTAACATGTGCTTAAACACTTAAGATGTTTTAAGTAAAAAGAAGATTATAAAAGAGTACATACATTATGATTACATTAAAAACGTGTGTGTGTGTGTGTGTGTGTACAGAAAATGGTCTCAAAGAATATACACCAAGGTGTTAAACAAGCTTATCTGTATTCATCTTGCTTTGGTAATAAGAAAAAAATAAATTCAACTTTGTACAAACAGACTTACCAAGCCTCAAATCTGATAATCTTAGGGTAGGTCATCATTATATCAATATGCAACACTATAGTACAATCGTCCCTTGGTATCTGTAGGGGATTGGTTCCAGGACTTTTCTTGGATACCAAAATCCAAGGATGCTAAGCCCTATAGTTGGCCCTGTGGAATCACACACATGAAGTCAGCCCTTCATATCCAAGGGTTCTGAATCCTGAAAATACTGTCTTGTCTTGTCTTTTTCTTTTTCTTTTTTTTAAGACAGGGTCTTGCTCTGTTGCCCAGGCTGGACTGCAGTGGTGTAATCATAGGTCACTGTGACTTCAAACTCCTGGGCTCAAGCATTCCTCTTGCCTTGGGCTTCCCAAAGTGCTGGGATTACAGGTGTGAGCCACCATGCCCAGGCAGAATATTACATTTTCAATCCAAGATTGGCTGAATCCATGGATGTGGAATCCACAGATAAAAAGGGCTGACTGCAGTTTTAAACAAAAGTGAAAATGGGCCAGGCATGGTGGCTCACGGCTGTAATCCCAGCACTTTGGGAGGCCAAGGCAGGTGGATCACTTGAAGACAGGAGTTCGAGTGGCAGCCTAGCCAACATGGTGAAACCCCATCTCTACTAAAAATACAAAAAAAAAAAAAAAAATAGCCGGGCGTGGTGGTGTGCACCTGTAGTCCCGGCTACTCGGGGGCTCAGACAGGGGAATCACTTGAACCTAGGAGGTGGAGGTTGCAGTGAGCCAAGATCACACCGCTGCACTCCAGCCTGGGTGACAGAGCGAGACTCCATCTCAAAACAAAAAACAAACAAATGAAAGTAAAAATGAAACATTTCATTAAATTTGAACGACATTTGCAAAAATGGCCCAGCACCTATTTGTAAATATTAATTTTGAAACCTTTAGAAATATTATGACAGAGCTTAACTTGTACCTATCAGATATGAAGGCAGATAAACCAAACATTAGCCATGATTCTGAGCACCAGCACAAAGTAGCATTAATAACCCCATTAATAATTGCAGGTGATTATAAAATATAATTCCATATTATTGTATAGTAACTATGTTTTGTCTGGATTTATGCATTAGGATGCCAGTTACTGTTCCAACTTACTGGGACTGTACAAACGTTAGTTAAATTAGATACATTTTGTTGAATCTTAAGTGTACAAAAAAACTATTTGCTGAAATATTTGCTCTCAATGTTTAAACAGTGATTATGTTAAAGAGCTAATTAGCTAATCTATAATTAGAAGCTAGTCTAATTTATCCAGGAAAAAATTTCTCAGTATGGGTTGATTAGAATGATGAAATAGTTTGAAATAGTTTAGGGAAGTGGAGGAATATAAGTAGAGTCACAGTATGCAGAAGAGCCTAATTTATACAGAGGAGCTGTATAAATATAGCTCCTAGAGGAGCTACAGTTTAGTGTGGCTTCAAACAGAGAGATAAGGCTGGATAATCAGGTACAGGCCAATTCATTGAGAACATTATTTGCCATCTGAAGGACCTTAATCTTATAGAAGATGAGGAGCCATCATATAGGGTTTAAACTGGGTAAGGAAATTATCAGTTTTGCTAGATTTGCATTCTAAGATCACTCTGCTATCACTAGTGGCAGTGCATAGAGGATGGATTAGGTAAATGTAAAATTATTTTCCAGTAGAATTGGTATTTGCCCTATTAAGAGCTTAAACACTTTTCTGCTGGAAGCCAATGTTGCAGCTGCTGAATACTAATTCCTTGAAGGGATAGTTGAAATAGTCTAGAAAAAAGAGATGAGAGACAGACAGACAGACTACACAATAAGTTAATGCTTGAGTCATTGATTTATCTTCTTGTAGAATGGTAGTACCTCTTCTTTTAAGTAGTAGTTTTACAATTAGGACTGGAAGCTCGATAGTAGTGTCTTCCATTGAAAAATAACTCAAACAAAAGTACATATAACAGAGCTAACTTTTTCAAATGAAAAATCTTCATGTATAAGGTGTACTTGATGTATTGTTAAATTTTATTTATCTTTGGTAATAATGTTAATAATAGGATTGATACAGACATTCAGTAACATAGATATTCTACCAGGTTTGCAAGGTAACCAAAACTATCATGTTTTCTGAATAGTAACAAATTGTATCTTTAGCTTGAATTTTACTGTTATCATAGCAAGTTTTATGTCTGTACTGTTTACAGCCTGTATCCCAACCAGTTGGAGTTGAACAACAAGCAGCTCTTCTAAAACCAGATTTAGTTCGAAGGTAAGTATCTTCAAATTAATACTATGAGAACAATGAGGATATGCTGAAGTTTGTGTACCCATTAGGTGCTTAGTGCATCCTGACTAGAGAAGCTTCTGTATTCTTGTACTTGTGTGGATGTTTAATAAAGACGATAGATTTTTTTTTTGCTTTTTTATGTCAGTAGGGATCATATGGATAGTGAAATTAATTGATCATTTTCTTATTGTGTTTATTTATACCATTCTGTTCTAGGAAAAGCTGGTAAGGGTTAAGGAAGGAAGAAACAATAGAGTTTAGAGTAGAATTCTAGCTAATCTAAAGAAATAAATTACAACTAGATATTTAATTGTATTATTATTTAGTACTTGAAAACTAGTATTTTTCTGTAAAAATATAGATTGGATAGTCTTTATTGTTCTATCTTCAAGTTCATTGATTGTTTCCTTTGTCCTGTTCATTCTACTATTATGCCTATTCAATGAGGTTTTTTTTTTCTGTGATTGTTTAGTTCTATACTTTCTATGTGATTTTTCTTAAAATCTTCTATTTCTTTTATAAGATTTTGGTTTTTTCATTTGCCTCAAGATTATTTGTGATTGCTCATTGAAGCGTTTTGATGATAGCTGCTCTAAAATTGTTGTTAGAGGCCGGGTACAGTGGCTCACACCTGTAATCCTAGCACTTTGGGAGGCTGAGGCAGGCAGATCACTTGAGGTCAGGAGTTCAAGACCTGCCTGGCAAACATGGTGAAACCCTGCCTCTACTAAAAATACAAAATTTAGCCGGGTGTGGTGATGCATGCCTGTAATCCCAGCTACTTGGGAGGCTGGGGCTGGGTATTTGCTTGAATCCAGGAGGCAGAGGTTGCAGTGAGCTGACATCGCACCACTGTATTCCAGCCTGGGTGACAAAGTGAGACTCTGTCTAAATAAATAAATAAAATTCTTGTTAGATAATTCCAATATCTGATTCATCTTATTCTTTTTTTTTTTTTTTTGAGATGGAGTCTCACTCTATTGCCTAGGCTGGAGTGCAGTGGCACGATTTCGCTCACTGCAACCTCCACCTTCTGGGTTCCAGTGATTCTTGTGCCTCAGCCTCCCAAGTAGCTGGGATTACAGGCTCGCACCACCATGCCTGGGTAATTTTTGTATTTTTAGTAGAGACAGGGTTTCACCATGTTGGCCAGGCTGGTTTCGAACTCCTGAGCTCAAATGATCCGCCAGCCTCAGCCTCCCAGAGTGCTGGGATTATAGGCGTGCACCACAGCGCCCAGCCTCATCTTATTCTTGTTAGATGATTTCAATAACTGACTCATCTTGGTGTTGGCATCTGCTGATTACCTTTTTGCGTTCAAGTTATAATTTTTCTAGTTTTTGGTATGACAAAGAAGTTTATTTTCATTTGTCTCCTGGGCATTTGGATATTATGTCAGGTGACTGTAGATCCTATTTAAGTCTTTTTTTTTTTTTTTTTTGAGGTGGAGTCTTACTCTGTTGCCCAGGCTGGAATGCAATGGTGTGATCTTGGCTCACTGCAGCCTCCACCTCCTGAGTTCAAGCGATTCTCCTGCCTCAGACTCCCAAGTAGCTGGGATTACAGGCACATGACACCATGCCTAGCTAACTTATTTTAGTAGATACAGGGTTTCACCATGTTGTCCAGGCTCGTCTCAAACTCTTGACCTCAGGTGATCCGCCCACCTCAGCCTCTCAAAGTGCTGGGATTACAGGCGTGACCCACCATACCCGGCCTATTGAAATCTTCTATGTTAGCAAGCAGTCACCCTTGTTTAGATGCATAGGTTCTGGCCTGCTTTTGTGGGCCGTGATTCTGATGACAGTTTAATTTTCAAAATTCTTACAGTGCTGCTATTCTGGTTTGTTTTGTTCACCTGGAACCCCTGGCCCCCACTGCTGGGCCAAGAGGTGGAGAGTGCTTCCCTAGGCCTGCTCCCCCAGGTCTGCTCTACAGGCTATACTCTACTTACTGGTGGGGACCCTACCAGTGCCACTGGGGAAGGACAGGGTCTACTTAAGTCCTCTTCTGTTGCTGGGTTGGGGATCAGGAGATACTGGGCTTGGGCTGCCTTTGCCTCTGGACTGGGAATTAGGAGACACTGCCTGTACTGCCTTTATTCACTGGGTGGGTAATTGGAAGATACCAAGCTGCTATGATGTTACTCAAGTCCTGGGGGTCCCCAGCCAGTCCACTTTCATCTTTTCACTCTTCTGTGCCCTCCTGTCATTGTCTACTACATTATTTCTAGAACTTTTAGCTGTACTTAGAGGGGAGGAGCAGGGAGAGTTGAGTTTCTGCTATCTTGTCCCAAACCCTAAACTGGTGTGTTAAGTAACTTTGGAATGTGAATGATATAGCCCATTGGCTAAAATTATATTCCTTTTATCCTCTGATTACTTGTTACTGCCATTTCTCTGTGTATGTAAAAAACTCTTAAGGGCAGTATTAATGTATTCTTCCACTACTTATATTTATGCAAATTCTTTGTCATATGGACATAAAAAATTTAGGAGTTATTTTTATCTCTTGTACATCTGTATATAGATGCTTCATGAGTAGTTTTTAGGAGAAATAACTTGCTTAAATTAACTTGAAAGATATCTATTTTAAAGAGATGTCTGAGACTTAGAGCTTGTCATTTAAATTCCAAGCGTGTTTATTGAAATTTTTGTATTTGTTGAAATATGTTTGAGTTTAAAGAAAAACCTGAAAAATGCCTTTGACGCAGATAAACTAAAAGGTAGCCTCCCCTTTCATAATAATATTGATGTAGACCTGTAAAATGTAACTTATTAGAATTAATAATGTTGAGCTATTTTTACATCATTCATTTTCATATCTTGTTCTGCCTCCTGCAGAACACTATTCTTGTCTCCCATACCTGGTCTACCCTGTTGAGTTCATTACATAAACAAGTATATTTTGAGTGATAATTTGTTTTGGTTTTAGAAGTTTTATTTGAAGATATTAATAAAGTAACCCCTAAACAAACAAGATAAAACTGATCAAGAGCACCCTATAATAAAAGGCTCCGCAGAGGTCTGTCACTGGCAATGTTTTTCTTTCATTCTCATCACTGTGAGATGTTTGCTAAATAAATACAATGTGATCTTGATTTTTCAGCTTTTTAAAAAAGCTTTATTGAAATATAATTCACATACCATATAATTCACCCATTTAAAGTGTGTAATTTAATGGCTTTTAGTATATTCACAGAGTTGTACAGTCATAACTTTTTAAAAAGATTGTAGTATTAATTTTTCTTAAACTCATTATTTATGGTTTTATAATTGGAAGTTTTTCTTAGAATTTTACTGTCAAGACTGGAATGAGTTACTTTTTTAAAAATATTACTAGCTTGAATCAAGATGTGGCAACTACAAAGGAAAACATCAGTAGCCCTGATAACCCAAGTGGAAATGGCAAACAGGATCGGATCAAACAGAGAAGAGCTTCCTGTCCCCGACCAGAGAAGGGGACTAAATTTCAGCTTACTGTCCTTCAGGTCAGTTTGTAAATATGGTTTGGTTAAGAGTACATATAGAGGTCTGGAGGGTCAGAGAGGGGCAGTGCTGCAGAAGTGAGTTGTAGAATATTGTGAAACCCTCTCTAAACTAACCTTTTCTCCGTTACAGACTTTCCAATGTGAGTATTATGTGTTCGTTGTTAAACTTAGGAAATATAAGAAAGAAAATAAAATCTACTTGTAACCATCATTCAGAGATAGCTCCTATTAATGTTTTAGTTTGTTTTTCTCTCTTTTTCCTGTATGTACATGTAGTGTTTTACATTATTAAGGTTGTAATAGTACTAGTAATCACAGCAAAAATCTATTGAGTTCTTTTGTGGTAGGCACCCTAAATGTTATCCATGCATTTTACCATTTAATCCTTCAATAACCCTGTATGATAGGTCGTAGTATATACTCATCTTTACAAATGAAGATATTAAAGATCAGAGGAGTGGGCCAGGCGCAGTGGCTCACGCCTGTAATCCCAGCACTTTGGGAGGCCGAGGCTGGTGGATCATCTGAGGTCAGGAGTTCAAGACCAGCCTGACCAATATGATAAAACCCCATCTCTATTAAAAATACAAAAATTAGCCAGGCATGGTGGTGCATGCCTGTAATCCCAGCTACTTGGGAGGCTGAGACAGGAGAATCGCTTGAACCCAGGAGGCAGACGTTACGGTGAACTGAGATCGCACCATTGCACTCCAGCCTGGTCAACAAGAACAAAACTCCGTCTGAAAAAAAAAAAAAATCAGAGGAGCGAAGTAATTTGCCTAAGATCACTCAACTAGCAAGTGATAATGTCAGATCTGAACCTAGATCAGACTTTAAAGCCCGTATCTCTAACCAATATAATGTACGTTCGGCCAGGCACGGTGGCTCGCGCTTGTAATCCCAGCACTTTGGGAGGCCAAGGCGGGTGGATCACGAGGTCAGGAGATCGAGACCACGGTGAAACCCCGTCTCTACTAAAAATACAAAAAAGTAGCCAGGCGGGGTGGCGGGCGCCTGTAGTCCCAGCTACTCGGAGAGGCTGAGGCAGGAGAATGGCGTGAACCCGGGAGGCGGAGCTCGCAGTGAGCAGATTTAGACCCACTGCACTCCAGCCTGGGTGACAGAGCGAGACTCCGACTCAAAAAAAAAAAAAAAAAAAATAATGTATGTTTTAGTTGGCTGCTTAAACCTATATATAATTTTATATCCTGCATTTTTAAAAACCTAATATATCATGTATGCTTTCCTGTATCATTAATTTTTCAATAACATGACATTTTAAATGGCTACATTAGATAGCTGCTTATACAGAGAAATAACTTAATCATTCCCTATGTTCTTGGTTTATGTTCTTTCTTTCCATTTTTTTCCCAGTCTGTCTTTTTTCTAACTTGCTGTCTTTTACTCTTTTCGTCTGTCTGTATATCTTTGCAGCAAAATCCTTGAACATAAATCTTTGTATCTATCCCTGATTATTTCCTTATTAGATCCATAGGAGTCGGATTCATGGGTCAGAATATGAAGATTTTTAAAGTTTCTAGATACATGTTGCTAGATTTCTGTCCATAAAGATTGGTCCAGTTTATATTTCCATTTGCAGTGCCTCTTCTTTTGCTTAGAGTCAATTTATAGATTAAGATAATTTTGGAAATGAATTATTAAATTTAAATCTTTGCATTGCAGATAGCTCTAGTGACTATTATAACTTTTTTGCTTTCTTATAAAAGTTGTATTGTTTTCTTTACCACAGGATCACATTTATAACTTATTTTTTACTGAGTAACTTGAACCTGTTAGTTTAGTCACAGAATGGCTGTTTAGATGGTATTCCACCAAGGGAAAACATAGTCTTTTTACATTCTGAACTATTTAAGCCATTTTCCACATATATTGTATGTGAACTAGTGTAGATGTTCCCTGCACAATTTGCAAAAAGAAGACAGTGACTGACTCTTAAACCAGTGAAATGTTTGTACTCAGGTATCAACCTCTGGAGATAACATGGTAGAGTGTCAGCTGGAGACACACAACAACAAGATGGTCACCTTCAAGTTTGATGTTGATGGTGATGCGCCAGAGGATATTGCAGACTATATGGTAAGTACAGTAAGACCAAATTATCTTCCCTTCAGCATTCTGTCTTTTTTCCCCTATAATTCTGTCTCCATTTATTTTGAGCCATTGTTTTTTAGAGTACGATTAGTTTTAAAAATTTGTACAGAGGTAAATTGGGTTATCATCAAGTGTAAGTCACTGCATCTCCTCCGGTTTCAGTATATTTATCTGGAAAATATGCGGAGGTTTCATTTAGAGATAATATAGATAAATGGCTCTTATCTCTGACTGCATGTGAAAATCACCTGACAAGCTTTTTAAAAACAGTTGTATTGCCTGGTCCCTTGATTAAATCAGAATATTTGGAGGGGAGGCCCAAGCATCAATAGTTTGTAAAGCTCCCCAGGTAATTCTTTTTTTTTTTTAGTTTATTTTTTGCTGGGCACGGTGGCTCATGCCTGTAATCCCAGCACTTTGGGAAGCCTAGGAAGGAGGATCACTTGAGCCCAGGAGTTCAAGACTAGCCTAGGCAATGTAGACCTTGTCTTCACAAAAAATTAAAAAATGCCAGATGTGGTGGCCACACTTGTAATCCCAGCACTTTGGGAGGCTGAGGGAGGAGGATTGCTTGAGCCCAGGAGATTGAGGCTGTAGTGAGCTATGATCATGCCACTGCATTCCAGCCTGGGCAGCAGAGCAAGACCCTGTCTCAAAAAAAGTTATCTTTTATTATTTTTATTTTTTATAACAGGCTTTGAAAAAGCTAAACCCCCAGGTAATTTTTTTCTTTTTTTTTTTTTTAATTTTTGTGGCTATATAGAAAGTTTATATATTTATGAGGTACATGAGATATTTCGATGTAGGTATACAATGTGTAAGAATGACATAAGGGTAAATGGGGTATCCCTCCCCTTGTAATTCTAATGTGTTAGCCACTCATCTGATGTCTTGCGTGTTATTGTTTCATTTAGTTTTTAATATTTTCTTTGAATTGTTAGGCTTAAGTTAGTATTTCTTCCCCCCTTATTTTATTTATTTATTATTATTTTCTAGGTTACTTTTGCATCTTCCCCTTTTTTGATGGGGATAGGACTAGGATGGCAGGAAGAGTGCATATAATGCTTTTTGTTTCTGCCAGCTTTCTTTGTGTATGCATTTCTAGCCAAGCAGAATTAAACATTTTAAAAGTTAATTATTTCATCAGTTCTGTTCTTGTTTAACGTAATATTTTCTGAACTGTCTCTTCTTTCATTCTTTTCAGGAATGTTTAACCTAATTAGTGGTCTTCCGAGCTATCTTTTTTTTTTTTTTGAGACAGAGTCTCGCTCTGTTGCCCAGGCTGGAGTGCAGTGGTGTGATCTTGGCTCACTGCAGCCTCCGCCTCCTGGGATCAAGCGATTATCCTGTCTCAGCCTCCCAAGTAGCTGGGATTACAGGCGCATGCCACCATGCCCAGCTAATTTTTGTATTTTTAACAGAGATGGCATTTCACCATGTTGACCAGGCTGGTCTCGAACTCCTGACCTCAGGTGATCTACCCACTTCAGCCTCCCAAAGTGCTGGGATTATAGGCATGAGCCACTGTGCCCAGCCTTCCGAGCTATTCTTTATTTTCTTTGGAGATGTTTCATTTTGTGGTTTGTGATTTAAAAGCTTTTGGGTTTGGACTTCTTAGTTTTAAACATTGCCTCAGTTATGTTCTTCAAATAACCAATTTATAGAATGACATATTTTTTTAAATGCTGGTTCCTTCTCTGGTAGGTAGTGCCAATCTGAGAAATGTCAGTAGTCTCAAAATAGAATAATTTAATGTATTTTTTGGCATTTTATTGCTGGTCTTTGTGAATTCTATTGTGACACTTGGATTTAGATACTTAATTTTAATTTTATTCTTCTTTTTCTTTTTCTTTTCTTTTCTTTTTTTTTTTTTTTTTTTTATAAAGTGTTTTCTATTTCTGTATTTTTTTTTTTTTTACCCAGCTGTAGTGCAATGGCATGATCTCAGCTCGCTGTAACCTCCGCCTCCCGGGCTCAAGCAATTCTCCTGCCTCAGCCTATCAAGTAGCTGGGATTACAGGCACCCGCCATCACACCCAGTTAATTTTGTATTTTTAGTAGAGACAGGGTTTCACCATGTTGGTCAGTCTGGTCTTGAATTCCTGACCTCAGGTGATCCACCCACCTCAGCCTCCCAAAGTTCTGGGATTACAGGCATGAGCCACCGTGCCTGGCCCAATTTTCTTTCTTTATGTGGTAGTCACTATTTATATAATATTATAACTTTGAAGAAACTGAATTCATTCTCATGAATAGACTTACTTTTACTTTTGGGCAGGTTGAAGATAACTTTGTGCTGGAAAGTGAGAAAGAAAAATTTGTAGAAGAATTGAGAGCTATTGTAGGTCAAGCCCAGGAGATCCTTCATGTCCACTTTGCCACAGAAAGAGCCATTGGAGTTGATTCTATTACTGTGGACTCCAGTAGTAGCCAGGTGAGAACAATCGTTTAGCAAACAGATCTTCTCAGATATGAATCAGGAACTTTTTAATTTATCTATTCATTTTTAATTCAGACAGGGTCATCTGAACAAGTACAGATAAATTCTACATCTACTCAAACCAGCAGTAAGTATATTTAGTAAAATTTACCATTTGGTTTTTGAAGCAAGACATTTGAAAACTTTTAACACACCTTCATTAGGAAAGATGTTAGCCAATAAATTAATTTGGTAACTTATTAGTGTAGTTTTTCTCACACTTTGAAAGGCCCAGAGGTAATAATCCATCCCCTGACTTTTCCCCAAGTGTTGGTTCTTTATCTGATTGATTTATTTTTGAGTTATTGGGTGGTCATGTTACCAGAAAAGCAGTCACAGTACTGATGACCTTAAATGGCACAACTGTTTGAAACTTAACTAGTAAGTTATTTTTTTCTGATTTGAGATGGATAGAAACTTTTTAATAAAAGTCATCATTTTCTAAGTTTGCCTCATGTTTCGATAGTCATTCATATCTTGATTTTATTCTACTAACAATGAATGATGTGCTTGTACTTGCGCTGGTCACTGATAACTTTTAGTAAATCAGATACCAGATAAACTTCCAGAAACGAAAACTAGGGTCTTCTGTTTTCTTTTCTGATGACTTCATCTTTCCATTCTTCTCAGTTCTGGTCATGGGTATATTAAAGAGTGTCTGGGAGGGGGATAAGAGCCATAGACAAATGAGCACCCCTGAAGAAATTACAGGAATGTAAAGAAGCAAAAGGTGGTGTGAGAGTAATAGAACCGGATACCATTATCCTGAAATTTAGTTTGACTGTGTTAGGATGCAGAGTCCTCCTATATCTTATTTTTCTAGTTAGCCAAGATATGAGTAGGTTTCTGACTAACAAAGTTGGGTAAAGTTGAAAAGAGAATTACTTACTTGAGTACATTTACAAAGTAGCAGTTAAGATGTAGGGGTTTATTTTACTTTATTTTAAAAAATGTCATACAGTAAAACTGATTTTCTTTTGGTGTACACTTCTGTAAATTTTAATACATGTATAGATTTATATAAGCACTATCATAATTAGGATACAGAATAGGAGACACAGGTTTTAATGAGAAAAGTGCTGTCAGTTTTTTCAAAGAGTACCCTGTTTCTAATTGCTATTCATGGAATATTTGTTTCAGTAGAATCTAAAATCTTTCTCTAAAGATACTGTGTGCTTAGTACTTTAGACTTTTGGTCAGTATTAAGAGGGCTGGTCTTATCAGTTACATGTATTCTAGTACTATTAGAAATGGAGATACAAGACAAATTGTTTAACCTGGCTTCTTCAGTCAATAAGGTAAATAAATTGAAAATCGCTTAGCATATTATTTTTTGCTAATTATTTCTGCAGATGAATCTGCACCTCAGTCATCCCCAGTTGGTCGGTGGCGATTCTGTATCAATCAGACGATAAGAAACCGTGAGACTCAGTCTCCTCCTTCTCTTCAGCATTCCATGTCTGCTGTTCCTGGCCTACATCCACTTCCTAGTAAGCTTTTCTTCTCTGCCAGCTTTGTCCAGACTTAAAGGATGGGATGCAAAATACATATGATATCTTTAACTGGTTTCCATGGGAATGTTATGCTTATGAGAATTTTCATAAGCTTTTTTGAAGACATTAATATTAGGATACAACTTAAGCCGTTTCCTATTTAATATTTATGAGAAAAAAGGAAAACATTTTCCTTGACAGGTTGAATTCTGTGTTTTGAGTCTTATTTACAAGAGTACTTTCACACAGGTTCTCATTTGCCCCTTTCTCCTCCTGTTCCTTTTGACTTAGGGTACTAGTCTATGCTTTGTACTCGTCAGTACGTGCTTAGCCATTCTTTATTATTGTTCCAGGTCCAAAAAACACAAGTAATAAGGAAATATCACGGGACACATTGCTCACTATAGAAAATAATCCATGCCACCGTGCACTTTTCACCTCCAAATCAGAACACGAGGATGTGGTTGATGGTAAGATTTCTGAATGTGCTAGTGTAGAAACCAAGCAGCCAGCTATACTTTATCAAGTGGAAGATAACAGGCAGATAATGGCACCAGTTACTAATAGTTCCAGTTACTCTACTACTTCAGTTCGTGCAGTTCCAGCTGAATGTGAGGGACTCACCGAACAAGCAAGCATATTCATACCTGTGTATCCATATCACCAAACTGTCAGTCAGGCTGATGCACTTATGTCCCATCCTGGCGAATCAACTCAGTCTTCTGATAACTCTCTTACAACCCTGGCATTTGATCAAAAGCCTCAAACCTTATCAGTACAGCAGCCAGCTATGGATGCAGAGTTTATTTCCCAAGAAGGAGAAACTACAGTGAACACTGAAGCAAGTTCTCCTAAGACAGTCATTCCCACTCAGACCCCTGGCCTTGAACCAACTACCCTTCAACCCACTACTGTCCTGGAATCAGATGGAGAAAGACCTCCAAAACTGGAGTTTGCAGACAACCGAATTAAAACTCTGGATGAAAAATTAAGAAACTTGCTCTATCAGGAGCACAGCATCTCTAGCATCTATCCCGAGAGTCAGAAGGATACCCAAAGCATAGACTCTCCATTTTCTTCCTCTGCTGAAGATACCCTCTCCTGTCCAGTGACAGAAGTCATAGCCATCAGTCACTGTGGAATTAAAGATAGCCCTGTACAATCCCCTAATTTCCAACAGACAGGCTCTAAGCTTCTGTCCAATGTGGCTGCAAGTCAGCCTGCTAATATATCAGTGTTCAAAAGGGACCTGAATGTGATAACTTCTGTACCCAGCGAATTGTGTTTACATGTAAGTATCATTCTTTCTAACCAATTCCTTACTCTTTGCTTATTGTTTTAAAGAAATGCCTTCTCTTCTAAAATTCTGTCCTTTGAGATGAAATGGTCTATGTCACAAGATTCTGAGGTCACAGGTATTTAAGAAGGCTATGACTTAGGCTGCAGGTGTTCAGAACCTCTCAGTAGAGATGACAAACTATCTTTGGTAAGAGAGCCCTCTGGTGAATTAGCTAAGAACTTGCAAGCAGTGTCTATATTTGTATTAATGACAGAATGAAAACTGACTCATGGATTGTTTTAGTGGGTAGGAAGAACTTTTAGATTTTCATTTAAAATGCCGGTTATCAGTTTCCTTCTTTAAAAAAAAAAGTTATGGTTTTTAATTTAATCATGTTGGGGGGATTTAATTTGACAAAAAAAGAGAAGAAAAGAAAGTAAAAATCATCATTAATACCATGACTTTTTTTTTTTTTTTTTTTAAACCCTAGACGGAGTCTTGCTCTGTCGCCCAGGCTGGAGTGCAGTGGCGCGATCTCGGTCTGCCTCCCGGGTTCAAGTAATTCTCCTGCCTCAGCCTCCTGAGTAGCTGGGATTGCAGGCACGTGCCACCACTCCCGGCTAATAATTGTATTAATAGAGACGGGGTTTTACCATGTTGGCCAGGTTGGTCTTGAACTCTTGACCTCGTGATCCACCCGCCTTGGCCTCCAAAGTGCTGGGGTTACAGGCGTGAGCCACTGTGCCTGGCCTGACTTATTTTTTGAGTTATATAATGTAGGAACTTTAATTTTCCTTTTCTGCCCCTTCAAATCACAGAAGTAACCACTAATAATTCGATGCTTATTCTTCTTAACTTTTCTTAAGCTTATACAGATCTATTTACATCCATATAACATTTTATTCATAAAAATACTGTGCTGTATACATACTGGTCTGCAACTTAATTTTTTCATTTTACAGTAGATCATGGACATCTTTCTAAATCTTTATTGCTGTATCTTTTTGTCATTTTTGTTATTATATGAGTAATAATATATACTTGTACATAGTGTATATGTACTATGTACAAGTAAAATCCACCCCATCCCCAAACCTGTAGACACAGCTGTTAACAAATCTTTCCAGACATGATTTTAATTAATATACAAATATTTATAAAGACATACTTTTTATATATGATATATTGTATCTTTATATAGATATAGATACATGTTAATATTTATATACATATACTTATTTACATGTATGCTATTCTGCATTTTTTTCATTTATGGGTATCTATCCATGTCAGTACACATAGTTCCATCTTACTGAACTTTTTGAAACAACTGCATAATATTCCACTGATACGTATAATTTAAAGATTTTTAAAATTTTTTAATTATTTTAAATAATAAATAAATATCATATAATGTGATTCGGATCTTAAGAAATGAACTGTTATTTCTGTCATTTAAACTTTGTTGCTTGAAGGAGACTCTCCCAAGTGTCAAGGTCAAATGGATTCTTTTATTTGTTTCAAGTGTCTGTTGCTATATCTGGATCATACTTAGCTGCCACTGTTTCTGGTGTCGTGGAATTCTTCTTTTTTCCCCTAAAATACTTCTATGAGTAATATTTTCAAATATATTGCATGGGTATCCTATTTGATATTCTTTTGCATGTCCAAAAATGTCTTTATATTGCTTCACACTTGATTGACTAAGTACAGATGGTAGGATCAGAATTTTTTCTTCTCAATTTAGAAGACAGTGTTTTATTGTATTTTATTAGCCTCTCTGATGAGAGTGATGTCAGTTGTCTATCATTCATTTGTAGGTGACCTGGTTTTACTCTAGACCACTGCAATGCTCTTGTACTTTTTACAATGCAGAAATGTTCTGTATCTGCACTATCCAATACAGTAACCATTAACCAGATGTGACTATTGAGCACTTGAAATGTGGCTAGTGCAACTGAGGGCCTGAATTTTTAATTTAATTTAATTTAATTAATTTAAATTTAGACAGCCACATGTGATTAGTGGCTACTGTATTCAGTTAGCACAGGTCTAGTTGCTTTTAGGGAACTATCTTAGAGTTCTGATTATCAGACTCTATCTTGGTATATCAATTTCCCATTCATTTTGTATATCATTTTTGTGGATGTTTTGAATTTGAAGATTTGTGTCTTTTTTCAGCTCCGGTAACTTTATTTTCTTTTTTTTTTTTCTTCCCCTTCATTGTCTTGCTTATTTCCATTTAGAAATTGTAGGAGATATATGGCCTCTTGGATTATTCCCCATGTTTCTTAACAGCTTGCTCTCACTTTTAATTTCATTTTTTAAAACCTTATGTTCTCAGATATGTCTTCAGTTTTTTTTCTTTTTAAATTTCAGATCACTCTCTTGGTATTCAGCTATATCCAGTTAATTTTTCATTTGGCAGTCATGAATTTGATTTTTTAAATCTTTCTTATTCTTGGCTCCATTTTCATAGCAACCTATTTTTGCATATATTTTTCTTCCAAGCTTTTTTCCCAGAAAACTGACAAAATATTAACTCTAAAATATATAAAGAATGCTTACAAATCATTGAGAAAAGATCAGACAACTCAGTGGAAGAATATCCAAAGCATCTGAACGTGCATTTCACAGAAGTGGAAATATAAATGCCTGCTAAACATGTGAAAAGATTTTCAACTTTCTTAGTAATGAGAGAAAGGCAAAATTTTACGGAAGAATAGTTTTTTGCTAATCAGACTAGCAAATATTAAAGAAATTGATGGCCGGGCGTGGTAATTTTCATTTTATGTTGGTAGGAATAAAATCAGTACAGCCTACTTGGAGGGCAATTTAGCACTATGAAAGTTAGAAATGTATGCATTCCTGTGACTGAGCTATGTCACTCTCAAATTCTACCTGCGAGAAGCATTTGCACATATGAAACAAAGGAACATGTATAAGAATGTTCAGTGTAACATTGTTTGATTCTTGGTAACAGGAAAGGATTCGCAAACAAGTTTAAATATTTGTAAATAGAAATTGAGGGACATTGATACTATGAAGCAATTTAAAAGCATGAAGTAGACCTATAAATATATGTTAGCTATTATCATCTTTATTTTAGCATGGACATATCTCCAGGAAAAATCATCGGGAAAAATATATGCAGAATAATTCAGACAGTATGATGAGGTGTGTGTATGTATGTGTGTGTGTGTGTGTGTGTGTATGCATGTATGTGTATGTGTGTGTGTGTGTGTTTTTGAGACAGGGTCTCACTCCATTACCCAGGCTGGAGTGCAGTGGCATGATCGTGGCTCACTGTAACCTCAACCTCCTGAGTTTAGGTGATCCCCTTGCCTCAGCCTCCCAAGTAGCTGGGACTACAAGTGCATGCTACCATGCTTGGCTGATTTTAAACTTTTTGTAGAGACATGGGCTTGCAATGTTGCCCAGGCTGGTTTTGAACTCCTGGCCTCAAGCAATGCTCCTGCCTTGGTCTCCCAAAGCAGTGGGATTACAGGCATGAGCCACCACACCTGGCCTGTATTTTTAAAAAGGAACACACACACACACGCGCGCGCATATATATGTACATAAATGCACAAAAAAGTTCTGAAAAGATAAATTGATATTAGTGGATATCTTCCAGGGGAGACTGGGAAGGAGGGTTGTTACAGGGATTTTTGTTTTATCTAATGGTTTAGATCTTTTACAGAAAACAGTTATTCATGTTATAAGCCAAAAAATATCTAAGGCAGGTCTCAATCAATTTAGAATTTTATTTTGCCAAGGTTAAGGACATGCCTAGAAAAGAGGAAACATGGAATCACAGATACAGTCTGTGGTCTGTGCCTTTCTCCAAAGATGATTTTGAGGGCTTCAGTATTTAAAGGAGAAAAGCAAGCTGGACGGGACAGAGGGAGGTTATGGTAATCCACATGTTGCAAGAGAAAAGGAGCAGGTAGGAGAATAATCGATTATGTATTCATCTCCCAATTTTGCTCAGTAAATCAGCACTTTACATAAGATAAGGTGAACATAGGGTAGCTACCTCTGGAGATATTTAACCTTTTATTTGTAGCTGTTTGCTTAGGAACGAAATGAAATGCAGTTTCTTGCATGACTCAGCTTTCAGCTTAATTTTTTTTTCTTTTTGGCATAGTGAATTAGGGTCCTGAGTTTTTGTTTTCCTTTCACAATGTATTACTTTTGTAATATTTTTTAAATGAAAACATTCTTATTGAAACAGTGTTAAAAAGAAAACAGCTTTTGAACCCCACAAACCAGTTTCAAAATCTTGCTTTGCCATTTACTATGTAATACTAGGCAAATTATCTACACCCTTTACCCAGCCTTAATTTCCTCATCTGTAAAATCGAGATAATAGTACCTACTTAAAAGGCTACTGGATGCCTTTGGTATATTCTCTTTATTGTTTATTCATCTTATTTCATATTCTTTGTGCTCTATAAATGTGGAAACTTGTCTTGTGATTTCTTAGAATTTTAACTCTTTTACAGAGTTCAATCCAGTGACGTTAAATATATTCACAAGGTTGTGTATCCATCACCATTATCTAGTTCCAGAACTGTTTCATCACCCCAAAAAAAGAAACTTCATACCCATTAAGCAGTCATTATTCATTCTCCCTTCCCCCTTGCCCCTTGCAACCACTAATCTGCTTTCTGTCAGTATAGATTTGCTTATGCTAGATATTTCATATAAATGGAACCATACAGTATATGGCCTTTGTGTCTGGTTTCTTTCACTTAGCATAATGTTTCAAGGTTCATATTCCATTTTATGGCTATACTGCATTTTGTTTATCCATTCATTGGTTTATGGACATTTAGGTTGTTTCTACCTTTTGGCTGTTGTGAATAGTGCTGCTACGAACATTCATATAAAGTATTCATATGAGTTCCTGTTTTCAGTTCTCTGGGGCATATGGTAATTCTACATTTAACTTTTTGAAGAACCACCAAACTCTTTTCTCAAGCAACCACACCATTTTACATTCCCACCAGCACAATGTGAGGGTTCCGATTTGTCCACATATTTACCAACACTTGTTTTCCAATTTTTTGATCATAGCCATCCTGGTAAGTATAAAGTGGTATCTTATTGTGGTCTTGATTTGCATTTGCTTAATGGCTAGTGGTGTTGAGAATCTTTTCGTGTGCTTGTTGGCCATCTGTATATCTTCTTTGGAGAAATGTCTATTCGAGTCCTTTGCCTAGTTTTTAAATGGGTTGTTGTTTGTGTTGTTGAGTTGTAAGAATTCTTTTTTTTTTTTTTTTTTTTTTTTTGAGACGGAGTCTCACTCTTTCGCCCAGGCCGGACTGCAGTGGCGCTATCTTGGCTCACTGCAAGCTCTGCCTCCCGGGTTCACGCCATTCTCCTGCCTCAGCCTCCCGAGTACCTGGGACTACAGGTGCCCACCACTGCGCCCGGCTAATTTTTTTTTGTATTTTTAGTAGAGACGGGGATTTCACCGTGTTAGCCAGGATGGTCTTGATCTCCCGACCTCGTGATCCGCCTGCCTCGGCCTCCCAAAGTGCTGGAATTACAGGTGTGAGCCACCACACCCGGCCGTAAGAATTCTTTATATGTGTGGCTGGGCATGGTGGCTCAAGCCTATAATCCCAGAATTTTGGGAAGCCAAGGCAGTAAGATCGCTTGAGGCCAGGAGTTCAAGACCAGTCTGGTCAACATAGTGAGACCCCCATCTCTATAAAATAAAAAAAATTTGTATATTCTGGATGCTATGTCTTTATTAAATATTTTATTTGTGACTATTTTCTCCCATTCTGTAGGGTTGTCTTTTCACTCTCTTGATGGTATCCTTTAACGCACAAAAGTTCTTAATTTTGTTGAAGTCTGATTACCTACTTTTTCTTGTATTGCTTTGTTAGCTCTTATAATTAGGTCTTTGATATATGTTGAGTTAATTTTTGTATATGTATGAGACAAGGGTCCAGCTTCATTCTTTTGCATTTGGATATCCAGTTGTTCAGCACCATTTGGTGAAGAAACTATTCTTTCCCCCATTTAATGGTCTTGGCACTCTTGTAAAAAATCAGCTGACTATAGATGTATGGATTTATTTCTGGACTAATTCAATTCATCAATCCCAATATCTATCCTTATGCCAGTAGCAAAAGGACAGTGTTTTGATTACTGTAGTTTTATAGTACATTTGGAAATCAGGAAATGTGAGTCGTCCAACTTCGTTCTTTTTAAATATTTTTTGGCTATTCAGAGTCCCCTGTGATTCCATATGAATTTTAGTACAAGCTTTTCTTTTTTTTTTTTTTTTTGAGATGGAGTCTCGCTCTGTCGCCCAGGCTGGAGTGCAGTGGTGCAATCTCGGCTCACTGCAAGCTCCGCCTCCCGGGTTCACGCCATTCTCCTGCCTCAGCCTCCTGAGTAGCTGGGACTACAGGCGCCCACCACCACGCCTGGCTAATTTTTTGTATTTTTAGTAGAGACAGGGTTTCACTGTGTTAGCCAGGATGGTCTCGATATCCTGACCTCGTGATCCGCCCACTTCGGCCTCCCAAAGTGCTGGGATTACAGGCGTGAGCCACCGTGCCCGGCCTAAGCTTTTCTATTCCTGTGAAAAAGGCCATTGGGGTTTTGATAGGGATTGCATTGAATCTGTAGGTCACTTTGTGGACTGTTGACAGATTAAGTCTTCCTGTCCATGAACTTTCTATTTATTTCAGTATCCTTGAATTTCTTTCATTAATGTTTTGTAGTTTTCAGTGTATAAGACTTTCACTCCTTGGTTAAATATATTCCTAAGTATTTTCTTATTGTTATTAGAAATGGAATTGTTTTTTTAATTTCTGTTTTGGATTCTTCATTGCTAGTATATAAAAATACAACTGATTTTTATGTGTTGATGTATCCTCCAACTTTACTGAGTTTGTTTATTAGCTCCAATAACTTTTGGTGGATTATTTTGGATGTTCTATATATAAGAGCATGTCAACTATAAATAGAGATAGTTTTATTTCTTCGTTTCCCATTTTTATTTTTCTTATATACAAACTTTTTTTTTTTTGAGATGGAGTCTTACTCTGTTGCCCAGGTTGGAGTGCAATGGGATGATTTCAGCTCACTGCAACCTCCACTTCCCAGGTCCAAGCAATTCTCCTGCCTCAGCCTCCCAAGTAGCTGGGATTACAGGCACTCACCACCACGCCTAGCTAATTTTTATATTTTTGGTAGAGATGAGGTTTCACCATGTTGACCAGGCTGGTCTGGAACTCCTGACCTCAGATGATCCACCCGCCTCAGCCTCCCAAAGTGCTGGGATTACAGGCGTGAGCCACCACGCCCAGCTCTTATCTATAAACTTCTTATGCTTTCCATTTGTTTGTCCTTTTGCTTTTTGTACTGGGATAATTTCTCGATTTTTAAGCGGTTGCATCTCCTATTCAGCTGTTTTTTGTGTCGAGTATTATATTGTTTTAATTTCTAGTAACTGTAGTTCATTCCTTTCTTTATAGATGTAGTATATTCACACATCTCTCTGAATATATTAAAGTCTTATTCTATGTTATTAATGCTATTTCCTTGGCTATTCTGTTTGCCGAGTTTAGTATTTTCTTGTAATGTTAGTTTTCCCTTGGTGTTTAGTGATTCTTAGTTGTGTTCTCTTCTTTTTCACTCATGAGATTCCTTATTCATCTGTCTGTAAGTGTTTTATATAATTACTGTAACCTTCCTTCAGTAATTGTGGGAAAGGTATGACACATGCTCCCTGGCACTGTATTTTGTAACTTATCTCTAATGCTGCCTGGAGGGTGGCCCAGTAGCTAGTCTCCAAAGGTAGGAGGGCTTACCTTTCTTCCTAGATGTTGTCTCCTCCCTACATTGTTGACCTCTCTCTTGGCCACAAAATCTTTTCCTCTTACTGCTCTTATTTGGGGGCACATGCCTCTGCTGCCCTTTGCTTGGTGTGGAGGTGGGGAGGGAAGGGACAGAACTGCCTGCCTGTTCCTTCTTTGTTATCCCAACCAGTTCATTCTTCCATTCAGTAAATATCTCTTTAGCAGTGAATAAGTCAAAACCTCTGTTTTTGTGGAGCTCACATCTAGTAGAAGAAAATGGATACTAAACCTATATATGGTAGTCAGGGAAAGACTTGTATGTGGTGGTGATGGTCATAGGTAGAGATCTATTCAAGGAACCAAAAGGCGGCCAGCAAACAGGAGAGCATTAAGAGATAACATTGAAAGAGACAGAAGATAGATCTGATAGAGTTTTGTAAGCATTCTAGCCTGCCGCTCATCTTTTTGGTTGGTCAGGGTTCTCTCTTGCTGCCCGTATCAGCCACCCAAGTTTGCAGCATTTTGAAACAATTCCTGCATATGTCATGGTCTACTTTTTCCTCTGTCAGTCATATATGCATGTGTCTATGTATATTTTCCTGTTGTCTCTGTAAATTTGGATTGATAAGGAAGGCTAGAACAAATATTTAATTTGCCATCTCGATCTAGTTACTACATATTAAAATTCTTTTCTGTAATTTCAGTGGGACCAATGTAACATTTTCAAAATTGTAATACTGATTTTTTTCTCCTCATGAAACTAATTATTACTAGTTTAAAATGAGACTTCAGAAAATAAAAACTGATTGCTTATAATTTTATTTTTAATATGTCCTGACCTGCCATAAGTTTGTTTTTGTTTTTTTGAAACAAGACTTTTGTTCCTGTTGCCCAGGCTGGAGTGCAATGGTGCGATCTCGGCTCATTGCAACTTCCGCCTCCGGGTTCTAGCTATTCTCCTGCCTCAGCCTCCCAAGTAGCTGGGATTACAGGCATGCACCACCACGACAGGCTAATTTTGTATTTTTAGTAGAGACGGGGTTTCACCATGTTGGCCAGTCTGGTCTCGAACTCCTGACCTCAGGTTATCCACCCACCTCAGCCTCCCAAAATGCTGGCATTACAGGCGTGAGCCACTGCACCCGGCCCTGCCCTAAGTATTAATAATGCTTACCCAAGACATCATACTTACTGCCATGTAGGCTATCTTCCTTCAGGCAAATGCTAAATCCCATTCTTTGTGCTTTTATGTATTTTTTTAATCTTCTAGATTAGTAGTGACCCTTCTCATGTTTCCCAAAGTATTTGTGGTTGTCTGTGCTAACTTTTCATATTAATTATTATAGGGGATTTATCTTTAAAGCACTCATTTAGATACAACAGTTATATCTGGGGCCCTTTTGGGGGGAGTAGGAGGACAAGAAGAGGGGAGTGATTTTATAGCCAGCATAGCCTGATGTTAACAGGAATTTTTAGAGCATGATTTTGAAGTAATTTTGATATCCTTTATAAATTTCCGTATGCTTTCATAAAGTAAGAAACTTGATTTCCTGATACTTCTCTGTAAATCTAAGTGCCTAGATATCTTGTTTTTCCTCTGTTTTTATGTGTTTCAAGCATCTTTAACTGAGTCTCTTAAATAATATAGGCATAAATGAAAATTTCCATGATAATAGCATGGAGTTTTAGTAACCTTTTTAGTAAACTGGCACATATGAAGGAAATTTTAATTTGATTTTCAGTTTTCAAAGTTTGTATAATGATGAAAAATACTCTGGGGTAGAAGATTAATAATCTTCTCTTTTATTTACTAAAGTCTAAATAATATTTTTAAAGAAACAAGAAGGCTTAATTTTTATAAATTGAGTACTTTGGGTTCAGTCTGATATGCTACTATTAATGCAACTATATACATAATACTCTATTTTGGGTTAAAGATTAGTCTATACAAGAAATTCCGATGTTATTATTTTTTTTTTTAAAAAAAAAAAGCTTCACCTTACCTAAATTATTACCACTTTGGTTTTTCTCGGTTGTTTTGTTTTGTTTTGTTTTGTTTTGTTTTGTTTTGTTTTGTTTTGTCTCCATTAGGAGATGTCCTCAGATGCTTCACTTCCAGGGGATCCAGAGGCCTATCCTGCTGCTGTGTCAAGCGGTGGAGCCATTCATCTGCAGACAGGAGGTGGATATTTTGGCCTAAGCTTTACTTGTCCTAGTCTCAAAAATCCTATTAGCAAGAAATCCTGGACTCGCAAATTAAAAAGCTGGGCATACAGGCTACGGCAGTCAACCAGCTTTTTCAAGAGATCAAAAGTCCGTCAAGGTAGTGTGCTTACAGTCAGGGACATAGACTAGGTAACATCACTTTTCATTTACTTATTTTTTTTGTTGTTCATATACAAATCTTGCCACTTTTTCCACATAGCCCATGTATGTGACATGTCCCATTAATGTCATTGCCATTTTATTTTTTCCTTTTGTAACTAATTTGGTTTTCCGGTTATTCATTTCATATAGATACTAAGTCTTGGGATAAATCTTGCAATGTCTGATTTAGACTTAGGGACTTAATACGATGTTGCTTATTACATTAACACCTTTTAATTGTCTAGCAGGAGTTAAGCTTTTTCTACTTTTCTTCATTTTTGATAATGTAAACAAATTTAGTCTTAACAAACAATTTTCTCTTTTTTACTTACAATTTGGCAAAACTTGCAGTGGAAACAGAAGAGATGAGATCAGCAATTGCTCCTGATCCCATTCCTCTGACACGGGAATCCACAGCTGATACTAGGGCTTTGAATAGATGTAAAGCGATGAGTGGATCATTTCAGCGGGGTCGGTTCCAGGTTTGTGTCTTTGATTGAATCCTTATCTACAAGGGCATTATAAAATATAACAGCCACTGGAGATCTTGGTCTGTAGATGATACTTCCATTTTTGTTTTTTGTTTTTGTTTTTGTTTTTGTTTTGAGATGGAGTTTCACTCTTGTTGCCCAGTTGGAGTGCAATGGTGTGCTGTGATCTTAGCTCACTGCAACCTCTGTCTCCTTGGTTCAAGCGATTTTACTGCCTCAGCCTTCCAAGTAGCTGGGATTACAAGTGCCCGCCACCACGCCCGGCTAATTTTTTGTATTTTTAGTAGAAACAGGGTTTCACCATGTTAGCCCGGCTGGTCTTGAACTCCTGACCTCAGGTGATCCGCCTGCCTCGGCCTCCCAAAGTGCTGGGATTACAAGCATGAGCCACCACGCCCGGCCGATGATACTTACTTTAAATATAGATCATTGTCATATTTAATTTGTTCATCTTGCATGCATCCCCTCACCTTTTGAAGCCATCAGTAAAGATGAGTCTAAAGAAATGGAGATTTTAGTAGCTGGTAGAGAGCACAGAAATAGGTTTTCTTTTGGCGGGTGGGTGGGTCCTCTTTTATAAATGTAGTTTCACGTCCTTTAGAATCTCAGCAACTCTAATTGTGGAATTTTGTTTGAGCAATATGATGCCCACTCTCTTTACCCAAGGGGCCTGATTGAAAGTGAATTTGGGGCCGGGCGCGGTGGCTCACGCTTGTAATCCCAGCACTTTGGGAGGCCGAGGCAGGCGGATCACGAGGTCAGGAGATCGAGACCACGGTGAAACCCCGTCTCTACA
>NW_026652282.1:47808067-47819214 GCF_009828535.3 Hylobates moloch | reverse complement strand
AAACTCTTGGCCTCAAGAGATCCTCTTGCCTCAGCCTCCCAAAGTTCTGGGATTACAGGCATGAGCCAATACACCTGGCCTCCCTGTTGGATTTGTTTTTATTTATTTATTTTTAATTTTTAAGCCTGGTTTCCCAAGGTTCACACCTGGGCCAGTACCGTTTAGTGATGAGCCATGATTGGTCAGAAGAGTTCCCTAAGTGCCTTGCCTGGATATCTTTTCCAAAGGGATCTCTGTTAGAGATCAAACTTCAGGCAGTTTATAAGACAACCTTTGATTTACTTCCTGCTTGCCTAGGAACTCAAGGTCAACCAGAAGTGAGTGATTGGCACCTTCTCCTTTCTTAGGGCCTTCGTGGGCATGCCAGACTTTTATATTGCCAAGAATATGTTAGAGGTTTTCAAAGTTTCTTATGGTCATCTAGTTCTCCCAGAATTCCCTTTTAATTCTAGTCTAGGTTCTTATTTGCCCCAACTGAAATCTCAGCCTTAGGCTGCTGAGTTGTTGCCTGCACTTTCCCATAGTTTCAGTAATGCCTTGCAGGTAGCCCCCTACTCTCCATCCCAGTATGCTCTTCCACTGCCAAGTGAGCAGAGCTTTGAGTGAAATCAAATATTCACCACACTTGGGAAATAGAAATCTTTCCAGGGTGCTGCAAAATATTGACTGTGCACTGGAGATGGTGTTTTTTTTTTTTTTTTTGAGATGGAGTCTCGCTCTGTCTCCCAGGCTGCAGTGCAGTGGCGAGATCTCGGCTCACTGCAAGCTCCGCCTCCCGGGTTCACACCATTCTCCTGCCTCAGCCTCCCAAGTAGCTGGGACTACAGGCGCCCGCCACCACGCCCGGCTAATTTTTTGTATTTTTAGTAGAGATGGAGTTTCACCATGTTAACCAGGATGGTCTTGATCTCCTGACCTCGTGATCTGCCCACCTCAGCCTCACAAAGTGCTGGGATTACAGGCGTGAGCCACTGCGCCCAGCCTGGAGATGGTGTTTTTAAGGGAGCTCGAAAAGAGGTATGATTGTTCCATTGTCTGCAGTGCTGCTGTTTGTTGGCTACCACAACGCTGAACTGGGGAACAAGGGGGAATGAGAATTGCCCCGAGTCAAAATGTCACAGATGCCAGTAGTTTCCATAGTTTGTCTTTCATAGAGGTTTTTAGTTTTATTCTATGGCTTTGGATAATTGTCAGGGGTGGTTGGTTCTAGTTGTTTTGCCTATATTTTTATTGTTTTTGAAGACAAGAAAGTTTACCCAGGCCCTTCTTCTGCATTTTTAGAAGTCCATCTTCTCCTTCCTTTTCTATTTTCTGAAGAGTTTGTCTTGAGTTAGTATTATTTCTTCTTTAAATGTCTGGGAAATTTTTCCAATGAAACCATCTAGGCTCAGGGATTTCTTTTTGGGGAGGTTTTTAACTTTTCAAACTTTTGGCCAGGCGCGGTGGCTCATGCCTGTAATCCCAGCACTTTGGGAGGCCAAGGCGGGAGGATCGTCTGAGGTCAGGAGTTTGAGACCAGCCTGGCCAACATGGCAAAACCCCGTGTCTACTAAAAATACAAAAATTAGCCAGGTGTGGTAGCGGTGGCACACGCCTGTAATCCCAGCTACCAGGGAGGCTGAGACAGGAGAAGCGCTTGAACCCAGGAGGTGGAGGTTGCAGTGAGCTGAGATTGTGCCACTGCCCTCCAGCCTGGGTGACAGAGTGAGACTCCATCTCAAAAAAAAAATTTTTTTCAAAAATAAATCACATTTTTCAATAGTAGTTATAGGATTATTTTGATTACATATTTCATGTTAGGTGAGTTTCGGTAGTTTGTGGTTTTTGGGGGGACTTGTTCCATTTTGTCTATGCTGTTAAATTTTTGTGTTTACAGATAATATGAACATTATATTTAATATCTGGGGAATGACATCACCTTTCATTCCTGATATTTAATTTGTCTTCTCTTTTTTTCTTTGTGATTCTTGATAGAAGCTTATCAATTTTATCTTTACAAAGATCCAGTATTTGCTTTTATTGATGTTTTTCTCTACTGTTTTCCCATTTTAAATTTTATGGATTTCTGCTCTTTATTATTTTCTGCCTTCTACATGCCTTGTGGTTATTTTGATCATTTTTTTCCCCTAGCTTCTTTCTTTTTTTTTTTGAGACAGAGTCTCACTCTGTTGCCCTGGCTGGAGTGCAGTGGTGTGATCTCGGCTCACTGCAACCTCCGCCTCCCAGTTTCAAGCAATTCTCCTGCCTCAGCCTCTCGAGTAGCAGAGATTACAGGCACCCGCCACTTTACCCAGCTATTATTTTGTATTTTTAGTAGAGACTCGGTTTCACCATGTTGACCAGACTGGTCTTGATCTTCTGACCTTGTGATGCGCCCACCTCAGCCTCCCAAAGTGCTGGGATTACAGGTGTGAGCCACCGCTCATTATCTCTTATTTTTGTCCTTTAAAATCATTTGGGAGGCCGAGGCAGCAGGATTACTTGAGCCCAGGATTTCAAGACCACCCCTGGCAACATATTGACACCCCATATCTACAAAACATATTTTAAAAAAATTAGCCAGTCATGGTAGTGCACACCTGTAGTCCCAGCTATGCAGGAGGCTGAGGTAGGAGGATTCCTTGATCCTGGGAGGTTGAGGCTTCAGTGAACAGTTATTGTTATTGCACCACTGCACTCCATCCTGGGTGACGGAGTGAGACCCTTTTTCACAAAAAAGAAACCAAGATTTGAGTGCTTGAGGTATCATTGCTTCTAGGCCCTCTTAGCTGATAAGGAACTATACATATGTATACTAACATATATATATACACACATATCCCTACCTACGAATATTTCTATATGTAATCATCTGTATCTATATTAAGGTAAATTTGCATTCATATTGATGTCTCCAACTCTAATCCATTACCACATGGATCATTCTGCCCTTATCGACTTATCTATTTGCTTATCTGTAACCTCCCACTCCAGAAGTGAGAAACCTGGCTCCCACCATCCTCCAGCCATTTACTTGTTTAATTCCAGTATACAAGTGTCGTAGTTTCAGAATTTTAACCCAAACCCTAGTGGGAAACATTTTTATCAAGTAGAATACAATGCTTATGTACAGTTTCTTTTGCCTTCAGTATTACAGGTGCCACTCATTTCCAAAGTTATATATAGCATCTGTTCTTTTACCCGCTTATATGAGGTTGCTTCATACATTTTCAATATGGTTAGATGCTTTCGTCAAATTCTACATTCCCTTCTGGGATTCCCTGACCTCCTAAATTACTTTTTAAATTTACATATATTAAGGTTCATTCTTTGTGCCTTTTCTGTACATTTTGACAAATACATTCTATCCTGGGATCTCATGACCTCCTAAATGATTTTTTTTTTACCTTTGCATACATTGAAGTTTATTCTTTGTACTCCAGTATTCCCTAGGTTTTGATATATTATATTTTCTTTGTTGTTGTTGTTGAGATGGAGTCTCGCTCTGTCCCACAGGCTGGAGTGCAGTAGTTCGATCTCCACTCACTGCAAGCTCTGTCTCCCGGTTTCACGACATTCTCCTGCCTCAGCCTCCTGAGTAGCTGGGACTATAGGTGCCCACCACCATGCTCGGCTAATTTTTTGTATTTTTAGTAGAGATGGAGTTTCACAGTGTTAGCCAGGATGGTCTCGATCTCCTGACCTCATGATCCGCCCGCCTCGGCCTCCCAAAGTGCTGGGATTACAGGAGTAAGCCACTGCGCCCGGCCCTATATTTTCTTTTTTTTTTTTTTTTAAGTTCTAAATGTTTTCTAATTTCCCTTGAGACTCCCTCTTTGATCCATGGATTCTTGGTAGTGTGTTGTTTAATTTCGAAAAGTTTGGAGATTTTTCTCATTATCTCTTTTTTTTTTTTTTTTGAGACAGTCTCGCCCTGTCGCCCAGGCTGGAGTGCAGGGGTGCAATCTTGGCTCACTGCTACCTCCGCCTCCCGGGCTCAAGCGATTCTCTTGCATCAGCCTCCCAAGTAGCTGGGACTACAGGTGCCTGCCACCACGTCCAGCTAATTTTTGTATTTTTAGTAGAGACGATGTTTCACCATATTGGCCAGGCTTGTCTTGATTTCCTGACCTTGTGATCCTCCCGCCTCAGCCTCCCAAAGTGCTGGGATTACAGGTGTGTGCCACCACTCATTATCTCTTAGTTTTGTACTTTAAAATCATTATGGTTAGAGAACCATCCAGTCAGTCTGAGATATGTGGAGATTTTTTTTTTTTTTTTTTTTTTTGAGACAAAGTCTAGCTCTGTTCCCAAGGCTGGAGTGCAGTGGCGTGATCTCGACTCACTGCAACCTCTGCCTCCCAGGTTTAAGCGATCCTCCCACCTCAGTCTCCCGAGTAGCTTGGATTACAGGCACACATCACCACACCTGGCTAATTTTTCTATTTTTAGTAGAGACAGGATTTCACCATGTTGGCCAGGCTGGTCTCGAATTCCTGACCTCAGGTGAGCCACCACGCTCAGCCTGACATGTGGAGAATTTATCAAGTCCCTATGGCTATCTCACTTCTCAGATCTCCCTGTTAACCTCAGGCTAATGGAGTACCTGCTTCTAAAGTTCCAAATCAAGTGAATCCCCTATGGTAGCAGCAACAGCAGCCAACTTACTGTTTTCTCAGAATGCCCCACTTTGGTAGAATTGCTGGGCAACAGAGCTGGGTGGGGGTGATGGGAACAGCCTTGTGCAAAAACACCACGGATTGCACAGTTCTTACCTGAAAAGTTCAGTAGTTTTCACGAATAAATGCTTCTGATTTTGTTGTATTCCTTAGGACAAATTCTGGAGTACTAAAATGGTTGTTTTTGAATTTTGTCCAATTTTAGGATTCCTTTTGAGGGAGGTTTCTTAACGTCCCACTCTGTCATGCTGGAAGCCAGAAATTAGTTTTTTCAGTTGGCAGGAAGGAGAGTATCTGATTATTGTACTTCTGTTAAATTAACTTATTTATTAAAATATTTAGATGGGTTCCAAACCAGACTTTGTTATTTATCTATTTATTTTTTAGAGACAGGGTCTTGCTTTGTCACCCAGGCTAGAGTACAGTGGCTCAGTCATAGCTCACTGTAACCTCAATCTCTTGGGCTCAAGCTATCCTCCTGCCTCAGCCTCCCAAGTAGCTAGGACTATAGGCGTGTACCACTGTGCCTGGCTAATCTTTTTTAAAATATTTTTTTGTAGAGATGGGGTCTGGCTATGTTGCCCAGGCTGATTTCAAACTCCTGACCTCAAGCAATCCTCCCACCTCTGCCTCCAGAGTCATTGGGATTACAGGCGTGACCACTATGTCAGGCCCTTGAACCAGATTTAATATAAAAATGGTCATGTCTTCTTAAGTAGGAACTAAATTATCTTCATTTTCTCTTTCTTTTTATAACTCATGAAGGCCAAGTTCACAAAGACAGGGTGCTCCACACGTACCTTCCAGTAGTTTTGTTACCTTATTGCCTCTCACAGGAACAGGTGATTTCATATTTCTAGCTCCAATAGTGCTCTTTCAAAACTTGCTGACAGGCCGGGCGTGGTGGCTCACGCTTGTAATCCCAGCACTTTGGGAGGCCGAGGTGGGTAGATCACGAGGTCAGGAGATCGAGACCACGGTGAAACCCCGTCTCTACTAAAAATACAAAAAAATTAGCCGGGCGTGGTGGCGGGCGCCTGTAGTCCCAGCTACTCGGAGAGGCTGAGGCAGGAGAATGGCGTGAACCCCGGAGGCGGAGCTTGCAGTGAGCTGAGATTGTGCCACTGCACTCCAGCCTGGGCGACAGAGCGAGACTCCGTCTCAAGAAAAAAAAAAAAAAACTTGCTGACATTTCATCTTTTTCCCATTTGGCCAAGATTGGTGGACACATTTGTTGGCCTTAGCACAGCATTTCATAAGTTGTCAGCAGGGAGTTAATAGGTGTTACATGGTCAAATGCGAAATGTGGTATTAAATAATATAAATACCAATCTCTCCACTGTAGAATTTCTTAGGTCCTTTAATGTGCTAATATGAATTGAGAATGTCCAAGAAAGGAAATAATCTACAAAATCTCCCAAAACAATTTTACGAGGGAACCCATTTTAGGAAGCAGTGCTTGGCCAGGTGCAGTGGCTCATGCTTGTAATCCAACACTTGGGGAGGCTGAGGTGAGCAGATCACCTGAGGTCAGGAGTTCGAGACCAGCCAGACCAACATGGTGATACCCCATCTGTACTAAAAATGCAAAAAATAGCCGGGTGTGGTGGTGCACACCTGTAATCCCAGCTACTCGGGAGGCTGAGGCAGGAGAATTGCCTGAACCTGGGAAGCAGAGGTTGCAGTGAGCCGAGATCATGCCATTGCACTCCAGGCTGGGCAACAAGAGCAAAACTCCATCTCAACAACAACAGCAACAACAACAACAACAAAAAAAAAAAAAAAAAAAGGATAAATGGGCAGAATTGAAATTAAGGGAAGTGAAAACAGTATTGTCAGTAGATAGAATTTCATGATATTAAGGCATGCAAATGGTAAAAATGCAAGATTTGCAAGAAAGACATATAACTTTCAAATAGTTGGGTGAAATGGAGGATTTACAATAGAAAGTTTTCCTTCTGTACTTAAAAAAATTTGGCAGCTGCCACAGCATGTTTATGTTAGTGTTTAGTGTAAGATAATGAATCTGATCTAAAACAATTATATATTTAAGCTTAATAAGTGATACATGTTAGTTTAAGGATAATAAATAAAATAATGTACTTGTTCTGCAAGGACAACCATGATTTCCCAGGTCTTTGCCACCTAAACAAGTGGGAACCCTCGTGTTGTTGGCAGTAAAGAACTGTTGAAGCTTAATTTTTTTTTAAGCAGCATTTTATCTGAAAACAGCATTTCACTCACATTATTTTTTACTTATTTATTCTTTCTGAGACACGGTCTTGCTCTGTTGCCCAGGCTGGAGTGCAGTGGCGCGATCTTGGCTCACTGCAATCTCTGCCTCCCAGGTTCAAGCGATTCTCCTGCCTCGACCTCCAATTAGCTGGGATTACAGGTGTGCACCACCATGCCCGGCTAATTTTTGTATTTTTAGTAGAGACAAGGTTTAACCATGTTGGTCAGGCTGGTGTCGAACTTCTGACCTCATGTGATCCACCCACCTCGGCCTCCCAAAGTGCTGGGATTACAGGCATGAGCCACCGTGCCCAGCCTTTACTCATATTAATCTGGTGGTAGTTTGAAGAATATATTGGCTAGAGCCAAGGAGTGAGTCCATTTAGATCATTGCAATCATAGTAGTCTGTGCATGAGATAATTAAGAGCTTATAGAATGGTAGAAATGAAAGTGGACAAAAGACATTGTATAGGAGGAATTTCATGACGTAGTGATGGACTGGATATGTGTGTATTGGTGGGGAGATCCAAAGGATCTGAGTTTGATTGGTTTGGAAAAAAATTCAGTATCTTTAACAGAAGTATGACATTTAAGCAAATCATCATGCCAGGATTGTGATAGGTTTGACCCCAGGTATATTGACTTGAATTATTTATTTTTTAATTTAATTTTTTTAGAGACAGTGTCTCACTGTCACCCAGGTTGGAATGCAGTAGCATGATCATAGTTCACTGTAACCCTGCACTCTTGGGCTCAATCAAGCCTCCCACCTTAACTTCCCAAGTAGCTGGGACTACTGGTGTGTGCCACCATACCCAGCAAATTTTTTTTGAGATGAGATCCTCCTGTGTTGCCCAGGCTGGTCTTGAACTCCTGGCCTCAAGCAATCCTCCTGTGTCAGCCTCCTAAAGTACTAGGATTACAGATGTGAGTCACTGTGCCTGGCCTGAATTGAATAATTTATTAACATCCAAGTAGAAAAATACATTTGGGAGTTGGTTGTGAGATTGTGATTGAAGAGAGAAATCAAGGTATAGGATAAGAGATAGAAATAATGCAGTGGAGTGATCACTGAAACTGTCTGAATATAGGCATCACCTTGGAGGAAAGAACAAAAAAGAACATCAAGGACTGAACTCTGGTTTTATTCATTTCATCAATAAGAAATGAATATTAAAGAGCACATTTGAAGTTAGTATGTTATTACTACCTATCATAAACCACATTTGCATAGTACTTATTTTAATGTGCATTGATTGGGTATTTTCTGGCTTGTGAGCTTTGAATTAAGTGGTCTTTTATATTATGATATGAATAACTTTTAGATGAAATCAATAAATAAATGATCCTGCTTTATGTAAAACATAGATACTGAATAACATTCAAATAGCATTTTTTTTCCTTTTCATATGGCACATTGTTCTTGATAACTTTGTGTGTATATGTGTGTGTGTAGTTGTTCTTTCTGTTGCCTGCTTAAGAGACACAGTCTCGCTTTGTCACCCAGGCTGGAGTGCAGTGGTTGTTGCCCTAGTCCCTGTTTCATTTAAATACTTGTTTCAGTTTGTTAATTATTTTTTCCTCCACTTGTTGGCTATTGTGCCACTAGTTCAGCAGCCTTAATTTACTGCCAATTGAGTATTTAACATAACTTGTTAGACCAGAGTTATACGCAAGAAGAGTCCTAACATTGTATTTCCCTTAGTGGAGAAATATTCTTTTTTCTTTTCTCTTCTTTTTCTCCCTCCCACCCAGAAATCTTCTTTTTTTGTTTTTTGTTTTTTGTTTGTTTGGGGTTTTTTTTTTTTTTTTTTTTGTGGAATCTCACTCTGTCTCCCAGGCTGGAGTGCAGTAGCATGATCTCGGCTCACTGCAGCCTCCGCCACCCAGGTTCAAGCAATTCTCCTGCCTCAGCCTCCTGAGTAGCTGGGATTACAGGCGCCCACTACCATGGCCAGCTAATTTTGTATTTTTGGTAGAGACGGGGTTTCACCATGTTGGCCAAGCTGCCCTCAAACTCCTGACCTCAGGTGATCCACCCACCTTAGCCTCCCAAAATGATTGGATTACAGGCATGAGCCACTGTGCCAGCCCCAGAAATGTTCTTAAATTAATGACATTTAGACCTAACTTCTCTGCAACAAATGTTTTAGAAGCTGAAGGGATTCGGCACAAAAATATTTCTAAGAGAAGATGGATAGGCAAAACTGTGGGCATTGATACCTTCCTGTTTCTGGCTATCTTCTCTTTTTAATTCTACCTGCTGACATTCTTCTAGGTTGAGAACACAGTCTATAAAAGCTTCGGCTCCAAAGTCTTCCCCAACTTTGTTGTGCTCTTTGCTCCCTCGCTGGAATAAGCAGAGAATTAGTTGAATGTGCAAAGGGATAACAAGAAGAAATGATGCTTTTATTATAGACTGACTTTTGTGTCTCAGGATTTTATGTCTTAGAAAAATTGGGATTCCAACAAGTTAGTATGTCATTTTGATATATCATGGTTGCCCCAAATTAGTAAATGTTGTTTTAAAACTCTTGTATATGTGAATGTTCTGATCAATTCATTAAACTCTTCTTACACAACACTACTGTGTTTCCCTTTAATATTTAAGGCTGGGTGCGGTGGCTCACACCTGTAATCCCAGCACTTTGGGAGGCTGAGGCAGGCAGATCACTTGAGTCAGAAGTTTGAGACCAGCCTGGCAACGTGGTGAAACCCCGTCTCTACCAAAAATATAAAAATTAGCTGGACGTGGTGGTGTGCACCTTGATTCCAGCTACTCAGGAGGCTGAGGTGTGAGAATCGCTTGAACCCAGGAGGCAGAAGTTGTAGTGAGCCAAGATCGCGCCAGTGCACTCCAGTTTGGGTGACAAAGCGAGACTCTGTCTCAAAACAAACAAACAAAAATATTTAATCACCTTTGAATCTAAATTTTCAGTAGCACAGGGTTCATAGAAAATCACAAACTATGCATATGCAATCATTGAGATTGTCATGTTTCCCTTTATTAAGTAATATCTTCTTCCATTTCCTACTTTATTATATCAGTTGGCATTTGTTTTATTGTATTATTATTATTTTTTGAGACAGGGTCTTGCTCTGTTGCCCAGGCTGGAGTACAATGGCGTGATCTCGGTACACTGCAACCTCCGGCTCCCGGGTTCAAGCGATTCTCCTGCCTCAGCCTTCCGAGTAGCTGGGATTACAGGCGCACACCCCCACGCCTGGCTAATTTTTGTATTTTTAGTAGAGACGGGGTTTCATCATGTTGGCCAGGCAGGTCTCGAACTCCTGACCTCAGGTGATCTGCCCACCTCAGCAGTTGGCATTTATGATGGAGTACAACGGAAAGCCCACTGAACTGACAGTCAGGATATCTGGATTCTAGCCCCAGCATATGACTCCAGTTGTTAATCTTCTGGGTCCCAGTTTCACTGTATATAAAACAGAATGATACTTGTTTATATAACAGGCCTGTTATAAGTTTCAAAAAGTATTAATATGGAAGCTTCTTGCATTACCTCTTGCAATTTATTTTTGTATTTTTTCATGATTAAAAGAAGTACCATAACACATGTATAAGACATCTTCACATGCTTGTTAAATCCCTGGAACTGTTATTTTGCTTAAATTCACAACTGTATTTCCTAAAATTAATTTTAGACCCACTCTGTAAGCTTTTGGCTTATAATTCAGTCAGAGGAACTGGAACTCTATGAATATTTTCTATAAGAATGATATCGTAAGCATGAGTAATAGTACTCAATTATCATGTAAAGACTTAGTGTGATGTTCAGATTAGGAAAGTATACTTATGGAATTCTCTATAATTGATTTCTTTCATTTATTTGAACATCTTATGCTCCACAACTCATGAGGCTCATCAAACCATCTGTGTCTTCATTTCTGCTATTCTAGATACACATTCATCTTTTTAAATCGTAAACAGAAACATCAGTAAAAAATAAAATGAGATTCTAGTTTTCTGAAGCTTCTTGAAAGTCAGTATGGTATATTGAAAAGATAGAGTGTCTTTGTCTAGGCTTTAGAGTTCCAGGCCTGTCTCTGCTGGTAATTAGTTGCAAGAACTTGGGCATGTCAATTTACTTATTCTGGGCCTTGTTTTCCCATTATAAAAGTGGCTTGACGGCCGGGCGCGGTGGCTCACGCTTGTAATCCCAGCACTTTGGGAGGCCGAGGCGGGCGGATCACGAGGTCAGGAGATCGAGACCACGGTGAAACCCCGTCTCTAC
>NW_026652282.1:47798174-47807742 GCF_009828535.3 Hylobates moloch | reverse complement strand
CCCAGGCTGGAGTGCAATGGCGTGATCTCAGCTCACTGCAACCTCCACCTCCCGGGTTCAAGCTATTCTCTGGCCCAGCCTCTCGAGTAGCTGGGATTACAGGTGCCCACCACCATGCCTGGCTAATTTTTGTATTTTTAGTAGAGACGGGGTTTCACCATGTTGGCCAGGCTGGTCTTCAACTCCTGACCTCATGATCCACCCGCCTCGGCCTCCCAAAGTGTTGAGATTACAGGCGTGAGCCACTGCGCCCAGCCAAGAGGAAACTTTTGAGAGTGAAAGTGAGTACTGTTAGCAATTACTCCAGGACAACAGCTTTAAACCAGGACCACGCAGGTAAACTAGAGTGTGTGTTCACCCTAATTGCACCCCATGTGTGGTTCCGTTAACTGCTTTGTTGGCCAAAGAGTTATCTGATTATCAGTTTTAATTCTTTTTCATGGTTTCCCTGTTTTTTTTTTTTTTTTCTTATAGATCCACTGTGTGTGGAGAGTAATGCAGCATCATGCCAACAGTCTCCAGCCAGTAAAAAAGGGATGTTCACAGATGACCTACACAAGCTGGTGGATGACTGGACAAAGGAAGCAGTAGGAAATTCTCTTATTAAGCCAAGTTTAAACCAACTTAAACAAAGTCAACACAAACTAGAAACAGAAAACTGGAACAAAGTATCTGAAGTAAGTTGTTTATACCCAATTCACTTTATTTATGAGAACTAAAACCATAAAAATTGATGCGCTTAGGTCTATAGTTACAGTCACTATGAGAGAGTGGTATGACTTGATAACATAGAGACTTTTATCCTTTTTTAGATTCATTATGTCTTTGAGCAAATTATATTTTAGACCATGAGTCAGTAAACTTTTGGGGGGAAGGAGCCAGTTAGTTAATATTTTAGGCTTTTCAAGCTATACTATTACAACTACTCAACTCTGTTATAGTGCAAAAGCAGCCATAGAGAATATGTAACCAAATGGGCATGGCTTTGTTCCATTAAAACCTTATTTACAAAAAGGGGTGGTGGGCTGTGGTTTGCCAACCCTTGTTTTAGACTGTTCTATTTTTTTTTAAAAATCCAGCAAGTATCAAAGAAGAAAGCATCTGGAATGAAGGTTAATTCAGTCCAGTGTTCCAAGAAGAGTTTGGGTTTTAAGGAAAAGTTTTCCTGTGTTTCACGTCAATATTCTTAGATCTGATAAGTTATTTGTTCATTATGAAAAAGAATTTTAAAGTTCTTTAAGCTAGAATATTATAAGAGGTGTTTTAAAGAAAAGATCCCTAGTTATTGCATATGGCCTTAGTCAGGTGTACATGCAATGAAGTGAAGAAAGATGCCCACAATGCATTCTGGAGTAGGAAGAAGTCAAGCTTACAGAACAGCATACATAGTATAATATAATTTATGCAAAATTATATACATTAGATATGCATAGAGAAATATGAAAAGCCATGAAAAATATGCTGGTTGGTGGAATTTGGGCCTTATTTTACTTTGTACATTTCTGTGTTTCTGTATTTTTAAAGTAAGTGACTTTTTTTTCAAAATGAGTAAACGTATTAAAATGGAATCAGGGCTTATAATTTTAACCCTCTTAATTGAAAGAGATTTATCTCTGTGTGTTACATTTGTGTACACGTATTGTCATATGTGTACATGTATAGTCATATAGTTTGTTAAAGAAATAATGCATTTATTGTTAATATTGAATAAAAATTTTCAAAATCCTCGATTTCCCAAACTAGTGAGCAGTATATCTCCTTGGGAGCACTGTGTATTTATCTTACTTGTGGCACCAATTTGTACACAGATAGCATCACCATTGTAAAAATTGGAAGCCTTTAGAGGCAAATTTCAAGACATAAATGCATTTGTACTGCCAGTGAGAGAACCTCTGAGTACTGTGTGAATGGAGGCTTTTGTTGACTAGTTGGAGGGCTGTTTACTGGAGTATAATGGAGGATGTTTGGAGGAAGGGTGAGTAGAAAATGGTGTGTGAATAAAAGTAGTGAAGGTCATTTAACAGACTTGGGTTCCAATGTCAGCTCAGTCACTTACTAGTTGTGTGACTTTAGAAAAGTCATTTGATCTATCTGTGCCTCAGTTTTCATGTCTTTCAAACAGAATACCTCCCTTACAGGATTGGTGTGAGGATTAAATGAGCTAACACCTATAAAGCTGTACCTTTATAGGTGTTACATAGTAGGTACCCTATATATAGTAACTATTTTTGTATTTGTAGGTTCAGTTGGTTATATCTTTTGTGTGGCAAGCCCATCTCACTAATGCTCTTACATTTTACTGCTCTGTATCCTTACTTAGAAATACTTGTTTGCTTAACAGTTATGTACCAAGCCCTCTGCTAGACATGGGTTTGGTGAGTAAAAACAAGTATGATCCCTATCCTCATGGAATTTATGCTCTGCTAAGACAGCTAGTTAGACATAACAGAATTGCATATACAAATCTAAAATTGCAACTGTAATAAGAACTACAAAAGAAAGATATAGGCTACAATACGGGAAATTTGACCTAGTAAAGGAAAGTCAAGGATAGCTTCACTGAAAAAGTGATGATTAAGCAGAGATCTGAAGGATGAGTAGGTGTTAACTAGGTGAAGAGAGGAAATGATTCCATGCGGAAAGGATCGCACATGCAAAAGCCCTGTATGAGGAAAGGAGCATGAAGGGATTGAAAGTAGGCCAGTTTGGCTGAAGTGAAGAGAGCAAAGAGGAGTTAGTGCACAATGGATCTAAGGTAGATGGAGTCTTAAAACTGGTAATGATAAGGAACTTCATCTGTATTTTTTGTTAGTTTGTTTTTATTTTTTTTGAGACGGAGTTTCACTCTTGTTGCCCAGGCTGGAGTGCAATGGCTCGATCTCTGCTCACTGCAACCTATGCCTCCCAGGTTCAACAATTCTCCTGCCTCAGCCTCCTAAGTAGCCAAGATTACAGGCACTCGCCACCATACCTGGCTAATTTTTGAGTTTTTAGTAGAGACAGGGTTTCACCATGTTGGCCAGGCTGGTCTCGAACTCCTGACCTCAAGTGATCCACCCGCCTTGGCCTCCCAAAGTGCTGGGATTACAGGCATGAGCCACCGCGCCCGGCCATCTGTATTTTAAGAAAGATAAATAGCCATTTAAGCCCTAGGGTTGTCATGATCAGACTTGCTTTTTGAAAAAATGACTGACTCAAGCAAGAGAAAAGGATTATTTATTGGAGGTAAGGGTAGATGTTGGCAGACCAGTTAAGAGTTAGTCATGGTAACTTTTTTTTTTTTTTTTTTTGAGACGGAGTCTTGCTCTTTCACCCAGGCCAGAGTGCAGTGCAGCGATCTCGGCTCACTGCAAGCTCTGCCTCCTGGGCTCACGCCATTCTCCTGCCTCAGCCTCCTGAGTAGCTGGGACTACAGGCGCCCGCCACCACGCCTGGCTAATTTTTTGTATTTTTTAGTAGAGACGGAGTTTCACCATGTTAGCCAGGATGGTCTCGATCTCCTGACCTCGTGATCCGCCCGCCTCGGCCTCCCAAAGTGCTGGGATTACAGGCGTGAGCCACCGCGCCTGGCCAGTCATGGTAACTGTTAACTGGTCTGGAAAATGGGAGAAGTTGAGTTGAAAAGAAGTGAACAGATTCCAAAAAATGCTTAAGAGATTAAATGGACAAAATTTGGTGATGGAATGGATGTATGGTGAAGGGGAGGTATTAAGGCTAGGTTTCTGGCTCCCATAACTGGATGCTATTCTAGTGTACCAATCACCGAGATGGGGAATGTGAGCAGACAGTGTGCTTTGGTAGGGGAAGATCACACATTTGATTTCTAGGCATTTGTTTCTGAGATGCCTTTGAAATATCCAGGAGAAAATGTATAACCTCTCCAGTTTGTCTTTTTTTAAAAATCAGGTTTCTATAAACGAATAATGTTCATTATATAATTTAATCAGTGCAGAAAAGTACAAATTTTAAAATATCACCTTCAAATCCCACCACCCAGAAATAATTTTCATTAACTTTAGATAAACATCACATCAAATATCTTTCTATGTATGTATGCATGGAAATAACTATAAAAATGTGAGGCAGGGCAGTTATGAAGATGGCATTAATTAACGTACATAATTATGGTTAGCACACAGAAAGGTGCTCCAAAAATGGTAGTCCCTAATAGTAATAATAGGAATAGTATGCCAAAAAGACTAGGAAGGAATATTCATTTGTGCAGCAGTAATAGGAAAAAAAAGAATAGGAAGGAATATAGACTGATAAAAGTATATACCAAATAAACAGATCTTTTATTTTTGTTTTTCTTAGAATATTCCATCTACTATGGGCTACACATCAACATGGATTTCTTCTCTGTCCCAAATCCGTGGAGCTGTCCCAACTTCCTTGCCACAAGGACTCTCACTCCCTTCATTTCCTGCGCCATTATCATCATATGGAATGCCTCATGTTTGTCAGTATAATGCTGTGGGGGGGGCGGGGTATCCAGTACAGTGGGTAGGAATTTCAGGAACAACACAACAGTCTGTAGTAATTCCCGCCCAATCTGGGGGACCATTCCAGCCAGGGATGAATATGCAGGCATTTCCAACTTCATCAGTGCAGAATCCTGCCACAATCCCTCCTGGTCCTAAATGAATCAGAGTAGATGGTGATAAAAAGGGAGGTTTTTTCAGAATTATTTTCAGGACACCTAAGATATTAAAGTTTCTTCCTCTTGGGTTCTGTCATATTTTCCCTCATTTGAGTTTACTTTAGACTATATATTTTTTGTTCCAGTGTGGTATTTGATACAGCTCATCATTCTGTAGAAATGTGCAGTTTGCACATAGAACACTGCACACAGAAATGTTTTTTCACTTCAAATTCTATCCTCTTTGATACTTGATTTTTTAAAAATACTGTTCAGAATGCTTTAATAAGCTCAGCTTGAGCATTACCATTTCCAGGACACTTTCCATTAATTGTTGAGAAGCTCCCCACCCCCCGCGTTTTTTTTTTGTTTTTGTTTTTTACTGCTGCTATCTGCAGCTGGATACTTTTCTTTAAAAATGTTTAAAAATTATTTAGATTGATTTTCCCCAAATGTGGATGAACTGAGACCCTCCATCAGCCAGAGTCTTATGGGATCTTCACTTCACATGTTTGTCTTAGGTTTACCTTTCACAGAAGGCAGGGTAACTTGCTGCAGGAAACGTTTTGGTGTGTAAAATTAGAATAATTTTTTTTTTTTTTGAGATGGAGTCTCTCTCTGTCACCCAGGTTGGAGTGCAGTGGTGCGATCTTGGCTCACTGCTGCAACCTCCCCCTCCTGGGTTCAAGCGATTCTCCTGCCTCAGCCTCCTGAGTAGCTGGGACTACAGGCGCCAGCCACCATGCCTGGCTAATTTTTGTATTTTTAGTAGAGATGGGGTTTCACTATGTTGGCCAGGCTAGTCTCGAACTCCTAACCTTGTGATCCGCCCTCCTCAGCCCCCCCAAAAAATTATAATAATTTTGTCAACCAATACAGAACATGAGCCCTTTTTAAATGTGATTTCCCATCATCACAGCAGTAGGATGAAGCCTTGTTTTGGGTGAGACAGAGGGAAAGGGAAAAAACAGAACTGTAACAGTTCCTTGATTCTGCAGATACTGCTGCTGTTTTAGGATTTCAGTAATAATTCAAAGCAGCTGTCTCCTTGTTTCTCACATGCATACTACATTGGTTTTGAGCATCTGAGAGGCATTGGTTTGGCTTGCATTCTTTTGCAAGGCATATATTGCAGCTGATATGAATCTCATTTGGGGGGAATCCTTGTATTCCTAACAAGGGGGATTAAAGCTACACCTCAATCCATTCTTCTGAAGTGACATTTACTTGACACAGTAGGTTTTGAGACTTACATATGAAACACTGGCTTTACAGGGTTCTCAGAGATGTGGGGTATACACTGTCCTGCAGTGAGACAGTAGACCCTAGAAGGATACTATTTAAGTTGTCCTTAGCTCTTTTTAATTCCCATTTTTAGTTGTTAGAATTTCTTTTTAGTATCTGTAGTATCTTAGATGATTTTAGATCTTAAATGAGTTTGGCAGCCTCTTTAGAATCTGAGAGAGATCACTGTCAAGTTGCACTTTACTGGGTTTTATCCAGTTTTAGGAGGAGGGGAGGCAATGTCAAAATGTACACCTTTGGTTTTTAAGAAAGTTAACTATAATAATGTTAAAGGCTAGTCACAGGGTTACCTAATGCTCAGTCTGTGAAACCTAAATAGAATTCTTAAAATGTTATTTACCAACTAAGTATTCATGTTCAAATTACTTACCTTCCATTCTGAAGACTTTGAGGTCATTTCTAATACACATTTACCTAATTAGGAGTTCTGTCTACTAGTAAACATTCCAAATTGCTACCCAACATTACTGTTAATAGATTTTCCTCCGTATTCTTCTAAAAATTGTACCCCATGGGCTTGCCAGGTAATGAGGAAAACTTAATGGGTGTACTTGTTTTTTTTTTTTTTTTTTTGCACAGTCTACTTTGTGACGTTAAGTACCTCTTTTCCCAAAAAAAAAAAAAATGTGTCTTATGTTGCTTACCTGAGGATCACATCCATTATCAAGAAGATTCTGTCACTATAATTTGAGGCATCTAGGGCAGCATTTTGAGAATTGCTGTTGATAAGATCCACTGTTTCTTTTCATAGAACATGATCTGTTTTGTATGAGTCTTTCCAAATGTTAAGTATAGATTCTTCAAATTTCTTGTACAGTATTGGTTTGCAATTTAAAGTGATTTTAGGACATTAGTGTAATGCAAATGCTTACATTGCACTGTTTTCCATATGTATAAAAACAATGCTCCTAAAATCCCTAATTCTTTAAAACTGCCTGTGTTTCATTATAAAAAGTTGGCTTTGTGTAATTACACCGAGACATACAACCTATAAAGTGAAAATACTGCAGATTTTAGGACCCCTTCTTCTCTAGTCACAATCATTTTAAACAGTGTACCCCAGGATGAGAAAAGCTCCATGGCTGACATGTACAATTACATGTATTAATGACTGCTCCACATCCTATGTTCTGCCTTTGGCCACCACCTCTATTCCACATATAATTCATCATTCTTGTTTGCCTGCAGACTCTTGCAGTGCCTTGTAATATTTACAATCTTTTCAGGTTTTTGCTGGAAAGAAAAGTAGTCTTCTAAAGTTTGAAGATGGTGAATAGTGTACTGCTGTCTCCATGCTGACTGCGTAACTGGGTTATCATATGTGTTATGTATACATTATGTATATATAACGTGTGTACATTTAAAAATACAGAAAAAAGTGAGCTTGTGCAGAAATGGAGAAAACAATGTTATTTTCATCACTGTGGGGTTTTATTAAAATTATTTTTTCCCATGACTTACATGTTTGGTTCAGATTATAGTCACTTTGACTGTAAATACTGGCTAGTTTTCTATCCAGGGGTTTTGCATTATTTCATAATTTTGCCAAATCATATAATAGTGCTATTTTCATCCTTGTCTGAGGTACTTTTCCTCCCCGGAAATAATTAACTTGAGGTAAAGCTCAGAAATTCCCTTCTTAACGAAGAGCCTACTATATAAAAAGGGCCTTCCTTTCCAAAAAACACACAAACCTGTCCTTTTCATTCTCCTTGTAGAGGAGAAAATGGTTGTACTTAACCATACTGCTTGTAAAGTTTATTCAGAGGATAGTCTGTATGTCCAGCCACCATGTTTACTTCTCAAAGTGCAAGTCTGATGAATAGTACTGTATCTCCATATGTGGCAATGTGAGCATTTCATCATGAAGTACCTGCTGCTATGTCTGTGAAGTTGGGTGTAACATCATAAGAATATGAAACCAGTATTGGTGTAAATCTAATGAAAATAACCCTATGTATATTTGTAGCAGTCTTGAATCTCTATTTAAGGTAATTTGCTGTAATATAACAAATATTCATTCTGTTTTTCATCCCTTCCTTGCCAGTTTTATATCAAGATTCATTAGCATGAATTCTAATGGTTTGACAGCAAAATTATCTGTGAAAGTTTAAAAGGCACTTTTCTGCTGTGATTTTTGGATTGAGTGTGGAGTGTTATGTACAGTTTGATGGGATGTATCATTTTAGAACCCCAGATTTAATTCTAGTCCAATTAATTTTGTTTAACTACCTCGTTTTCAGTGCTGTTTTGGGTGCACAAGTAAACACTGCCTGTGAAACTTGCTTTTTTGCCTTGATTCTCAGTATTCTTTCAGATTATAAATCTGGTCTGCCTCTTTTTCCCAGTGCTAGCCAACAGTTTGAGATGAGAGGGACCATCACTCTCATCTGTGTTTAAGTGGAGAGCCATGTGCTTCTGTGAAATATGCTTTGGGGATTTGGGGGTGGAGAGCAGAAGAATAATTGAAATTGGTGGCAATATAGGACTTAGGTGTAGGAGTTAGTTATAAAATAAACAAATGGTAAGAAAGTACCTGAATTAGACAATCCAGTGCCTATAACTTTGCATTTTTTATTAGAGATGCATTTCTCGTCTGTGTGCCTAAAGGGCAATGGGTTGAAATTGCTTTAACTACCACAGTGAAATATTTGACAAATCCTTCAGCAATGGCCTATCATTCAACATATATTAGCACAGTGCTAGGTATTTGCAGTGATATTTTGTTACCTTAAAACGGCCAAATGCATTTAGTTGAAATGTAGTTGATAGTAAGGGTTTTATATAACTTTATCCAATCTCTAAAGTTTATGGAAGCATTGACTTTCTTCTTTGCTGTCTTTTCTGAGTGATGAAAATGATGCATTCCTTTTTTTTCCTTGAAAACTCAGCAAATGTTTGTAACCAGATGTTCCTTGTTTCACATGTTTACTGTGTAACACTACAGCATATTTAATATTGGTAAATATTGTATTTCAGTCATTATGCATAAGTACATTCCTGAGGTATATTTGCCATCATTTTGGGATTCAGTTATTTTATCTTCTGTTTGGGTCAGAAAAACTTGAACTATTTGAGGTGGTATGCAGGCCATTTTCTAGAATAGATTGTTTTTTGAATCTGTAGTTTATCAAGGACTTGTTCCCCCCCTCCCTTTGTTTAGAAGAGGAATCAGAAAAGGGAGGTGGTGTGTAGAAAAGGCCTTTGATTTGATAGGTATAATTTCTAAGATTGAAATTTTTTTTAAAAATGCAGATTGTAAGATAGTAACACTCACACTTGATAAAATCCTTTGAATTAAAATTAGTATGAAATTTTTATGGAACCAAATGCCTTCAGGTCACCCTGGAAATAGTCTTTGTATGTGAAAGATGAACACAAACATTGGTCAGGAACCCTGACAGCCAATATATGAAGGAGCCTGGGATAGTAACTAGGTTACACTAAAGTTATTTTCAACTAAGATAGCTAGACGAGTGTACAAACCAATAGCTCCTATTCTGGAAGGTTTTCTTTTAATTAAAAAAATTCAAACAACGTTAAAAGTCAAGCAAGAAGGGGAGAAACTGGGTTCTGAGAAAAAAAATGCCAGTATAAAATAAATTCCTTTTTTTTTTTTTTTTT
>NW_026652282.1:47791227-47798074 GCF_009828535.3 Hylobates moloch | reverse complement strand
GGAGTCTTTCTCTGTCCCCCAGGCTGGAGTGCAGTGGCGCGATCTCGGCTCACTGCAAGCTCCGCCTCCCGGGTTCACGCCATTCTCCTGCCTCAGCCTCCCGAGTAGCTGGGACTACAGGCGCCCGCCACCACGCCCGGCTAATTTTTTGTATTTTTAGTAGAGACGGGGTTTCACCGTGTTAGCCAGGATGGTCTCGATCTCCTGACCTCGTGATCCGCCCGCCTCGGCCTCCCAAAGTGCTGGGATTACAGGCTTGAGCCACCGCGCCCGGCTAAAATAAACTCCTAAATGCGTGCTTGTCATCCTCTAGTTTTTTTTTTAAGTTGAATTTCTTTTCCACTATAACTTAAGATTTGAGATTGAGGTTTGCGGTCCAGAACATACCCTCAGCAGATACAGTGACTAACTGGAAAGTGCAGTTGTTCAAGGTCTGTCATGCTCAATCACCTAAAGCTATAATTTGTTTGATATATTAAGCATGTAGACCTAGTGCAGCATGGGAGCCACTCAGGAAGTTTATGCAATTAATAAACTTTCAGCATAATTTACTATGAAGTATGCAGAATTTCACCCTCTTCTCCACACTTCTTAACATTTAGTTGTATATGTGAACTCTCCTTTCTTAATTGGGGAATGTAACATTATATAGAATGTTGTTAAACTTAATTTTAATCCTTTTTGACATTAACCTTTTTTTTTGGTAAACCAAGTGATCTGCCTTTCAGCAACTGTCTGATTTTGGTTCTTTGAAACTGTGATTTTTATTTCATTTGTACCCAACCATTGTAAGTATTTTGTTTTGTTTCCTGGAAATTCTGTTTTGAAACAGAAAATAAAGGCTGTGTTAAATGAGTATGTTATCTTATTAAAATGCTGCCATAGTCACTGCAATCATCTGGCTAAAACTGGTTCCTCATTTACCAAATGTAATTTAGCAGATTTAGAACATTTAGTCCTGTAAACTATGCTGGCCTAAAAAAACTAACCAAGCTGCGTGTTACCTCTTGATTTACAGTTCCAACAAATTGAGTTGGACTTCATTTTCACGCTTGTACCCGAGCCATAATTGTAACAGTTGCTCTCATTTACTGAACACATACTGTGTTAGCTAGGCTTTTACCTGCGATATTTTTTTTAATTCACACAAAATCCTATAAGATGGGTCTGTTACTATTTCCACTTACAATGCAATTTTGAGGATGAGACAGATTAAAGAATTTACTAGGGCCACATAGCTAGTCAGTGGTGAAGCCTGGATCCAAACCCAGGTCTGTCTGTCTGCACAGCTCATGGGAAAAACCCTAGGCCACACTGATTCTCAGATGTACTACATGCATAATAATTCAGATACATTTAGAGTAGGCCTTTATCTAATAGGATTTGTATGTACACACTTTTTTTTTTTTTTTTGAGACGGAGTCTCTCGCTGTTGCCCAGGCTGGAGTGCAGTGGTGCGATCTTGGCTCACTGCATCCTCCACCTCCCAGGTTCAAGCGATTCTTCTGCCTCAGCCTCCCGAGTAGCTAGGACTACAGGCGTGTGCCACCACGCCCGACTAATTTTTGTATTTTTAGTGGAGACGGGGTGTCACCATATTGGCCAGGCTGGTCTCGAACTCCTGACCTCGTGATCCACCTGCCTTGGCTTCCCAAAGTGCTGGGATTACAGGCATGAGCCACCTTGCCTGGCCCACTTTTTTTTTTTTTTTTTTGAGACAAGGTCTCATTCTGTCACCCAGGCTAGAGTGCAGTGGTGCAATTACAGCTCACTGCAGCCTCAACCTCCTGGGTTCAAATTGATCCTCCCACCTCAGCTCCCCGAGTAGCTGGGAGCACAGGCACGTGCCACCACGTGCTAATTTTTGTATTTTTCGTAGAGATGGGTTTTCACCATGTTGCCCAGGCTGGTCTTGGAACTCCTGGGCTCAAGCAATCCTCCCATCTCGGCCTTCCAAAGTGCTGGGATTACAGGCGTGAGCCACTGCACCCAACCCATATGAACACTTTTTACATGTCTTTCACGAAGTTGTATCCAGTGCTTATTTCATAGTTTCAGAAGGAGGTTTTTATGGCCCAAGCAAGGATTCAAAGTGTTCCCTATGCACAAACTCATTAAGAAGTATTTCCTTTCATGTTGATAGTGTGTATGGTCCACCTTTAGAAAAACACATATTTGGAAATCTCCCTCCCACACTTCTCATTCGTCACTCTGCACTGACTTGAGAAACTCAGACCGGGTCAGATCACTTGCTCATCTGGTAACTTAGGGAGAAGGACATGCATATGCTTATGCAGACAACCCTGGATGAAGAGTAATAGGCCTATCAGAAATATTCAAGATTAGATGAGTGTTTTAAAAGTGTTTTTAAATATATGTTATCTTGACTTACTGACCCAATGACTGTGAATCATTCTATCTTAGGTGATCCCTAAAGGGAGGCAACAAGGTACATGTGGAATAAGCATGGGTTTTTTTTTGATTCACAGACCTCTCAAACCTATATTTCCCCACTTGTAAAATAAGGTGGTTATGAGTATTAAATGAGACATGTTAAGGCAACTAACCCTGTCTCTACTAATTGCACTTATTGTTAGATATCACTGGTGACTTTCACAGTAAACTTGCACTTGGGAAATTAAACTGGTTTGGAAATGGGCCCTGATTCTGATTATAGTTAATACAGATACCTTTTGGAGTCAAGCAGACCTGGAGTTGTATTCTATCTTACGAACTTGGGAAAATTGCTTAACTTTTTAGCTTCAATTTCCTTATCTGTAAAAAGGATAATTCCCTCAGTGAGGTTGTTTATGAAAAAGCATATAAAGGGCTTATCACTGTGCCTGATACATACTAGGTTTGCTCAAATAACTTACACAAGGGAACTTACAGATCATTATTTTAAATGAGGACAAAACAGAGGTGACAAAAAAACTGAACTCAATCCGTGGGTCAACATAAGGTTTGTTGGTGGAAAAAATTGGGTGTTGGCCCAAAAGGGGCAAGATGATCTAATAAAGTGAGGTGTAGAGGTGAGAGTGTTTAAGTTGGGGAATAAGACCAATATAGATCCTTTTAAAATATGCCATCATTAATGAGCACCACTTGGTAAAAGAATGAGAACAGGCCAGGCGCAGTGGCTCACGCCTGTAATCCCAGTACTTTGGGAGGCCGAGGTGGGTGGATCACAAGGTCAAGAGATCGAGACCATCCTGGCCAACATGGCGAAACCCTGTCTCTACTAAAAATACAAAAATTAGCTGGGCATGGTGGCACACACCTGCAGTCCCGGCTACTCAGGAGGCTGAGGCAGGAGAATCGCTTGAACCTGGGAGGTGGAGGTTGCAGTGAGCCGAGATCGCGTCACTGCAGTCCAGCCTGGCGACAGAGTGAGACTCCGTCACGCACACACAGAATGACATAACAGAATTACATCTGTGACTAGGGTTTAGAAAGAGGTGAAGTAGTTGGGGAGTGGGGAGAAGATGGACATTATAACAGGAGCTCAAGACAGGAGTGAAGTATAGCATAAATGATGGTCTAGATAGGAGCAAGACCTTGGGCTAGGTGGAGAAAAGACTATCATAAAATTTTGGAATTGGAAAGGACTAGCTCACATGCATGTTACAAATGAGGAAGTAGGCTTAGGAATTTAACCAGTATTTATAAACGTTCTCCATTCCAGCTCAGTGGTTCTCAACCCTGACTGTATATTAGAACCACCTTGGGAACTATTTTAAAAAATGTTTTAGTTGTACAACAATATGAATATACTTAATATTACTGAACCATATACTTAAAAATGGTTATGATGGTAAACTTTATGTGTATTTTACAATTAAAAATAAAATTTTTAAATTTAGTATCTGGGCCCCATCTCCAAATCACCATCATCTTAAAAAGCTTCCCAGGTGACACTGACAGGTGACTTGGGTTCTGTGCTCCTTGACTGTCTTTAAAACTGCTTTCTTCCAGTGCCCAGCTTTATTCCTGGCACGTAGTAGGTATTAAATAAATCTGTTGAATAAATTAATGGGCCCCCATTTCACAGATACAGGAAGGGTATAAGAGGCTAAGCAACTTGTTAAAACTATACAGCTAATAAAAACTTGAACTGGTACTGGAAACCAGTTCTTGGCTCCAAAGCACACATTCTGAAACGCTATTCTATGACTTCCATCCTGTATAGTTTCTCCTGTACTATTTATGTTAGGAATCTTGTGTTTAAGTAGTGTAAACACAATTTGAACAAGTTTAAGCAAAAATGGGAATTTATAAAAATAGTGGTGCCTCAAAGAACCCAGGGATAATACAGATGGGCCTTAGGAACAAATGAACCAGGTGTCTGAATACAGCCAGGATTTTTCATGTCTTCTTCTCCAGCTCAATCAAATTCTCTGGGAATGTCTCTAAAGGATGGCTCCTGCTGCAACCATGAGGATAAGGTAGATAAGGTGGTAGAAAAGGGGTGCTGCAGAGACAGTCTAATAGATATTTATCTATAAACCTCCTCTTGGCTGTCCCATAAACATGCTATTTTCCCCATACCTACAATTCCCAAAATGCCAGCACCTAACATTTGCCATGGACAACTGCTGGTCATATGCAACTACTGCATTCAGAAGCAATGGTATGGCAAGGACATAATCTTTCCTCCTCTAGTTTGGTGACAATGTAAATATGGCTGCTCTTGATCTCACAACCTCTGATAAACTTAATTGCCACCAATAGATCTAATATGCAAAAGTAGAGAAATAATTAGATAACCACAATCAAAATGCTCTTTTAGGGGCTAGCATGGTAGCTCACGCCTATAATCCCAGCACTTTGGGAGGCCAAGGTGGGCAGATCACTTGAGGTCAGCAGTTAGAGACCAGCTTGGCCAACATGGTGAAACACCATCTCTACTAAAACTACAAAAATTAGCTGGGCATGGTGGCATGTACCTGTAATCCCAGCTACTGGGGAGGCTGAGGCAGGAGAATCACTTGAGCCTGGGAGGCGGAGGTTGCAGTGAGCTGAGATCCCACCACTGCACTCCAGCTTGGGCAACAGAGTGAGACTGTCTCAAAAAAAAAGCCCATTAGGCCGGGCACGGTGGCTCACACCTGTAATCCCAGCACTTTGGGAGGCCAAGGCGTGCAGATCACGAGGTCAAGAGATCGAGACCATCCTGGCCAACATGGTGAAACTCTGTCTCTACTAAAAATACAAAAATTAGCTGGGTGTGGTGCCACGCGTGCCTGTAGTCCCAGCTACTAGGGAAGCTGAGGCAGAAGAATCACTTGGACCCAGGAGGCGGAGGTTGCAGTGAGCCGAGATTGCGCCACTGCACTCCAGCCTGGCGACAGAGCGAGACTTCATCTAAAAAAAAAAGCCTATTTAGGAAAGGAGGGGTCACACCATTATCAGCCACCAGGTCCATTTCCACCTGGATCAGAATAAAAGAAAGAAATTACAGGCATATAAAAAATGGCAATCAATTTACTGATGTACCTCCTTGCTTAACCAGTCTGGACATGGGCCTAAGAGTATGTTCTAGAAAAGCAGTGATTCTCAAACTCAAGAGTGTGGCTAGAATCACCTGAAGGGCTAGTAAGACCTGCAAAATCTCGGCAGGTACGCTCCATTCAAACCCCTGCACTAAGACACTTCACCAAACATTAGCATGGTTTCTGGCAGTCGATCATGGCCCTCACTCATTGCTTCTTCTTTCAGGTCGGTGATTCCTGCCTCATCTTTGATACTGGATTACAGGTGAGTGCAGTGAGATTCATCATGCAACCTTCTTTGTATTTTGAGTAGAGATGGGGTTTTGCCATGTTGGCCAGGCTGATCTCGAACTCTGACGTCAAGTGATCCGCCCGCCTCAGCCTCCCAAAGTGCTGGGATCAACAGGCATGAGCCACTGCACCCAGCCCCAGCTCACTTTTGAATTCCCTGTCAGGAAAAACTTTCAGTTTGTTCTAGTCCACACCTGAGGATAGGCCTCAGCTTCTCTTTATTTTATTTATTTATTTATTTTTATTTTTATTTTTTTGAGATGGAGTCTCTCTCTGTCGCCCAGGCTTTAGTACAGTGGCGCAATCTTGGCTCACTGCAATCTCCGCCTCCTGGGTTCAAGCAATTCTCCTGCCTCAGCCTTCCCAGTAGCTGGGATTACAAATGTGCACTACCATGCCCGGCTAGTTTTTTTGTATTTTTAATAGACATGGGGTTTCACCATGTTGGCCTGGCTGGTCTCGAACTCCTGACCTCAGGTGATCCACCTGCCTGGGCCTCCCAAAGTGCTGGGATTACAGGCGGGAGCCACCAAGCCTGGCCTGCTTCCCTTTCTTAAGGCATTTAGTAAAAAAGGGCTTAGCATTGTAAATTCTTCCTCTGTTCCTTTGAGATGTTTATGTATTTCCTACAAACTAGAGTGTTTGTTTCTCAAGGGCCTGGAAGCCAGTCCTTTGAAATGTAGGGTAGGGCCTCTGTCTCCCAGTCTCTGGGAGGATAAAAATCTAACTTCAGTAATTGCCAGGTAGCAGACACAGCTGGCCTAATCACATTTATACTGAGAAACCCTCTGTAATTTTTCACTTCCATGACTCTACTGAGTCCCTGCTTGCTTTCCTTCCCTACTCCCTCATTTTCCCTCTAAAATGCCCAGTCACCTCTGTGCAAATGAGAATGAAGCTCAGCTCTTTCCCTTCTGTCAGTAGTTACTGAATAAAATCTGTCTTCACTGCTTTAACTAATGTTACTTAAACCACAGATTTCTGGCCCCACACTCAGAGTTTCTTATCCTGGAGGTCTGAGGTGAAGCCTGAAAATGTACATTTCTTTTTTTTTTTTTTTTTTT
>NW_026652282.1:47772084-47786392 GCF_009828535.3 Hylobates moloch | reverse complement strand
AAAAAAAAAAAAAAAAAAAAGAGAATCACTGCTCTGGCTGATCAATTATGGTCCCTATTCACAGATTTGATCTTCTAGTGATACAGATTATTTAAAACCTTATTTGACTGCCTGTTGCTTTCATTTGAGGGTACTCAGAATGCTAAAAACAAGTACCTAGAATCTTGTCAAGTTAGGCTCTTTGAAGCTTCAGATCTGCTAAAGGGAACAGCCTGGATCATCCTGTTGTGGCTTCTATTCATCACATTTAGGAGAGCTGGAGAACAAGGAGTACTACTTAGGAGGCAGACATAGATAACTTCGTTCCAATTGCCTTGATGCCAGTTTCCTAACTGGTGAAACCTTTGAGACAAAATTGAGATTCTGCTGTAATTCAGCAAGGCCAATGAATATCTGACCCTCAGCAAATGCAGATCTCTTGATATAAGCAAAGGGGCTGCTGTTTTGAGTCCCAAGAGCAATAAGCAAATGCTTCACCACCAAATAACACAGAATGCCAACTTCCTTCCCATCAACTGATGCAGAGGTCTCTGATCTCTATCTGTTCTAATTTTAGGGTCTCTACAAAAAATAAAATTATTCAGGTGTGGTGGCATGTGCCTGTAGTCCCAGGCTACTCAGGAGGCTGAGGCTGAAGTCGAGGCTGTAGTGAGCTGTAATCACACCACTGCATTATCTGGAACCTGGGAATTGAACACAATGAAGACTCTATTTCTCACCTTTGCTCTTCTCTGAAAGTCTGCATTTTTTCTCTCTTTCTGCAGACCAGCATCTTTCACTTCTGTCCCTCTGGTGGGAAAATTGGTTGACAGCTCCCAAGCTTTACACTTAGAGAAAAGCTGATATCTCTTGTCCAATTCCAAATTTCTAGAAAATGAGATTTTGATTGCCCCAGGTTGGATTAGCTGCCCACCTCTGACCCAATAAGCTATGGTTATAGGAACACGACAGTTTTTGCCATAACCCTATAAATGGGGGAAGGGGGAGGGTCAATTCCCGGAAAAGAGGGGCTGGGCAGACAGTCCCATAGGTGTCCATTATACTAAAAAACCTCCATTCCTTCCATCCTTCATCCCTTCAAGCCACTGCTCTCTCCTTTCACTGCTTGCTTTCAAGAGTTAACTATGTACACTGCCTTGCCATCTACTTATTCTTTGACAATCTGGCTTGTTCCATCTCCACTATTTTATAATTTCTTTTATGTAGCTTGAAGCTTTTTTGCTTTTGCATCCTAATAGAGTAGTCCCCTATCTCATTCATCCTGATCACTCTTGGGTTCTGCACTTCTGCATTCGAACTCTGCCTGCCATTATCTCCCACCTTCCAGTAAGTTCCAAGCCAGATCTGGCTACTACTCATTTCAGATCTTGTTTTTTGCTCTATTCCTGCTGAAAGAGTGGGCCGGCCCTAAAAGCCAGAAAGAAGACAGGCACTGCATCTGTTTCATCTCAGTATGTTGAAAATACATTTTTCAAAAGATTATGACTCCATACATCTGAAATTAGAGCCCTTGCAGCTATTTAGAAAAGCTCCCGACAGACTAAGACAAAATGAAGTTTGGAAACCAAAGGCCCTAACCATAGGACATAGTGGATCTGGGAGTACCAAAAAGGTACAATTTGTAATGTAATTTGTGTTGGTAATTATCTCCCTGCCCAAAGAGACGCTGAGGGCAAGGATATTCTATTTAACTTTGTCTCTGCATTGCCTTAGGCAAGTAAATAATGTAAGTTTTTTTTTAATTATTTTTATTTTTTTTTCTTGAGACGGAGTCTGGCTCTGTCACCAGGCTGGAGTACAGTGACATGATCTTGGCTCACTGCAACCTCTGCCTCCCAGGTTCAAGCGATTCTCCTGCCTCAGCTTCCCCAGTAGCTGGGGTTACAGGCACGTGCCACCACGCCCGGCTAATTTTTGTATTTTTAGTAGAGACGGGGTTTCACCATGTTGGCCAGGATGGTCTCCATCTCCTAACCTCGTGATCTGCCCGCCGTCTTTCTTAATTGGGACCAACAGCTCTTTAAATATTATCTTTCCACTAAGGGGAAAATCCTCCCTCCTGGGGAGTTTTAGCTCACTTTAGCTGGATTCAGTCAATCCACTCTAACTTCCATTCCCATGATGCATCAATCCATCCCCCAAAACTCTTTTTCCAGAAAAAGGCAGTAAATAACCTAAGCAACTCAGTGGGATGCAAGGAGTTGGAGTGCAACTCCTAAACACTCATCATCACGCCCCGCTTCCTGTGACCCTGTGAGCGCAAGGGCTGAGAAGGGTGGTAGTCTGGTTCCTCGACTATATCCCAAGGCCATAGAGAAGACTACAACTACCAAGATGCCCCTCTCCCCGCCCCGCCCCGCCCCTCCTCGCTCCCCTTCCTCCAGCTAGAAAGCATGTACCACCGAGAAGACGAGGCAACATGGCTCCCGGAGGTGGAAGACAGAGGCTTCACCCCTTCTAAAGCGGGAAGAAGAGCGGCCGGAAAGGAGAAAAAAGAGAAGTGACTAGAGCCCATCCTCGCTTTTATCCTCCCAGCCTCTCCCGGGTCCCGTCTGCCTCACCCCTTCTCTCTACCCAAATCCAATTTGTGGTCTCCTCCCCTCTCCGCCCTCATTCCCTCGCTTCCTCACCCCTCCCCCCGGGAATCCTTTTCCCCCCCCCCCCCCCTCGCCCCCCGCGGAGTGCGCACGCGCCCGCCCCCAGCTTCGCGCCCAGATCGTCGCCTAGCCTGCTCGCGCAGCCGCTGTCGCGTCTGCCCACCGACGAAGCATGGGTGTCCAGGGCTTCCAAGAGTTCCTGGAGAAGCGCTGTCCCGGGGCCGTGGTGCCCGTGGACCTCCTCAAACTCGCGCGCACGGTCTCGCGCCAGCAGCAGCAGCAGCACTTGCACCGCCAGCTGCCGCCGACGGCAGCCCTAGCGCCCGGGGCTCCACGCGCCGCCAGGGGCTCCGTGCCTCTGCAACCGCCGCTTCCGCCCGCTGCCTTGGGTGCCTACTCCGGGGGCGCGGGGCCGACTCGGCACCATCACCCCGCTCACCACTTCCACCATCATGGCCAGGCGCAGCCCGGGCTGCACCCTCCGCTGCCGCCGCCGCCCCCTCCGCTGCCCGGGGCCCGGGTGCTGGTGGACGCCGGCTCGGCGCTGCCGCGGCTCTATGGCGGCTATCAGACGGATTGGGTGTGTGGCGGCCAATGGAACGCCATGCTGGGCTACTTGTCAGCGCTGTGCCAGGCTTGTGCCTATCCTGGCGGCGACGGCCTGGAGCTCGTGGTCATGTTCCCGGGGGGCCTGGGCAAGGACCGGCTGGCCGAGTGGGGCCGTCGGTGCCAGGCCGAGCGGCAGACAGCGCAACTGATCGTGGGACACGTGGGCAACAAGGGCACCCCTCCACCGCGGGCCTGGTTCCTGCCACCGGCCTGCCTGAGCCACTGCGTGAGGCTAGCACTCATCCGCTTCCGGGTCAAGGTGAGGGAGGGGCCGGATCTTAAATAATAAGCCCCACACCTATTCCCTCCCAACTAAATACCTAACCACCTACCCACTTACCCACTACCCTGCCTCCCATCTACCCACCCACCTACCCGCCCAACAGCTAACCTACCTGCCTAACTACCCTCTACCATTTTATCCATTTACCTCCCCCTTCATACCACCCCCTACGGATTCACTCACCTACATGGCCATATCTCTACTCACGTCATCCCAGTAGCTCCCTTTAGCTTCCCTTATCCAATTGGCCTACAGGTTCAGCAGAATCTTGTCAGAATTTCTTCTGTAGCCTCACCTTTCTCCTGCTGTCTTCTGCCTCAAACTGAAATGCCTTTACCCTGCTTTTTCCAGTTGACATCTCTCTCCTGTATCTCTTTCCAACCTCGCAGTAAATCACTTAAGCAGGTGTGAACTGAACACCTTTCTTCTACATTGTTTTTCCGTCTTCACCCACTGCTGCTTTTTTACCCATCTGTCCATTCAGCCTTTTTCATTTCAACATGCATCTTCTTCCTCCTGCCTTAGTCTAAACACATAAAAACCCACTGATTCAGTCACTGTTCAACAAGTATTAACGCACTGAGTGTAAGGGTTTTAAAGACATGTGAGACACTGCTCATGCCCTTGGAAAGTTAAATGTATACACATGAAACAATTATAGCAATGTGTATGTGATTATGCCTTATGGTCCAGACAGTAAGTACAGTTCCTGTTTTCTGTATGTGGGGGTGGTGGGATATCTTTGGACTAAAGTGGTCAGGGGAGGCTTCCCTGAAGAAGTCGGACCTCACCTGGGTCTTCAAAGATGGATTGGATTTGAATGAGTCACAAGCTTGGGAGGAGGCTGCTTTAAGTGGGAGGAAGAAAATGAGCAGAAGCAAAAAGGAATATCAAGTGTGCAAGGCCCCATAGGCAGTTAAGTCCAATCTGCATGTAGTTGGGTCACTGCATATGGGGCCTGGGGAACAGCTTGGCAGCATCCCCAGTTCTTGGCACCACTGCTGCTGCTCTGTTGCTTTCCCATACTCTTAGGTTTCAAGTTCCTACGTGTAGAGAATAGCAAGGCTTGGGAAGTAAAGGAGGTGGGCAGGAAGAAGAAAAAGAAAAGTAGTACGGGGTTGGGTAGAACGAAACCGCAAACTTATTTCCCCAACCAAGGTTCTTGGGGGTTGTCCTTACAGTTAGAACAGGGGATTGTGGGAATCACTTAAGAAGTGGTGTCGGCTGGAGTAATGAGGAGGAAAGAAATTTTAGCTCAGAGACTAAAAGACATAAACAGAGAAGCTTGCAGTGGTTATAGAACTTGTGGCTAGAGTCCAGTCATGCTAGACTCGTTCTCAGCATCAAATCTGTGCCTAGAGTGCCTAGATTATAGTTGTTTTAATTTAAACTAATCCAAACGTGAGCTATCTCATACAAGGTTAAAAAAAAAAGGCACACATTTGCTTGCTCTTCTGACTGAACATTTTAAGGTAGATTCTTTATTCATGGCCATTCTTTCCACTTTGTTTTCACTGCTACCACCCAGGCTTTTAAGGACTTTTTAACCTCGTTGTTATTAACCTGGTTGCTGGCAATAGTGACCACATTGATGGAATATTTACTATGTTTTAGGTGCCGATCTATGCACTTCTTTTAAAAAAAATTACCTCATCATCTTCGCAATAACCTATAAGCAGTATTATCCCTGTTTTCCAAATGAGGAAACTGAGGCACGGGCTTAGAAACTTGCCCAAAGTCACCCAGAGATAAGTGGCAGGGCTGAGATTTGTGCCTATGTGGTCTTCCTCCAAAGCTTATACTCTAAACAACAGTGCTGCTCTAAAATGAATCTTTCTAAAGTGCCACTGTGATTAGATCATTTCCCCATTCAGCTAAACTCTTCCTTGACTCCTGGGTAAAGACGGGTTCAGGTCATTCACTTACTTTTTTATTAGAGTGCTTGCTGTAGGCTAAGTACTAGCTGCTTGCTGAGGACTGAGAGGTAAATAAGGGGATCCTGTCCTCAAGGAGGACAAGGTTTAGTGAAAGAGATAATAAATTGCAGATACTGTGGGCTAATTGCAAATGATGAAAAATGTGGCCCCTATAGGGGGGGCATGGTTAATTCTGGGTAAGGGTAAGGGAGTGAAAGTTGGGGAAGGCTTCACCGATGGTGCTAAGCCATGAAGAGGGCTGTAGATAGTTCAGATAGCAGACAAGGGTGTGGAGACCCGAATAGCCAGTTATGAGCTCTGAATAGATTTTGATTGGAGGTTGGCAGGAGGGTTGAACACTTGAGTATGGGTTTGTGGTTTCCAAAGTTTGTTTATATACCCCATCAGTCAAAATCTTTAGAGAAGCAGCCCTTAGTATATTTTTGTCATACTTCACTACACAGTCTCATTTTTAAAATCCCAGTAGTTAATAAAAAAGATGGATTGAATAGATGGATATGTGATAAATCAGGTATAGTAAAAATAGTAGAATCTCAGTCGTGGGTATTCAGATGTTCTGTAAAATTATTTCAACTTTGCCATATGTTTGAAGTTTTTCATAATAAAATGTTGGGGAAAAATTCCCAGCAGTCCTCTTTAGTCCTTAGAAGCAGTCTTGGGGAATGTATAAATCTCATTCCCTGTGCTAGATTATAAACAAACTCTGATCTTTTTGTATTCTCCATAATGTCCTGTGTACTTTGGGTGCAGGGTACATTGTTTTTTTTCCATAATGAATAGGTCAATGATCCTAAGAGAATGGATTGTAGAAGTGACTTTTTAAGAGTGTAGTGTGGCTCTTAATATAATGGATTTAAGACCAGCTCCAAAATTGCATATCTAAAGTGTCTGTCGATGTTACCAATGAGTGAAGTTCTCTCTCGGTTCTGGTCAGTGACTTTGTTGTTGTTACTGGAGTGACGAAGAACTCCCTGGATTGTAGCACAGACTTGAAACGTATTGCTTAATAACCGATTGTGGTTTCCCTTTTCAGAGGAGTGTTCTACTGTCTTGAAGGTGGGAATTTTTCACTTAGATGATCTGCATGCCTACTATTTCTTTTGACTGAATGTCAGTGCCTCAGAACAAAACCCACTACTGTATCTCTCCCCTCTTTGGTTTTGTTCTTCGGGCTAGACCACAAGATGGGCCTTTATTCCCAGTCTCATTTTCATTTGTGATACAGAAAGTAGAGGTGGAAGGATTAAATAATAGATAAGTTGCTGGGTTGTCTGTTTAGCTTTAGACAACTTCGGACTTCCCATGAAAAGATCCAGTGTATATTTCTGCGATGAATTTTTTGATTTGGTTGGTTTCATTTGTATGCTTTGCAAAGCTTTGTAAATGATAATCAGTAGAAGGAAAATTAAGTAAACCCACAAATTGCTTGCCTGATTGCTTCCTAAGGGTCTCAGAAATAAAGCAACCTAAAGCAGTTTTAGATTGTGATTCAGGAGATAATTTAGGGTGATTAAGGGAATGAATGCTTTGTTTTAATGGTTACTGTGTAATTAGAAAAAAATGATCAGCACATCAAACTCACCATTTCACAGCTATACTTTTTTAGAATGATTATAATTACATAAAATGAGTTGATTTAAAGAAAGCTATTAAGTTGCAGTACTTGGATATGGCAGAAATCATGTTGGTGGCATATGAATAACCAGACTTTGAGAACAGATACCATTTTGTGCTTTGGTTCTCTAGAATACGATAAAGCAATGGCTGCTATGCTTCCTGATTGTTTACTTACCATTAGTCATAGACATTCTGAAAAGTCATTGACTTTTCTAGATGCTCTAGTGGTTGGAAAATAATCAAAATAATAATTACTTCTTAGGCAACAAGTTGTATATTAAAAGCTTTTAAAATATCTCATTTAATCCTCAAGAGCTTGCAAGGTGCATGGTATTCTCCCCATTTTACAGTTGAGTAACTGAGATAACCAAGAGGTAAAATAATTTTTCTTTGTTCTAAGTACTAGTAAGTGGTGGATAAAAATTACTCTTCTAGGTTTATATTGCTCAAAGTTTACACAATCCCACCATCCTGTTTCCTTCGTTTTGTACATTCTTGTGTATGATTGTACACTGTTACTGGCTAGATAATATGCATAGAAGACAAACAATCATAAGTAGATTTTTTGAGCACTTAGTTTGTGCCAGCATTGCTAAATGTACAATACTGCCAATACAAGGCAAATGTGTAAGCTAAGTGCCAAGTAAGTGAGTCATAACAGTGATGTTGTAGGAATTCAAAAGTAGTAATCCCTGTCCTTTCTACAGTTTCAGTCTCTGCCTCTCTGGTTTCTTTCACTTACAGCATGCACAAATAATCTTTGAAAAACAAAAACTTCCCCTTTATTTTCTAATTCCTTCGAGCCATTATCTTTATCTCCTTTCTTCCCTATTCACCATTATTCTTAAAGAAGCAGATTGTATTAATTCCCATTCCCTAGCCTAGTGCTGCTTTATACCTGATGTCACTACTCTGAAGCTGCCGCATGCATTTCCATTCTTAGCCTTTGTTGGTGCTCTTTAAGATCATTGATATCAAGCCATCCTATTCTTGAACTGTCTTCCTTGGATTTCATTTCAACTCACTTCTGATTCTCCTTGTAACCCTCTAGTTCTTTCTTCTCTTTTCCTTATTCCTCTTCTGCCTGCTTCTTTAAATGTTGGTGCCCTCAAGGCTTCTGTCCTAGTTATATTCTTCTACTTTTCCTGAGCAATCTCATCCATTATTGTGGCTTTAAGTATTAATTAAATTCTGATGATTCCTATTGCTCTGTCTCTACCCTCGGCCTCTCTCATGAGCTTTCAACACATCTTTTCAGCTCTCTACTACTTGATGTCTTTTAGGTCACTTAAACTAAAAAATACCCAAAATGGAACTCATTATGTTTCCCCAAAACTTGTTTCACTTCTGGTACTCTCTTTTTCTATGAATGGTGTCTTTCATCAGTTTCAAGCCAGAAGCCGTGGAGTCCTCAATTCTTCACTCTCCTGTCACTTCCCACATTTACTTGGTCATCGGATCCTTTGAGTTCTACGTCAGAAATGTCTCCTGAGTCCAGCTACTTCTGTCTGTTTCCACCCCCACTGCTTTAGTTCAGGCTGCCAAAATTTCTTATCTGAACCAGGAAGACAGTGTCAACTTGTTCCTTTACCATAACACTCTCTGGACTCCATCTGCCATATTGCTGCCAGAGACACCATTCTGAAAACAGAAGCTGACTCTGTTATATGCCCAAAGGTGTATTTGCCCACCCTACCGAGTCCAAACTTCTCAGCATGGCAGACAGCGCCCTTCACAATCTGATCCCAAACTCTCTCCAGACTTACCTGGTGCTCACCTCTGGCCACCCCTGTTCCAACCATTCTATATTTTCTTAGTTTCCTAGACATACCATGTCCTCTCTCATAGTATTTTTCTTATGTTTATCTTGACCTTTGCATAGCAAATTCCCCCTTATTCCTGCTCAAAAGTTATCCTATAGAATCTTTCCTAGCCAGCCTCTGTCAGCTGTGGTAAATGAAGCCTTCCCTTTACTACCAGAGTACTCTGTTCTTACCTCTCTCATATTTTTTTCTCTTTCATAGTATAATATCGCATAATTCTCTTTTAAATGAGTTCCAAGAAGGCAGAGATTTGCTCTAGGATTTGACATATATAAAATAGTGTTTGCTGTGAGAGAGAGAGATTGGTTGATTTGCCTTTACTGACTGAATCACTGTAGAGGGCTTTACAGGTCAGATAAAGAAGAATTTAGAATCAGTGCTATACAATGTTGTATGTTAATTCCATCTAAATAAACTCAGATTGCAAACTGAATTGCCAAACTCCTGTTACTCAGAAGTTTTGTAGCTCCTTAGCAATGCACTTATAGAATATATTCCCCTTTGATGGTAGTAATAATAGCTACCACATGGGCGAGGTACCTCACCAATATTCAACCACCCAACAGGAGAGGTATTAATCTCTATTTTTTCCTCTACTCCTATGACAGATTAAATCTCTCTCTTTTTTTTTTTTTTTTTTTTTTTGAGGCAGAGTCTTGCTCTTTGGCCCAGATTGGAGTACAGTGGCATCATCTTGGCTCACTACAACCTCCACCTCCTGGGTTCAAGCAATTCTCCTGCCTCAGCCTCCCAAGTAGCTGGGACTACAGGCGCATGCCACTACACCCAGCTAATTTTTGTATTTTTAGTAGAGACGGGGTTTCACCGTGTTGGCCAGACTGGTTTCGAACTCCTGACCTCAGGTGATCTGCCTGCGTCAGCCACCCAAAGCGCTGGGATTACAGGCGTGAGCCACCACGCCCGGCCTAAATCTCTACTTTTTATAGCCAAAAAAAAAAAAAAAAACAGGCTCAGTGTAGTCACTGGCCCAAGGTTACACTACTAGAATATGGTTGGACCAAGATTTGGACCTAAAGATATTTGACACCAAAACCCTTCATCTTTAACATATCTCAAAACAGTATAATTGCATTTTTATAGTTATGTTTTAATAACTTTCTCCAGAACATTTTTTCCTATATTTAGTTTGTGTAGCATAATGGCTGACAACACAGGCCTTGGAGCCAGACTGCCTGGGTTTAGATCCCTATTCTTCTAAGTACTCATTATGTAAGCTTAGGCAAGTTACTTGCTCTGTGCCTCAGTTTAACAATAATACCTACATCACAAATTTTGTTGTGAGTGTTAAATGATTTAAGTAATATGCTTGGAACATCATATGGCACGTAGTAAATGCCATATAAATGCCAGCTACTATTATATTGACTAAAATATCTTGTAGCGGGGCATGGTGGTGCGCACCTGTAGTCCCAGCTACTCGGTAGGCTGAGGCAGGAGGATTGCTTGAGCCTGAGAGGTTGAGGTTGCAGTGAGCTGAGATCGCACCACTGCACTGCAGCCTGGGTGACGGAGTTAAGACCCTGTATATATAAAAAAAAAAATTATAAAATATCTTGTGCACCTAGTAGGTTGGACATTGATCACCTCACTCTCATGCTTTAAGCTTAGCATGGCATGCCATGGCATGCCTTCATGTCTGCCCACCATTATCTAGCCTAATTTTACCCCATTTTTCTTATCAGGACAATGCTTTTCAGTTCAGTTAATATTTTTGAGCACCTGTTCTGTGCCAGACACTGTGCTAAGTACTATGAACAACGGAATTAATTTACTCAGCCAATGTTTATTGGACTCCTGTGTGCCAGGCAAAGTTCAAGATTGTGAGGATACAGCAGTGAATAAAACAGATTTCTGACCTCATGAAACTTATATTCTAATGGAGAAGATAACAAACAAGATAAATAGGCAAAATATGTTTTGTGACATAGGAAATGCTGTGGAGAAAATGCAGTAGAGAAGTGAGATAAGGAGTGTTGAAGTCAGGGGTACAAAGCATGGTACCCTACCCTTCCAGGAGCTCATAGTCTAGTAGAGGAGACAAGTAAGAAAACATACTTACGGTATAAGTCCCCAGGATCATTTCTCCAGCCCTTGTCATTAGGCCCAGGGACATAACCAATAGAAGTGGCAGAAACCAGGATTTGCATACCAGGAGCAAAACCCTTTCCCGTTCATCTGTATCACATGAGGAAATTACAAAGGTTATGGCAAAGATGGCAAACTGGCAGCCCATAGGCCTTATGTGGCCCATGCATGTATTTTTGCATCGGCCCACACATTTTTTTCCTTTTCTTTTTGAAAGAACTTCGTTTATTTTCATTGATCAATAGTGTTCACCAGGATCTGAAATCAAATAATGCACTTGGACTGAATATTAAGGCATCATCTAGTTGAATGAATTGAATGATTATCATTTCCTGCTGTCATTTAACTTGCATTGTATGAATACACTTCTTTTTTAACAAGTTCGAATTTGTTGCCAACTTTTAAAAATTGAGAAATGTTGCAAAAAAAGTCTCCTTCCAACTACTCCTGAAATATCAGATCCTCTGGCAATACTGGTTGACCCCTTTTGGTGAACCACATGGTCTTCATTTATTGGTCTCTACAGCTCCATGGTGTCACATGGAGTGTGCCACAATGACGAAGTGCCACTTGTCATTCATGGTAGACATCTTCTACAATGGCTCCCAATGAGTCCCACCTCCTGGTATTCACACCCTTTTGTAATCTCCCGTCCCCCCCATTTGTGGGCTGGACCTAGTGACTTGCTTCTGATGAGCAGACTACAACAAAAGTGATGGGATGTCACTTCCAAGATTAGGTTATAAAAAACTGTGACTTCCATCTTGTTTGCACTCTCTCTCTCTTTCTCTCTGGCTCTTCTTGCTTGATCACTCTGATGAAGCAAGCTGCCATGTTGTGAGCTGCCCTATGGAGAGGCCCACAGGAAAAGAAACGAGGGAAGCCTCCAACCAACACTCAGTGAGGAACTGAGGCCCTCAGTCCAACTACAGCCCGCAAGGAACTGAATTGCTGCCAACAGCCACGTATGTGAGTGAGCTTGGAAGCGGATCCTTCCCCAGGCGAGCCTTGAGATGACTGCAGCCCTGGCTGGCACCTTGATTGAAGCCTGTAGGAGACCTTGAGCCAGAGGACCCAGCTAAGCCATGCCTACAGATACTATGAGATAATAAATGTTGTTTTAAGCCACTAAGTTTGGGGGCTACTTTGTTACACAGAAATAGATAACTGAAACACCATTGATTGTTGTGCTTGTTCTTTTTAAATATTTTTGATGAACATGAAATATTTCTCATACCCACATCTGTGCAAAGTGAAAAAAATCTTTTTTATGGAAGAAGTTCACATATTTGAACAGGAGAGAGCCTATTTCTTTGTGGAATTGATGAATTTTCATATACGTCTAAATAAAATGTGTCTGTTGAAAGACTACAATTTAAGATACCATTTAAAAGTAAACCATTGTAAGAAATATCAGTATACAGCCGGGCGGTGGTGGCTCACGCCTGTAATCCCAGCACTTTGGGAGGCCGAGGCAGGAGGATCACCTGAGGTCGGGAGTTCGAGACCAGGCTGACCAACATGGAGAAACCCTGTCTCTACTAAAAATACAAAATTAGCCGGGCGTGGTGGCGCATGCCTGTAATCCCAGCTACTCGAGAGGCTGAGGCAGGAGAATCACTTGAACCTGGGAGGCGGAGATTGTGGTGAGCCGAGATCGCACCATTGCACTCCAGCCTGGACAATAAGAGCGAAACTCCGTCTCAAAAAAAAAATATCATTATACAAAAATGATGAATGCTGAAATGAAAAGAACTTAAAAATGTACTTGGAATTTCAACAGGCTATATTTCTAGATACAGATAAAATAAGTGATGCTACAAAAGGCAATTATGTATTAAATGAAAAAACTGCCAGGGGTTGAAAGCCTTTTTTATGCAGTAGTTTTATAAAAGTGTTGAGTACAACAGAAATTATGTTATAAACAAGCATTTGCAAAGGTAGGAAATACTTTTGTTCAGGATGTCAAACATTGATGGCTAAACATTCTTGGGCCAGATTTAGTCAAAAAGTTAAATTATTTTTGGAGATTTACATAGCAGCTGGTTACAACAGATTAAAAACTCTAGCCACATAGCTATACATTTAGCTGTATACCTAGCCAGTGGTTCTCAAAGTATGGTCCCAGACCAACAGCACTGTACCATCTGGAAACATGTTGGAAATACACATTCTCAGTCCCCTACCCCATCGAACCTACAGAATCAGAAACTGGCGGGAAAGGTGGGGGAGCTTATGGATCCATTTCAACAAGCCCTCCAGCTGATTCTGATACATGCTAAAGTTTGAGAGCCACTGCACTTAGGTATGATTTAAGTGTTAAGAATTTGATGTAACCTGACTCTTGGACTCATCACAGGTACATCTGGAAATACCTGGATTTTGTGTGATGAGAAAAGTCTTGAGATTTTTAATAACAATTGGTCAAAATTAGTAAGTATGGCTACAGATTGTGCTTCTGCAATAGTGTTAAGAACTGTTGGACCCAAGAAACAATTTGAAGCAGAAACACTTTCCAGGGACCTAAACTTAAAGCTATTTCTGCTAAAAGCTTCAAAATGAATCAGTCAGATCAGGAACTAGTAATTGACATTGTGGTTTGCACCACAATTAAATACTTTGCTTGGTGAATTATTAGGTGCATGTTATGGAAATCTGCCCTATTACATGGAGGTTGATTGGCTTAGTTGAACATGGTACTCAAGATACTGAAAAAAATGATTTGGCATCCAAAGGGCATTCACCACACCCGCAAAGATTGAAATAAAATATTTGGCTTGTTTGGTCGATTTTACGACTCATCTAGACACTGAATAAAAACAGCATTGTTCAGAAATACCTTCACAAATGTGTGGTTGTACTTGCTTGTTCCTAGCAAAATTATGCCTTTGGGAAACTCATTTGGCAACAGATAAACTGGCTGACTTTCCTTTGCTGAAATTGGTTTCCAAGAATTGAAAGTGATGGCCTGAATTACATTCCCACAGTTGTGGAGTTGTCTGTTGAATTCCAGAAAAGGTTCTCTGACATATTTGATGAAAATGAACTAATATTGTTCAATTAGCCTTTCTCAGTGTTTAGAGTGTGAAAGAAGAGCTACAATGGAGATTCTGAATTACTGTGCCATGGTACTGAAAATGAAGCATGATGTCATTGAAATGCCAAATTCTACAAATACCTTGGAAGTAGTTACCGAAATATAAAAAACACTGCCAAACTCCTGTGTTTGGAAATGCCTACGTTTCTAAACAGCTGTTTTCCATTATGAAATAGGATCAAATTGGTCACTTGAAGTGAAAGCATTCAAGACTCAATTCTGTACTGCATGTTGTAACA
>NW_026652282.1:47763557-47767193 GCF_009828535.3 Hylobates moloch | reverse complement strand
AGCTGGTACTACAGGCACCCGCCACCACACCCGGCTAATTTTTTTTTTTTTTTAATAGAGACGGGGTTTCACCATATTGGCCAGGCTGGTTTCAAACTCCTGACTTTGTGTTCCGCCTGCGTTGGCCTCCCAAACTGCTGGGATTACAGGCATGAGCCACCACACCTGGCCTCTCCTGAGTTCTATAAACAGGTGTCACTTCCTCTCAAAAACCATCACCCCACTGACTGTCGAGGTGCCTTTACTCTGTGTTCCCATGGTACCCTGTGCTCCATAACTTCTCACAAGTTAAGTGTCTTGCTTTGTGCTGTCTGCATCCTGGCACTTAGTAGGCCCTCCACCCCTATTCACTGAACTGAATGGTGAACCAGCAATTAAAAGCTATAGATAGTCGTTCAGAATCTCAACTCTCGCTTTCTTTAAAACAAATGTGCTGTTTTTTCTGATCAGTTGTTTGGTTATGTTATAGTTGAATCTCTCCTAAATCATTTTACTCTCCTGGAAAATTGCAAGGTTAACGACTAAACTGGACCAATTTGGGCCAGGCGCTTACAGGTGGTACAGTGATGCTAAATGTGTAAATTGAGCCAGAGTGCTCACTATTCTGATGGTCATTGTTGGCTCTTTGCCCTGTCAGGATTGAATGCAGATTGTATTTTGCTAGGAATAAATTGCCATGTTGTATGATCTGACTAGATAAGTGTTTTTTAAACTTGCTTCATCATGAAATCATCTGGGGTTCTTGTTGAAAAACAGATTTCCAGCCTGACCCTCGACCTACTGAATCAGACTCTTCAGGGGTGGGGCTTAGAACAGCGATTACTTCCAAGGAATGAGAGTAAAAGGACTATTTTCATTCTACACACTGCCATATTGTTTGATTTTTTTTTTTTCCCTGAATATGTACTGCTTCTATTCAGCTGCAGTTTTATCTTTTGATTAACTTACAATTCATGGTACAAAAAAAGATACAAAAGGATATATGATAAAAAATATTCCACCCCTTTCCCAGTCACTAGGTTCTCCTCCCTGGAGGGGACCAATATTATCAGTTCGTTGTGTATTCTTTCAGAGATACTGTGGATATAAAAGCAAATAAATATAGTTATACATTTTATATATGTATGCACATTTTACATATATACATATTCTACACAAAAAATACTTTTTAAAAACAGCATACTATGCATAATGTTCTGTACCTTGCACTTACCATTTACCATATCTTGGTGATTTTTCTATGTGTATAGATAGAGTTTTGTCATTATTTTTTATGGTTTTACACTATTCCATTGTACGTATACATTATGATTTACTTAACTCATCCCTTATTGATGGGCAATTAATTAGGTTGTTTCCAGTCTTCACCTATTACAAATAATGCTGCAGTAAATATTTTGTGTTTGCAAAGGAGTTGCTCACACTTAGGCACTTTCATTGTTGTTCCCAGTGCTTTACATATCTAAAAGATAAATCCCTGAAAGGAGAATTGCTGGGGCAAAGGGTATGCACATTTGTAATTTTGAAAGGTCTTGCCAAATCGCTCTCCCTGGAGATTCTACCATTATACCCCTACCAGGAATGTTTGCAAGTGCCTGTTTCCTTCACCAATACATTATTTGCTAATCTTGTACGTGAAACATCATGTTTCAGTATTATTTTAATTTTTATTTCTCTTATCACAAGTGAGTTTGATCATCTTTTTATATGCTTAAAATCTATTTGTTTCCTTTTTTGTGAAATGTTCTCTTACATTGTTAGGTTTTTTCCCTTCTCTATTAAGGAAATTAGTCCTCTGCACTGTAAGTTGCAAATTTTTTTGCAGATTGTCATTTGTCTTTTGAGCTTACTTACATTGGTTTTTCCCAAGCAGAAATGTTTGATTTTTTTTTTCTTATTCATCAGTCATTTATACATTCATACTGTGGAAATGTTTGGTTTTCATATAGTCAAGAGTATTGACCATTTTCTGGGGGTGTTACTGGATTTGCTCATAAACTATCCCCACTCTGAGATTATACAAAATTTCCCTCATGGTGTATTTTATTATTTTTATTATTATTATTTTTTGAGATGGAGTCTTGCTCTGTCGCCCAGGTCTTGGCTCACTGCAACCTCTGCCTCCTGAGATCAAGCAATTCTCCTGCCTTAGCCCCCCGAGTAGCTGGGATTACAGGCACCAGTCACGAAACCCGGCTAAATTTTGTATTTTTAGTAGAGACGGGGTTTCACCATGTTGGCCAGGCTGGTCTTGAACTCCTGACCTCAAGTGATCTGCCCGCCTTGGTCTCCCAAAGTGCTGGGATTACAGGCATGAGCCACCGTGCCTGGCCTATTATTTTTGTGGTTATCCTAGTTAAAGTGTGAAGTATGGATCCATGTTTTTCTCCTCAAATGACTCTTCAGTTATCCCAACACCATTTGTTAAATCTATATTACTTTTCTAATCTAAAAACTGGATTTTTTTAAACAAATGGCATATAAATAAAGGGAAGGGGAACTGCTATACATTAAGGTCCTTAGAAGCCGTATCAACCAAATACAGCATGTGGATTCTATTTGAATCCTGATTTGAACAAAGCAACCATCAAAAGATATTTTCGGGACAATCATAGAAAGTAGAATAGGGACTAGATATTATGATATTAAGAAATTGTTAATTTTGTTGGGTGTAATAATGGTACTGTTTGTTACTTTAACTGAGAGTTAAATAATGAAGTATTTATGGGTGAAGTGATTTGATGTCTGGAATTTGCTTTAAGATATGCCAGGAATGGTCAATAGCTTATGAAAAGATATTCAACATCACTAATCCTCTGAGAAATGCAAATCAAAACCACAATGAGATATTACCTCACACTCATTAGGATGGCTACTGTTAAAAAAACACACAGAAAATAAGCATTGACAAGGATGTGGATAAATTGGAACCCTTATGCACTGTTGGTGGGATTGTAAAATGCTGCAGCTGCTGTGGAAAACAGTATGGAGGTTCCTTAAAATATTAAAAATAGAACTACCATATAATTCAGCAATTCCACTTCTGAGTATATATGTAAAACAATTGAAAGCAGGATCTCTAAGAGATATTTGCACACCCATGTTCACAGCAGTACTATTCACAGTAGCCAAGAGTTGGAAGCAACCCAAATGTCTGTTGATGGATGAATGGATAAACAAAATGTATTGCATACAATGGAATATTATTCAGCCTTAAAAAGGAAAGAAATCCTGTCACATGCTACAATATGGATGAACACTTGAGGACATTATGCTAAGTGAAATAAGCCAGTCACGAAAGGACAAATTCCATATGATTCCGCTTATATGAGGTATCTAAAGTTTAGTCAAATTCATGGAGACAGAAAATAGAATTGTGGTTACCAAGAGCTAGGAGGAGGGAGAAAAGGGAGCTGTTATTTAATGGATATAGAATTTCAGATTTGCAAGATGAAAAAATTCTGGAGATACGTTATATAACAATGTGAATATCCATAACACAGCTGAACTATACACTTAAAAATAGTCAAGATGAGGCCGGGCGCGGTGGCTCACGCTTGTAATCCCAGCACTTTGGGAGGTCGAGGCGGGCGGATCACGAGGTCAGGAGATCGAGACCACGGTGAAACCCCGTCT
>NW_026652282.1:47749495-47763546 GCF_009828535.3 Hylobates moloch | reverse complement strand
AAAAAAAAAAAAAAAAAAAAAGAAAAAGAAAAATAGTCAAGATGGTAAATTTTATGTGGTTTTTAATCACAACAAAAAATATTAAAATACCATAAAAAGGCCAGGCATGGTGGCTCACGCCTGTAATCCCAGCACTTTGGGAGGCTGAGGCGGGTGGATCACCTGAGGCCAGGAGTTCGAGACCAGCCTGACCAACATGGTGAAACCCTGTCTCTACTAAAAATACAAAAATTAGCCGGGCCTGGTGGCATGTGCCTGTAATCCAGCTACTAGGGGTGCTAAGGCAGGAGGATCGCTTAAACCTGGGAGGCGAAGGTTGCAGTGAGCCGAGATCATGCCACGTTTCTGAGCCTCAGTTTCCTCCTCTGTAAAATGGGGCTTCTAATACCTGCAGGGTGAGGTTGTGATGAAGAGAGAGAAAATATCACACTTAGTAACTATCCCTGGTACAAGGTAAATGGATGCTCAACCAATGACTTGTATGAGTGATGTGCTGGAAGAAACTATTACCAGGGGACAGCATAAAACTTTACTCCTACCTTGACACATCTGGAGTTACTCATATCTCTAGGCATAAATATGTTACAATACTTTTTGGCTCCTTTGCCTGGATATCAAATAAATATCGACCTTGCTTCACTGTCTGCTTACTGGTGTCTCTCCCCTTGTGTGTGACATGACTAGCAACTGTAACTAGACTCCTTTTCCATAATCTAGCAAAAGTTTAATGCATTGAAACTCCTGTTAAACTCCAGAAAACTACCATTCCAACTTAAATGACAAATAGATTAGTTGAGTTGAAAAAAACTATCAAGGTCCACAGGCTCTAGAGCCAAAATCTGGGCTTTGCTCCTTCTAGCCATATGACCTTGGGGCTAACAATGTGTAAAATGGGGATAGTAATAATAGGTATGCCCTCACAAGGTTGTTGTGAGTATTAAATGAGTTAATGCACATAGTGCATATTCAGTATCTGTTAGCCATTATTATTACTATTACGTACCAGGTCTTATGTGGGAGCCAGGAATATAGAGGTAAATTCTCTCTATGGTCAAGGAACTTAATCTGGTGGAGCCAGTATACAGATAATTTCAGTATACTTCAAGTACAGCAATAGAGGCACGTACAGGAAGAGTACTTAACAGTTTACCTCTATTACATAAAAAATAGTGATCTCCAGGAAGAAGCATGGTACAACAGAAAGTGTGCATTCCGGAGTCAGATCAGCCTGGATTTGAATCCTGTCTACCACACTCACTCATTATGCAACTTTGGGGGCAGCCAATCTCTCGTAGCCTTAGTTTCCCCATTTCTAAAATGAGGTGTAGCTTCTGACTTCTCACTGTTGGAAGTGCAACTGTTTAGGTGCCCTGCGATGTATGGTGCTACTAAGAAAAAAAGCAAAGACTTTTTAAAAACAGTTAGATAAACTTAGATTTCTGTGTCTATTTCTATGTCTAAGTTTTTCATCCATATGTACCTACCTAAGGTTAATGATGAGATAATATATATATAATATGTACAGCACATAGATGCTGAGCAATAAATAATAGCTTTATTATCTAACAGAAGTCTCTAATGTTATTGTTTGAAGTAAAAACTTAAGTAATATATACCTTGTTAATTTCAGTATTCTAATTTTTAAGAGCCTCAGGGCAAGTTTCATGAAAGGAATGAAAAAAAAAAAAAACCGGGGGAATGAACACAAACGCTGTCTGTGTTTACAGTAATAATCAAGTTATAGACTGGGAGAGCATTTTTGTTTTGTTTTTTAAGAGTATTCTGTTCTGGTTGGGCACAGTGGCTCACGCCTATAATCCTAGCACTTTGGGAGGCCAAGGCGGGAGGATCACTTAAGCTCAGGAATTCGAGACCAGCCTGGGTAACATAGTGAGATCTCATCTCTATATTTAAAAAAAAAAAAAAAGTAAAAAATTTTAAAAGAATGTTCTGTCACATACAATTTCAAATTTCACCAAATTTTCACTAAATAAAATTTAGTTGCTAAACCTCCTGACCTTCTAACAATACAAATCAGCTTCTGTGGCATGACACGTTCTCTTCTTCCCTCCTAGGTCTTTCAGAGCCTTGAAGACCACCATTTGGAAGTGGTGGCGTTTTTCAGGGAAAATGGCTTCCATGGCCTTCTTGCCCATGACTCCGAGTATGCTCTCTACAATATTCCCTCTTACTACAGTTCCCATGCTCTGAAACTGAGCTGGAATGGGAAGAACCTCACTACCAACCAGTTCCTGATGCAAGAAGTAGCCAAGCAGCTGGGCCTGAAGAGGATGAATTTCCCCATATTTGCTGCACTGCTAGGTAGGTCATCCAAAGAAAAGACTGCAGTGATTGGTAGTTTCCTCTTCTGGTGTTAAGAGATGAAGACTAGAGTGATTTAGCCTGTCATCATTAGATTTGTCTTCTTAAAGTCTTCACGCTAAACACTGTGCTGGGGAGAACTCAGCATGGTTTTTGGGCTTCTTGGTAGAGCACACTAAAACTCAGCATGTTTGTTTTGTGGATTGCTACAGGTTATTCCAGAACATTATTTAGATTCCTGTAAGCCTTCTTCTTTTGCTACATTTTATAACTCTTCTATGCAGAGTATTCTCAAGCCAAATGTTTTATTAGCCCTAGACAACTTTGGTTCCCCACACAGAGCATTAACATTTCTTCCCCAGTGTCTCAATTTAGATCGGAAAGACAAATTGTTGATTATGTTTTTCTCTTTGTTTCTTTTGTGCTAATGTTTTTTATGAAAATTTCCAAATATACAGCAAAATAGGAAAAGGGCTTTGCAGTAAAAACTCTATATCCACCACCTGTATTCTGCCATTAACATTTTACTCTAATTGCCTTACATATCTATCCATTCCTTTACTCATCCATCAATCTGCCTCTTATTTTATTTTATTTACTTTTGAGACAGAGTCTCGCTCTGTCGCCCAGGCTGGAGTACAGTGGCACGATCTCGGCTCACTACAATCTCTGCCTCCCAGGTTCAAGTGATTCTCCTGCCTCAGCTTCCTGAATAGCTGGGACTATAGGCACCCGCCACCATGCCCAACTAATTTTTATATTTTTAGTAGAGACAGGGTTTCACGACGTTGGTCAGGCTGGTCTTGAACTCATGACCTCAAGCAATCCACCCGCCTCGGCCTCCCAAAGTGCTGGGATTACAGGCGTGAGACACCATGGCTGGCCCAATATATCTCTTAAAGATGTGTTTCAAAGTAAATTGCAGAGAGTTGATTATGTTTTGAATTGGTTTTTTAAGTACTTAGTGCATAAAGGTTAGTATTCTGCCTCAGGCATGACCTTTGCTCTATAATTCCAAAGGACATAAGTTTGGATAATATAATGGAGTCAGCACACGTTTTGGAATTAGGCCATCAGCAAATCACTGAAGTGACATCTCCCTGGTTTCAGTTTCCTCATCCGTGAAATGCGGATAATAATACCTCATGGTGTTATTGGTAAAGTGAAATGAAATAAGGTGTACAAAATGCCCAGCACTCATTAGGCAGTTAGTAATTGGTGGCTGCTATTATAAAAGGCAACATGACTTAGGGGATAAGTAATAGCATGGGCTTTGGGCAGGCAATAAGTAATAGCATGGGCTTTGGAGTTACATTCCTAGCTTTTTATCTTGGTGTGTGTACCTATTGGCCAGACCACATTGGGCCAAGTCACCAGACATGTCTGAACCTCAGTTTCCTTATCTATAAATGTAAATGATAATATTACCATACATAGTCATTATAAAGATGATACATATAATACACATGAAACATATTAAGTGATCAACACAGAACTACTGTAAGTATTACATTAAGAATATAGACCTTTATAGCAGCATGATTTATACTCCTTTGGGTATATACCCAGTAATGGGATGGCTGGGTCAAATGGTATTTCTAGTTCTAGATCCCTGAGGAATTGCCACACTGACTTCCACAATGGTTGAACTAGTTTACAGTCCCACCAACAGTGTAAAAGTGTTCCTATTTCTCCACATCCTCTCCAGCACCTGTTGTTTCCTGATTTTTTAATGATGGCCATTCTAACTGGTGTGAGATGGTATCTCACTGTGGTTTTGATTTGCATTTCTCTGATGGCCAGTGATGATGAGCATTTCTTCATGTGTTTTCTGGCTGCATAAATGTCTTCTTTTGAGAAGTGTCTGTTCATGTCCTTTGCCCACTTTTTGATGGGGTTGTTTGTTTTTTTCTTGTAAATTTGTTTGAGTTCATTGTAGATTCTGGATATTAGCCCTTTGTCAGATGAGTAGGTTGCAAAAATTTTCTCCCATTCTGTAGGTTGCCTGTTCACTCTGATGGTAGTTTCTTTTGCTGTGCAGAAGCTCTTTAGTTTAATGAGATCCCATTTGTCAATTTTGGCTTTTGTTGCCATTGCTTTTGGTGTTTTGTTCTCACTCATAGGTGGGAATTGAACAATGAGAACTCATGGACACAGGAAGGGGAACATCACATTCCGGGTACTGTTGTGGGGTGGGGGGTGGGGGGGGCGGGGACAGCATTAGGAGATATACCTAATGCTAAATGACGAGCTAATGGGTGCAGGAAATCAACATGGCACATGGATACATATGTAACAAACCTGCACATTGTGCACATGTACCCTAAAACCTAAAGTATAATAAAATAAAAATAAAAATAAAAAAAAAAGAACCAAGCCTACCTAAAGAAAAAAAAAAAAAAGAATATAGACCTATGTGAATTTTTTGATCATTTTCTCTCCCAGGACCCCTTTCATGGCCTGGAGGTTCTAAGAAAACATTTGTACAGTCAATAAATGACAAATGTACTTTATAGGTAACCACATCCTCCCAGATGAGGACCTGGCTGCTTTTCACTGGAGCCTCTTGGGACCAGAACATCCTCTTGCATCACTTAAGGTAATGTTCCCTATTTCTTGCCTATACAGATTAGGGGATATGAGGTTTTTATTAGAGTTTTGATGGAATAATTATCTTACATTAGATTTAAAATATTATACATACAAAAGAAAAAAATATTGGTTATGGCAAGGTGCAGTGGCTCACACCTGTAATCCCAGCACTTTGGGAGGCCGAGGTGGGCAGATCACCTGAGGTCAAGAATTCAAGACCAGCCTGGCCAACATGGTGAAACCCCGTCTCTACTAAAAATACAAAAATTAGCCGAGCATAGTGGCAGGCCCCTATAACCCCAGCTACTCAGGAGGCTGAGACAGGAGAATCGCTTGAACCTGGGAGGCAGAGATTGCAGTGAGCCAAGGTCGTGCCACTGCACTCCAGCCTGGGCAACAAAACAAGACTCCATCTAAAAAAAAAGACAAAAAAGAAAAACTTGGTTATCAATACCTTTAATATCTCAAGAATTCATACAAATCTATAAAGAAATATACTGATAACCCAATAATGAAATAATGAACAAAGGACAGAAGCAGAAAATTAACAAGAGAGAAAATACAATGACTAGATATTCAACCTCACTATTGATCAGACATGTAAATTACATGATCAGTGTGATTTTTCTTTCTTTTTTTTTTTTTTTTTGAGACAGAGTCTCACCCTGTCGTCCAGGTTGGAATGCGGTGGCACGAACTCAGCCAGCTCACTGCAACCTCCACCTCCTGGGTTCAAGCAATTTTCATACCTCAGCCACCCAAGTAGCTGGGATTACAGGCCTGGCTCATTTTTTTTTTTTTTTTTTCTGAGGCAAAGTCTCACTCCGTCACCCAGGCTGGAGTTCAGCGTTGCAATCTCAGCTCACTGCAACCTCCACTTCCCAGGTTCAGGCAATTCTCCTGTCTCAGCCTCCCGAGTAGCTGAGATTACAGGCATGCATCACCATGCCCAGCTACTTTTTGTATTTTTAATAGAGACAGGGTTTCACTGTGTTGGCGAGGCTGGTCTCGAATTCCTGACCTCAAGTGATCTTCCCACCTCAGCCTCCCAAAGTGCTGGGATTACAGGCATGAGTTACCACACTCAGCCACTGTGAATTTTTTTTTTTTTTAACTTAACAGTTGAACAAATATTGAAAAATTAGTTTACCCACTGCTATCAAGACTGTTGCAGCCAGGGCACGGTGGCTCGTGCCTGTAATAAAAAATTAGCCAGGTGTGGTGGCACGTGCCTGTAGTCCCAGCTACTCGGGAGGCTGAGGCCGGAGAATCACTTGAACCCGGGAGGCAGAGGTTACAGTGAGCCGAGATCGCGCCACTGAACTCTAGCCTGGGTGACAGAGTGAGACTCCTGACTCAAAAAAAAAAAAAAAAAGACTGTTGTGAGACTGATACCTGCATACACTTCTAGTGGTAGTATAAGTTGGTGATTGTATTCTATTTCCCTCATTCTTTCGTTCTCCTAGATGACTGTTTCATACCTTCTCTGTCCTCAAGCCTCTAATACTTTCTCCTCATTTGCTCACTCTCAGTTCATGACCTCACTTCCTGTTTTACTGAGAAAATGGAAGCAATGGGAAGAAAACTTCGATGAGTTCTTACCCCCTCTTCACCTCACCTACATGAAGGTGTTATCCCCTCTGTGGCCACATATTCTGCCTGCCTCCTATTAATTGTGCATGGCCTGTCCATGTTCCTATCTAAGGCCGATCCCTCTACTTATACTAGGTCCCATCTCTATTTATTTTAAAAAAATGTTTTTAAGAGACAGGGTCTTGCTATGCTGCCCAGGCTGGAGTGCAGTGGCACAATCATAGCTCAAGTGATCAATCCTCCTGCCTAAACCTCCTGAGTAGCTGGGACTATCAGGCACAGCTCCCATCTCCTTTGGCCAACTTAAGAGCATCAGTTCAGCAATTCTCCCCCTTTTTCTCCTGTATCATCAATTTTCCTCTTTTCATTGGCTCTTTCCAAATTGTGTAAGCATGCATTATGAAGTTTAAAAATACAACCTTATTTTTTTTACAAAAAGCCTCTGACCTCACTCTCCCCACCCAAGCTACTGCTCTATATTTCTTCTTATAGAAAACTCCTCTAAAGACTTGTTTACACGTGAGTTGCTTACTATTCCCTTTCCCTGTTTGCTTTTCAATTGATTTGCTGAAATTGCTCTCAACAGGGTCACCAATATAACTTCTCAGTTAATAAACCCAGTGGCCAGCTGTCAGTTTTCATTTTACTTGACCAGTCAGCAGCATTTGACACAGATGCTCACCCATTCTTCCATAGAACACTTTTTTCACTTGGCCTTAAGGACACTACTCTCTTCTTATTTCCTTCCTACCTCGTTGACTGCCATTTCCCAGTCTCCGTTGCTGCTTCCTTGTCTTTTCCACTTGTTAAAGGTGGAATAGCCCAGAGTTCCATCCTGGTTCCTTTCTCTTTTCTTTTCTGGTTTATTTGTTTGTTTGTTTGTTTGTTTGTTTTTGAGACAGGGTCTCATTCTGTTGCCCAGGCTAGAGTGCAGTGGGGCGATCATGGCTCACTACAGCCTCGAACTCCCGAACTCAATTGGTCCTCCTGCAGCAGCCTCTTAAGTAGCTGAGACTACAGGCACATGCCATCATGGCTGGCTAATTTTTTTTGTATTTTTTGTAGAGATGTGATCTCACCATGTTGCCCAGGCTGGTCTTAAACTCCTATGCTCAAGCGATCTTCCCACCTCAGCCTCCCAAAGTGTTGGGATTATAGCCATGAGCCACCATGCCCGGCGCCTTCTCTTTTCTGTCTCCACATATGATTGATCCCATATAGTCTTATGACTTTAAATACCGTCTGTCCGTTGATGACTCCTAAGTTTTGTGTCTTCAGCTCTGACCTCTCCCTTGAACTCCAGATTCTAATATCTAACTGCCAATTCAATATTTTCATTTACATATCCAATAGGTATCTTAAAGTTATATGTTCAAGTGGAAATTCCTGATCTTCTCCCTAAACGTGTTTCTCCTACAGCCTTCCTCATTTTTGTTGAAGGCAACTTCATCCTTCCATTTTGTTTCTTTCTTTTTTTTTTTTTTTTTTGAGATGGAGTCTCACTGTGTTGCCCACGCTGGAGTGCAGTGGCACAGTCTCAGCTCACTGCAGTCTCCACCTCCTGGATTCAAGTGATTCTCCTGCCTCAGCCTCCTGCGTAGCTGGGACTACAGGCGTGCGCCACCACATCCAACTAATTTTTGTATTTTTAGTATAGACAGGGTTTCACCATGTTGGCCGGGCTGTTCTCAAACTCCTGAGCTCAAGTGATCCGCCCACCCTGGACTCCCAAAGTGCTGGATTACACGTGTGAGCCACTGCACTCAGCCCATCCTTCCATTTTCTCAGGCTAAAATCCTTGGGGGTCATCCTGACTTCCCCCTCTCTCTCCCATACCCCACATCTCATTTGTCAGCAAATACCATCAGCTATCCCTTCAAAATATACCTACTTCTTACCATTTGCACTGCTGCTACCCTGGCCAAGCCACCATTATTTCTTGCCTGGATTATTATAATAGCTTACTAACTATTGGTCTTCTACTTACACTCTTCCCCTTACCTCCATTTTATTCTCAATATAACAGGAGAGCGACCCTTAAAAAAAAAAAACTGAGATCCTGTCACTTCTCCATTCAAAATCCTTGGCTGGGCACTGTGGCTAACACCTGTAATCCCAGCACTTTGGGAGGCTGAGGTGGGTGGATCACTTGAGGTCAGGAGTTCAAGACCAGCCTGGCCAACATGGTGAAACCCCATCTCTACTAAAAATTTTTGAAAAGGCTGGGCGTGGTGGCTCACGCCTGTAATCCCAGCACTTTGGGAGGCCAAGGCGGGCAGATCACGAAGTCAGGAGTTTGAGACCAGCCTGACCAACATGGTGAAACCTCGTCTCTACTAAAAATACAAAAATTAGCTGGGCGTGGTGGTGCGCACCTATAATCCCAGCTACTCAGGAGGCTGAGGCAGGAGAATGTCTTGAACCTGGGAGGTGGAGGTTGCAGTGAGCTGAGATCATGCCACTGCACTCCAGCCTGAGCGACAGCGAGACTCTGTCTCAAAACAAAACAAAAAAAATAGCTGGGCATGGTGTTGCGTGCCTGTAACCTTAGCTACTCGGAAGGCTGAGGCAGGAGAATTGTTTGAACCCAGGAGGCAGAGGTTGCAGTGAGTCGAGATCATGCCACTGTACTTCCTCCTGGGCGGCAGAGCAAGACTCCGTCTCAAAAAAAAAAAAAAAATTATCCAGTGGCTCTTTATGTCACTCTCCCAATCCTTACCATGGCCTACAAAGCCCTTTACTGTGGCCCCCTCTCATATCTGATCTCTTTCTTTCTTTTGCTCTTAGAACCTTTGCACTTATCATTCTCTCTACTTGGAATACTTTTCCTCTCATAGCTATTTCTTCACTCCTGAAGGTTTTCTAACATTTCATTCTCATTGAGGCTTTTCCTGATCACCCTATAAAAAATTATATGCACACACTTCTGCAGTAGGGATTGTCTAGAAAACAATTAACACATATATATTTGCATTCCCTAGCTTCTTCTCTGCTCTTCTCTCCACAGCACTTATCTACATCTAGTACTCTACATCTAGTACAAGCCCAGTTAATTTTTGTATTTTTAGTAGAGACGGGGTTTCACCATGTTGGCCAGGCTGGTCTCGAACTCCTGACCTCAGGTGATCCGCCAGCCTCGGCCTCCCAAAGTGCCGGGACTACTGGCATGGGCCACCGCGCCCAGCCTACACTATACATTTTACTTATTTAGTTTAACTTCCCTCACCCTATCCCAACACATCAACACTAGAATTTAAGCTCCCATGAGGGCAGAGATTTTTGTCTGTCTTGTTCACTGCTGTTTCCCTGGTGCCTAGGACAGTGCCTGGCACATAGTAGGCAGTAAATATTTAAGGAATGAATAATAAAGCCTTTTGGCAAAACAATTTATAAAAATTCAGAAGGCTTTAGGAAATTTATACCCTCTGCCTCAGTAATTACAGTTTGAGGAAGCTTGTAATTAAATAATTGGAAAGTGGGCAAGACGTCATACCTATAGTTTATGAAAGCATTAAAAACTTTTTCTTTAAAAATTTGTTAAGGGCCAGGCGCAGTGGCTCATGCCTGTAATCGCAGCACTTTGGGAGGCCGTGGCAGGCGGATCACTTGAGGTCAGGAGTTCAAGACCAGTCTGGCCAACATGGTGAAACCCTGTCTCTACTAAAAATACAAAAATTAGCCAGGCATGGTGGCAGATGCCTGTAATCCCAGCTGCTCGGGAGGCTGAGGCAGGAGAATTACTTGAACTCAGGAACTGCACATGTATGCACATAATTATTTTCTAGACAATCCCTACTGCACCACTGCACTCCAGCCTGGGCGACAGAGCAAGACTCCGTCTCAAACAAATAATAATAATAATAGACGACACCATGAGGGAAATTTTGTATAATCTCAGAGTGGGAATATTTTATGAGCAAATCCAGTCGTGGTGCGTGCCTATAATCCCAGCTACTTGGGAGGCTGAGGCAGGAGAATCACTTCAACCCGGGAAGCAGAGGTTGCATTGAGCCGAGATTGTACCACTACACTCCAGCCTGGATGACAGAATGAGACTCTGCCTCAAAAAGAAAAAATGTTTAGGCATCACAAAAACAGGAAAAATAATATATAGTAAATCACCATTGTAACATCTTCCAGATCCAACAGTTACCAGTATTTTGCCACACTTTCTGGGTTTTTTTGTTGTTGCTAATGTTTTTTAAAGCAAATCCCTTTCACATTCCTCAGTACACATCTCTAAAATACTTGGGCGTTTTCTTAGATAAGCATAATGCCATTATTACTCCTGACAAAATTAATGCTAATTTCTTGGTATCATCTTAATATCCAGTCCATTTTCAGATTTTCCTGATTGTCTTAAACTGGCCTTTTGTGATTAGTTCAAATCAGAATCCAAATGTCAACTCATTATAATATTACATTTACTAGCAAAAAAGCCAAAATGTCTCATGAAAGGAAGCCTGATTAATTGTGACAGTGTCATACACAGTAGTTATCTCTGCAGGAAGATGGATGATATGTTTTTATTGCTTTATACTTTTCCATCTTTTCCAAGTGTTCTGTACTGAGAATGAAGGGGCAAAACTATTTTTAAAGAAAATATTTTAACTGTCTCTCTGTGGATTTACCGAATTTGAATTCCGTATCTCCCCTCAACTTCACCCTTTTTCTTAATGATCCATCTTTGATGTCAGTGTCCCTTGTTTATCTTGCCTTTCTAGGTTCGAGCTCATCAGCTGGTTCTTCCTCCCTGTGACGTGGTGATCAAGGCTGTTTCTGAGTATGTCAGTTCCATCAAAGATCCCTCAAACCTGGATGTAGTTGGGAAGGATGTTTTCAAACAGTCTCAGGTAAGTTAGCATTCCCCTTCCTAAGAGTCCTCAATTTTCTTACCTTCTTCAGCAACACCAACAGGTCCCTGATCTTTTCTGTGACACCTAAGTTTTCCTAGCTGCTTGTCTTCTCCATGCTTACAAACGAGAGCTCCAAAATTTCCCTTAAAAAACATTACACAGCCTGGATTGAAAGTGTCCTTTACCTTTTTTTCTACTGATGATTAAAGTAGTATAAGCCCATTCTAGTCTGGGCACGGTGGCTCACGCCTGTACTCCCAGCACTTTGGGAGGCCAAGGTGGGTGGATCACTTGAGGTCAGAAGTTCAAGACCAACCTGGCCAACATGATGAAATCCCATCTCTACTAGAAATACAAAAAATTAGCTGGGTGTGGTGAGGCAGAAGAATTGATTGAACCCGGGAGGCGGAGGTTGCAGTGAGCCGAGATTGCACTGCTGCACTCCAACCTGGGTGACAGAGTGAAACTTCATCTTAAAAAAAAAAAATCGGGTCAGGCGCAGTGGCTCACGCCTGTAATCCCAGCACTTTGGGAGGCCAAGGCGGGCGGATCACGAGGTCAGGAGATCGAGACCATCCTGGTTAACACGGTGAAACCCCGTCTCTACTAAAAATACAAAAAAAAAAATTAGCCGGGTGCAGTGGCGGGCGCCTGTAGTCCCAGCTACTTGGGGGGCTGAGGCAGGAGAATGGCGTGAACCCCGGGAGGCGGAGCTTGCAGTGAGCCGAGATTACGCCACTGCACTCCGGGCTGGGCGAAAGAGTGAGACCCCGTCTCAAAAAAAAAAAAAAAAAAAAAACATCGGTAAAGTAATATAAGCCTGTTCTAGAAAATTTAGAAAATGAAAACAAATTACATAAAATCTTATTACTCTTAAACAACTTGCTATAGTTACCACTCTGACATATGTCCTTCTAGTCTTTTTTTGTTTCAGTGTACACATGGTGGCTCACACCTGAAATACCAGCACTTTGGGAGGCCAAGGCAGGAAGATTACTTGAGCTTAGGAGTTTGAGACTAGCCTGAGCAACATAGCAAGACCTTGTCTTTCCCCCAAAGAAATTTGAAAATAAGTTTTTAAAAATGTACACATGATCCCTGACTTAATGTTGGTTCAACTTAACATTTTTCTGCTTTCCGATAGTGCAAAAGCAATATGCTTTCAGTAGAAACTGCACTTTGAGTACCCATATACCCATTCTGTTTTTCACTTTCAGTATAGTATTCAGTACATTGCATGAGATATTCAATACTTTATTATAAAATAGGCTCCGTGTTAGATGAGCTATATGCTAACGTAAGATATTCTGAGCACATTTAAGGTGGGCTAGGCTAAGCTATGATGTTCAGTAGGCTAGGTGTATTAAATGGATTGTTGACCTATATTTTCAACTTGTGATGGGTTTATTGGGACATAACCCCATCATAAATCAAGGAGCATCTGTGTACCTTAACATAAAGGAGTTCTTCCTCAATGGAAGATAATGGGCAAAGAAAAAAGACTGCTTAAAGTGAGACCACATAAAACAAGAATGAAAATTTCATTGTTAATAGTGGAAAAAGAGCTCAACTGGGATTTTATTCTACAAAATGAAACTAAAAATTATGAAAATAAGTTAGTTTTATTTTTAACAATTTGATTTATATTTTCAATTTGGATTTCTCACTTATTTTTAAAATTAACATACAGTCAAGCTGACTTGTGAATTTTAACACATGTATCAATTTATGTGACCATCATCACAATAAGAATACAGAACAGTTGTACTACCCCAAAAAACATGCTATCCCTTTGTAATAACACCCAAACCTACTTTTAACCCCTGGAAACCACCAGTTCATTTTCTGTTACTATGGTTACATCTTCTAAAGAATATCACATGAATCATACAGTATGTGATTTTTTTTTTTTTTTGAGACAATGCCTCGCTCTTGTTGCCTAGGCTGGAGTGCAATGGTGTGATCTTGGCTCACTACAACCTCCGCCTCCCTGGCCTAAGAGATTCTCCTGCCTCAGCCTCCAGAGTAGCTGGAATTACAGGCGCCCACCACCACGCCTGGCTAATTTTTTATATTTTTAGTAGAGAGGGGGTTTCACCATATTGGCCAGGCTGGTCTCGAACTCCTGACCTCAGGTGATCCACCTGTCTTGGCCTCCCAAAGTGCTGGGATTACAGGCGTGAGCTACCACGCCCGGCCCAGTATGTGATATTTTGAGAATAGCTTCTTTAATTCAACATAATACCTTTGAGATTCTTCTAAGTTGCTGCGTGTTACCTGTATCAATAATTCATTCCTTTTTATTGCTGAGTAATAGTCATTGTATGGATATGCCAGTTTGTTTATCCATTCACCCCTTAAAGAATATTTAGATTTATTTTGATTTATGGTCTTATGAATAGAGCTGCTCTAAACATTTGTGTACAGGTTTTTGTATGAACATAAGTTTTTATTTCCCTGGTGTAAATACCTACAAGTGGAGTTTCAGGGTCATGTGGTAAGTGTATGTTTAAATTTATAAGACCTTGCCAAAGTAGCTGTTCCATTCCTTACCAGCGTTTGGTATTGTCAGGTTTTTTTCCATTTTTTTTAACTGACAAATGAAAATTATATATATTTATTGCATACAACATGTTTTGAAATATGTATACATCGTAGAATGGCTAAATCGAGCTAATTAACATATAT
>NW_026652282.1:47732245-47749485 GCF_009828535.3 Hylobates moloch | reverse complement strand
TTTTTTTTTTTTTTAACAGGGTCTCTCTCTGTCACCCAGTCTGGAGTACAGTGGTGTGATCTTGGCTCACTGCAGCCTTGAATTCCTGGGCTCAAGTGATCCTCCCACCTCAGCCTTTTGAGTAGCTGGGACTACGGGCATGCACCACCGTGCCCAGCTAATTTTTGTATTATTATTATTTTTTTTTTAGATAGGGTCTCCCTATGTTACCCAGGCTTGTCTCGAACTTCTAGCCTGAAACAATACTCCTGCCTTGGCTTCCCAAAGTGCTGGGATTATGGATGTAAGCCATTGCGCCTAGTCTCTATTTCCCCATTCTTAATCTAAATTCCTTGTTAAACTTTACTTATACTGGTGTAGAGTTTCTTGGCTCATCTTTATGGAGCCAGTGCCATTAAAATGCTTTTTGCATGATTTTCATTCAGACACATTCAGGAGGTGGTAAATCTTCAAACCCAGCAGAATAAGGAGCTGCAGGAGCTCTATGAACGCCTTCGGTCAATTAAAGATAGCAAAACCCAATCTACTGAGATTCCTTTGCCACCTGCATCACCACGTCGACCAAGATCTTTCAAAAGCAAACTTCGAAGCCGCCCCCAGTCCTTGACACATGTGGACAATGGCATAGTTGCTACAGGTAAATCAGTCATAAAAGTAATTTTTAAAAAATCTAGTCCAAGATTAGCAAAATTAGAAAAATGATTATAGTACAATTTATTTTTAATTAGGCTAAGATAATTTAAAGAAGTACACATTATTCTGAGATTATTTTCTGTTTTGATGTTAAATGTCCTTTTATGTAATAATGATTAGGATAATTGATAGATTGTAGAGAGAAGCTGAGTATGGTTCATGCTTTTATTTGGAAAACCAGCAGCTGGAAGCCCAATGCCAATCCCCACAATAATTTTTGAAATGTTATCAGTCAGTGGGAACTTCTGGTCTAGCATTTAGAGTTTGTTGGAGAGTTTGTTGGTAACAAGATAATCTTAAAAATATACTCGGCCGGGCGCAGTGGCTCACGCCTGTAATCCCAACACTTTGGGAGGCTGAGGTGGGCCTATTGCCTGAGGTCAGGAGTTCGAGACCAGCCTAGCTAACATGGCAAAACCCCATCTCTACTAAAAATACAAAAATTAGCTGGATGTGGTGGCAGGTGCCTGTAATCCCAGCTATTCAGGAGGCTGAGGTGGGAGAATTGCTTGAACCCAGGAAGCGGAGGTTGCAGTGAGCCGAGATCGCGCCATTGCACTCCAGCCTGGGCGACAAGTGTGAAACTCCATCTAAAATAAATATATATTCATTCTCTGGCCAGGTGCGCTGGCTCACATTTGTAATCCCAGCACTTTGGGAGGCTCGGGCAGGTGGATCACCTGAGGTCAGGAGTTCGACACCGACCTGACCAACATGGTGAAACCCCGTCTCTACTAAAAATACAAAATTAGCTGGGTGTGGTGGCACGTGCCTGTAATCCCAGCTACCTGGGAGGCTGAGGCAGGAGAATTGCTTGAACCCGGGAGATGGAGGTTGCAGTGAGCCAAGATCGCGCCACTGCACTCCAGCCTGTGCAACAAGAATGAAACTCCGTCTCAAAAAAAGAAATATATACATATATATAGATATATATGTACACACACACTCAAGAATGAAACTCCGTCTCATAAAAAGAAATATGTACATATATATACATTCATGCTCTTATCTGAAGAGATCTTTGTTTATTAGTTATAAGAATATTAGTAAAATATACTTCTTTGACTTTGAAAAATAACAGCATCAATCTCTACTTAACTAATATAGAAGTTATTAGTCAGGTCAGGCCTCTTTGGTTATATGTGCATAGTCAAGGTGGGGGTTAAGGATGTATTGTAAGGACATATGTGAAATCCCAGTAGAACTTGTCGTAGGCAGAATAATTCCCCTGCAAAATGTCCATGTGCAAATCCCTGAAACTTGTGACCATGGTAGGATATATGGCAAAGGAGAATTAAGCTTGCAGATGGGATTAAAGTTGCTAATCTGCTGACTCTAAGATAGGGAGATTATCCTGGATTATCCAGGTGGGTCCAGTGTAATCACTAGGATCTTTAAAAGTAGAAGAGAAGAAACACAGAAGAATCAGAGAAAAGGGAAACAGTGTCAGAAAGGTGCAACATTGCTGGCTTTGAAGATGGAGGAAGAGTGCCACAGACCAAGGAATGGAGGCAACTTCTGGAAGCTGGAAAGGCCAGGGAACAGATCTCTCTCATAGCCTTCAGAAGGAACACAGCCCTGGCAACACCTTGATTTTAGGCCAGTGAGGCCCATGTTAGGCTTGTAACCTAGAGAACTATAAGATCAATTTGTGTTGTTTGAAGCCACTAAGTTTGTGGTAATTAGTTACAACAACAATAGACAACTAATACAGAACCCAAGAACAGGAACTGTACTTGGATGATCTTGTAAAGACAGAATTAAGGGGTAGACTTAGATTGAAGGCAGCTCTGGGGATTTAATAGCAGAAGTACATGAACCTTCGGTCTGATGTAGTATCACTAATAGCTATACTTTATTTTATTCTGTTTCATTCCCAAATGGCTTCGTTTTATGCATAGTTTCTGCTTTCCCAAAACTGGCTGTTAGATAACATTGGTTACTCGTGATCCCAAAGCATTCTTTCACTTTCAGGTCCTTATTTAACTGACCTTTGTTAGATTCCAGGGACAGAAAATTTGACTGTCCCTGCTCATCTTTTTCATGCCAAGAAATGGGTTAGAGCCCATTGCCTGGCCTATAGTTGGGCTGTTCTACAGTCAGGTGTCCACCTGTTTCTAAGTAAGCATGGCCAGAGAAGTATGATCTCATGGTAAAAACATGTCTCTGGAGACTGTCTTTGGGATTCCTCAACTTATTTTGTGTTATAATGGATGTACCACAGTTTGTTTATCCATTCACCGGTTGGAGGACATTTGGGTTGTTTCTAGTTTGGGGTTTTACAAATAAAGCTCCCGTAAATAGTCACATACAGCTTTTTGGGTGAACATAAGTTTTCAGATCACTTGGATGAAATACCCAGAAATGAGATTGCTGCATCATATGGTATGCATATTTAACATTTTTTAAAAACTAACAAGCCATTTTCCCAAGCAGCTGTATCATTTTACATTTTGTCAGCAATGTGCGAGACTTCCAGTTTTTCTGATGCTCTTCAGCACTTGGTATTACTAGTATTCTTTTTTTAGCCAATCCAATAGGTATTTGATGATATAAAGTGGTTATTTTCTTATAATTTTCATTCCCCTAATGGTTAGTGATGTTGAGCATTTTTTTCTTGCACTTTCTTGTGATCTGTATATCCTCTGTGGTAAAGTGTTTGTTCAAGTCTTTTGCTATTGTTTTGTATCCTGTTTTATTTTTAATTGAAATTTTCATTGAGATAATTGTCGATTTACATGCAGTTAAATAATACAGAGGGATCCTATGTACCTATGTATCCTTTACTCAATTTATCCCAAAGGCAACAATTTTTGTCATTTTAGAAAATTAGGTTGTTGGTTTTCATATGGTTGATTTTTGAGAGTTTTTTCTATATTTTTGATAAAAATCCTTTGTAGGACATGTGATTTACAAATATATTATTCAAGTCTATAGCTTGTCTTTTCATTCTCTTAACAGTGTCATTGGCAGAGTGAAAGTTTATGATTTTAATAAAGTATACCTTATCAAATTTTCTTTAAAAATTGTGATTTTGGTATAATATTTAAGAACTCTGGCCGGGCGCGGTGGCTCACGCTTGTAATCCCAGCACTTTGGGAGGCCGAGGCGGGCGGATCACGAGGTCAGGAGATCGAGACCACGGTGAAACCCCGTCTCTACTAAAAATACAAAAAAATTAGCCGGGCGTGGTGGCGGGCGCCTGTAGTCCCAGCTACTCAGAGAGGCTGAGGCAGGAGAATGGCGTGAACCCGGGAGGCGGAGCTTGCAGTGAGCCGAGATTGCGCCACTGCACTCCAGCCTGGGCGACAGAGCGAGACTCCGTCTCAAAAAAAAAAAAAAAAAGAACTCTGGCTAAACACAGGTCACAAAGATTTTCCTCTATGTTTTCTCCTAAAAGTTTAATAGTTTTATGTTTACATTTAGATTTATGACACATTTGGAATTACTTTTTGTATAAGGTGTGAGGTTTTGGGTGAGGTTCTTTTTTGCATATTGATATTCAATTATTACATTACCATTTGTGGAAAAGACCGTCCTTTCTCCATTGAATAGCTTTTGTACCTTTTTGAAAAATCAATTAGCCATATATGTGTCAGTCTCTTTCTGGACTCTTTATTCTGTTCCAATTAATCTATGTGTCTGTCCTTTCACCAATACCATACTATTTTGATTATTGTAGTTTTATAGCAACTTTTAAAATTATTATTGTTAAAATTAGGTATTATGTTTCCTGAAACTTTGTTTTTTTTCAAAACTGTTTTAGCTACTCTACTTCCTCTTCCTTTTCATATAAATTTTAGAATCAGCTTGACTATATCTAAAAAAATCCTGCTGTGATTTTGATTGGAATTATGTTAAATCTATGTATCAATTTTGGGGAGAATTGACATTTTTACTGTGCTGAGTCTTCCAGTCAATAAACATAGGCTATCTCTCCTTTTTTTGTCTTTTTTTTTAACTTTTATTTTAGGCTCAGGGGTACATATGCAGGTTTGTTATGTAGGCAAATTGCATGTCATGGGGGTTTGGTGTACAGTTTATTTCTCCAGGTCTTCTTAGATATGTTTTATCTGCTTTTTATAGTTTTCAGCTTACAGATTCTGTATGTGTTTTGATTTATTTATACCTAAGGATTTATTTTATTTCTACAGGGTTTCCAATCATACATTGGTAGAGAAATATGATTAATTTTTGTATATCAACCTTACATCTGAAGATTTTGCTAAACATGTTTGTTCTAGAAGTTTTCTTATAGATCTTTGGGATTTTTTGAGTGAGCAATTATGTCATCTGCGAATACAGACTTTTTTGTTTCTCCCTTTTTAATCTTTATGCCTTTTATTTCTTCTTATTATTGTACTAGCTAAAACTTTATATTGGACATCCTTGCCTTGTTCTTCCAAGGAGAAAGCCTTCTGTCTTTTTTTTTTTGAGACGGAGTCTCGCTCTGTTGCCCAGGCTGGAGTGCAGTGGCGCGATCTCGGCTCACTGCAAGCTCCGCCTCCCGGGTTCACGCCATTCTCCTGCCTCAGCTTCTCCGAGTAGCTGGGACTACAGGTGCCCGCCACCACGCCCAACTAATTTTTTTTTTTTTGTATTTTTAGTAGAGACGGGGTTTCACCGTGGTCTCGATCTCCTGACCTCGTGATCCGCCCGCCTCGGCCTCCCAAAGTGCTGGGATTACAAGCGTGAGCCACCACGCCCGGCCAAGCCTTCTGTCTTTTGCCATAAATTATAATGTTAACTGTAAGTTTTTGTAGATGCCCTTTATTAATTTAAGTTCAATAAGTATGTTGGTTTACAGTTTTCATCTTTTTGTTTTATATTTTGAAAATTTTGATACTATCTTTTTCTGGTTTGATATCAGGGAAAAGCTGCCTTATAAATGAGTTGGAAAGTAAATATTTCTTTTGCTTCTTTACTTTTAATTTTTTTAAAAAATTACAGTTTTATTGAGATATTTCACATATCATAATGTTCACTTATTTAACTTATACAATTTACAGACTTGTGCAGCTATTACCACAATTTGATTTTGGAATGTTTTCAACATTCCACAAAGAAACATGTACATATTCATAGTCATCCCTCATTGTAGCTCCTCTACCCCAAACCCCCAACCACAGGCCCCAGGCAACCACAAATCTGCTTTCTGTTTCTATAGATTTGCCTATGCCGAAACATTTTGTATCAATACAGTTACACAATAATATGTGGTTTTGTGACTGGCTTCTTTTACTTACAAGGTTTTTGGGAGTCAAACATTTTATAACATGTATCAGTACTTTGTTTTTTATTGCTGCATAATATTAAAATGTATGTTTGTCCATTAGAACACTTTCATCACCTCAACAAGAAACCCCTTTTCTATGAGTAGTAGCCCCCCAATTTATTCCCGCTTCCCCCATCCTTCAGCCTCATCAATCACTAAAGTATTTTTTGTCTCTATAGATTTGCCTGCTCTTTTTTTGGGAGGCCAAGGCAGGAGGATTGCTTGAGCCCAGGAGTTTGAGACCAGCCTGGGCAACAAAGTGAGACCCCATCTCTATAAAATTAGCCAGGCATGGTGGCGCACGCCTGTAGTTCCAGCTACTCAGAAGGCTGAAGCAGGAGGATTGCTTGAGCCTAGGAAGTTGAGGCTGCAGTGATCCATATTCACGCCATTACACTCCAGCCTGGGCAACAGAGCAAGACCTGTCTCAAAAAAATAAAATAAAATAAATAAAATAAAATAAGATTTGCCTACTCTGGACAGTTCATGTAAATGGAATCATACATTATGTGGTCTTTTGTGACTTTTTTCACTTAGCATAGTATTTACAAAGTTTAACTGTGTTGTAACATGTGTTGGTACTTCATTTCTTTTTGTTGCCAAATAATACTCCATTGTATGGATATGCCACATTTTATTCATTCATCAGTGATTAGACATTTGTGTTGTTTTCTATTTTTTTGCTATTATGAATAATGCCGCTATGAACAGTTGTGTTCAAATTTTTATGTGGACATATGTTTTTGTTTCTCTTGGATAGATATGTAGGAGTGGAATTGCTGGATGACATGGGAACTCTATGTTAAGCTTTTGAGGAATTACCGGACTTTTTTTCCAAAATAGCTGCACCATTTTACAGTCCCACCAGCAGGGCATGAGGGTTCAACAACTCAACAATAAAAGATTCAAAAATCCAATTTTAAAATGGGTAAAAGATTCAAATAGGCATTTTTCTAAAGAAGACATGTGAATGACTGATAAATACATGAAAAGATGTTCTATAACATTAGTTATTAAGGAAATGTAAATCAAAGGCACAATGAGATACAACTTTACACCCACTTAAAATGGCTGAAATTTAAAAAGGCAATTCCCAAGGACATAGGACATATGAGGTGAAAAAAAGAAAAAAAATTTTTTTGACAGTAACAAGTGTTGGAGAGAATGTAGAGAAATTGTTGAGTTGTGAGTAAGGACTAGAGCCTTACTGGATATGATTTTGCAAATATTATCTCCTATTCTTAGATTGTCTTTTCACTTTCTTGATAGTGTCTTTTGAAGCACAAAAAGTTTTTAATGGTTATAAAATCTAATCTGTTTCTTTTCTTTTGTTACTTGTGCTTTTACTGTCATATCTAAAATTCCGTTGGCTCACCATTGACTCTATAGTAATTGAAAAGAAAGAGAAAAAAGAAAAAAATCTATTGCCTAACTTAAGATCACAAAGATTTATTCCTATAATTTCTTTTGTTTGTTTGTTTGTTTTGTTTTGTTTTGAGATAGAGTCTCACTCTGTCTCCTAGGCTGGAGTGCAGTGGTGCGATCTCGGCTCACTGCAACCTCCGCCTCCCAGGTTCAAGCGATTCTCCTGCCTTAGCCTCCTGAGTAGCTGGGACACAGGCGTGTGCCACCACACCCCACTAATTTTTTATTTTTAGTAGAGACGGGGTTTCACCATGTTGGCCAGGCTGGTCTCAAACTCCTGACCTCAGGTGATCTGCCCACCTTGGCCTCTCAAAGTGCTGGGATTACAGGCATGAGCCACCGCACCCGGCCTATTCCTATATTTTCTTCTAGGAGTTTTATAGTGAATCTCTTACATTTAGTTCTTTTTTTTTTTTTGAGACAGAGTCTCACACTGTCACCCAGGCTGGAGTGCTGTGGCACAATCTCAGCTCACCGTAACCTCCACCTCCCAGGTTCAAACGATTCTCCTGCCTCAGCCTCCTAAGTAGCTGGGACTACAGGTGCACGCCATCACGCCTGGCTAATTTTTATATTTTTAGTAGAGACAAGGTTTCACCATGTTGGCCAGGCTGATCTCGAACTCCTGACCTCAGGTGTTTCACCTGCTTCAGCCTCCCAAAGTGCTGGGATTACAGGCCTGAGCCACTGCGCCTGGCTACATTTAGTTCTTTGATCCATTGTGAGTTAATTTGTGCATGTGGTGTGAGTTAAAGATCCAGATTCTTTTTTTTTTTTTTTTTTTGGTATGTGGATATCTCCTTGTCCTAGCACTTTTTGTTGAAAAGACTATTTTTCCCCTATCGAGTTGTCTTGGTACCCTTATTGAAAATCAACTGACCATAAATGGATAGATATATTTCTGTAATCTTAATTCTATTCCGTTGATCTCTGTGTCTGTCCTTATGCCAATCCCATACTGTCTTGATTCCTATAGCTTATCATGTGTTTTGAAATTGTAAATTGAGTTCTCTAAATTTGTTCTTCTCTTTCATGATTGTTTTGACTATTCTGGGTAATTTGAATTTTCATATAAATTTTAGAATCAGCTTATCAATTTCTGAAAAAAAAGTTGGAATTTAGATAAAGTATTGACTCTATATATCAATTTGGGGAGTATTGTTATCTTTAAAATGTTGTCTTCCAATCTGTGAACATGGGATGTCTTTCTGTTTATTTAGATTGTCTTTAAATTTCTTTCTTTCTTTCTTCTTTTTTTTTTTTTTTTTTTTTTTTTTGAAACAGAGTCTCTCTCTGTCACCCAGGCTGGAGTGCAGTGGCATGATCTCAGCTTACTGCAACCTCTGCCTCCTGGGTTTAAACAATTCTCATGCCTCAGCCTCCTGAGTAGCTGGGATTACAGACGTGCACCACCACACCTGGCTAATTTTTCTATTTTTAGTAGAGACAGGGTTTTGCCACGATGGCCAGGCTGGTCTTGAACTCCTGGCCTCATGTGATCCACCCATCTCAGCCTCCCAAAGTGCTGGGTTTACAGTCATGAGCCACCACGCCCAGCCAGGTTGTCTTTAAATTTCTTTCAACAATCATTTTTAGTTTTTAGTGTATAAGTCTTGTGCTTATTATTATTATTATTATTATTATTTTGAGACAGGGTCTCACTCTGTTGTCCAGGGTTGAGTGTAGTGGCATGATCATCGTTCACTGCAGCCTCAACCTCCTGGTCTCACTCAAGTGATCTTTCTGCCTCAGACTCCCAAGTAGCTGAGACTACAGGCACATGCCACAATGTCCTGCTATTTTTTTTTTCATTTGTTTTAGAGACAAGGTCTCCTTATGTTGCCCAGGCTGGTCTTGAACTCATGTATGCTAAAGAAAAGTATGTATTCTGCTGTTGTTGGGTGGAATGTTCCATATATGTCTGTTAGGCCTCGTTGGTTTAGAGAGCTGTTGAAGTCTTCTATTTCTCTGTTGATCATCTGCCTAGTTCTATCAGTTATTAAAAGTGGGTTATAGAAGTCTCCAACTGGCAGGGCGTGGTGGCTCATGCCTGTAATCCCAGCACTTTGGGAGGCCGAGGTGGGTGGATCACAAGGTCAGGAGATCGAGACCCTCCTGGCTGACATGGTGAAACCCCATCTATACTAAAAATACAAAAAATTAGCCCAATGTGGTGGCAGGTGCCTGTAGTCCCAGCTACTCAGGAGGCTGAGGCAGGAGAATGGCGTGAACCCAGGAGGCAGAGCTTGCAGTGAGCCAAGATCTTGCCACTGCACTCCAGCCTGGGCGACAGAGCACTCCAGCCTGGGCAACAGAGTGAGACTCCATCAAAAAAAAAAAAAAAAAAAAAGAAGTCTCCAACCATTGTTGAATTTCTCCCCTCAATTCTGTCAATTTTGCTTTGTGTATTTTAGAACACAGTTGCACATATGTTTATAATTGTTATGTCTTCTTAATTTATATTTCATTTTCTTTGGCTGAAGGAGAATTATTATTATTATTTGTCCAGAAAACTGAAAAGTCTACATTTAACCCAGCTTAATAGGAAGATTTTTTTTTTTTTTTTTAGACAGAGTTTCGCTCTTGTTGCCCAGGCTGGAGTGCAATGACGCGATATCAGCTCACTGCAACCTCCGCCTCCCAGGTTCAAGCGATTCTCCTGCCTCAGCCTCCCTAGTAGCTGGGATTACAGGCATGTGCCACCACACCCAGCTAATTTTGTATTTTTAGTAGAGATGGGGTTTCTCTATGTTGGTCAGGCTGGTCTCAAACCCCTGACCTCAGGTGATCCGCCCGCCTCGGCCTCCCAAAGTGCTGGGATTACAGGCGTGAGCCACCGCGCCCGGCCCATGGGGAAGTTCTTAAGCCTTTGCCTTTTCCAGCTTGGCAATGAGAGCCAGAGATTTTGGACTCAGGATATTGCCTCCCTAGTGACAGTGGATCTCATCCTGTCTGTCATTGTCATTGGTTCTGGTGGCTTCCACCAGCTTAGCCAAAGCTCTTTTGTCTGCCAAGTTAATCTGTGTGAAGGCGACAGTGGTGCAAGTCTTCCTGTGGACTAAATATCCCAATCTTCTCTTCCCTTTGTATTTTATGATGCAGGGCAGGCAGGAAGACAGCTAGCTCTATGAGATCCATTGTCACATGCAGTCACCACCAGCTGAGCTTTCTTGTTCTCCACCAAGGTGGTGACAGCGTTAATCCCTGCTCAAAGGCCTTAGTGGAGACATCCCTCTGGCAACTTTCTTCTCAGTCTGGGCCAATGATCTTCTTGCTTTGTCTCTAGTCTGTCCTTATAGGCCAGCTTAAGCAGTTGTGTAGCTATTTGGCAGTCCAAAGCCTAGGTAAATTGGTTATTTGCAGGAGGCACTTTCAGCCGCTTATAGAAGATAGATAGCTCCTTACCGCTGCAACCTGATATAGCAGGGCCATTTGACAAAGTGGGTGAGGTCCCTTTAGGGCTGGATGTCCTGTCCAGTGCCAAAATTCTTAGGCCTTTTCTCAAACGGGACTCATCACCTTCTTCGCCTCCTGCTTCCTCACAATAGCAGGAGAGGGGGCCATCTTCTTCCACTTAGCCTTCATTCCTTTTGGCATTTTGAATGGCTAGAGGAGAGATTATTTCTGATATTAGTACAACCAATCCAGCTTTCTTTTGGTTACTGCTTGCATGCCATATCTTTTTATATTCTTTTACTTTGAATGTATTTCTGTCTTTAAATCAGAATTGTGTTTATTGTTATCATATATAGTTAAATCATGTTTTTTATTCTGTCAATCTCTGTCTTTTGATTGGGGCATTTAAATCATTTCCATTTAATGTAAGGTAGGATTTATGCCTGTCATTTTGTTATCTTTGTTTTCTATATATCTTCGATTTTTTTCTTTTTTTCCTCATCCTCTGACTCTCCTTATTCCTGCCTTCTTTTATGTTAAATAGATATTTTCCAGTGTAGCATTTAAATTCTATTGTGTCTTTTTATATATATATATATATTATTATTATACTATACTTTTTTTTTTTGAGACAGAGTCTCACTCTGTCACCCAGGCTAGAGTGTAGTGGTGCAATCTCTGCTGACTGCAACCTCCATCTCCCGGGTTCAAGTGATTCTTCTGCTCAGCCTCCCAAGTAGTTGGGACTACAGGTGCATACCACCATACCTGGCTAATTTTTGTATTTTTAGTAGAGACGGGGTTTTGCCACATCGGCCAGGTTGGCCTCAAACTCCTGACTTCAGGTGATCCGCCTACCTCAGCCTCCCAGAGTGCTGGAATTACAGGCGTGAGCCACCATGCCCGGCCTATTATACTATACTTTTCATTTTTCTTCTTTTTTGAGACAGAGTCTCGCCCTGTCACCCAGGCTGGAGTGCAGTGGTGCGATCATAGCTCACTATGACCTCAAACTCCCGAGCTCAAGTTATCCTCCCACATCAGCCTCCTGAGTAGCTGGGACCATAGGCGCATGCTACCATGCCCAGCTAATTAAAAAAAAAATTTTTTTTTTAAATACAGGCTCTCACTGTATTGTCCAGGCTGGCCTCAAGCTCCTGGGCTTAAGCAATCCTCCTACCCAGCCTCCCAAATTGCTGGTATTAACAGGTGTGAGCCAAAGTACCTGGCCCTATATTATTATTTTCTTACATTTTTCAGTTATTTTCTTGTGGTAGCCACAATGAGCCTCTTAATTTAAAAGCAATATAGTTCAGTTTTTTTGTGTGTTTTTTGTTTGTTTTGAGATGAAGTTTTGCTCTTGTCGCCCAGGCTGGAGTGCAATGGTGTGACCTTGGCTCACTGCAACCTCTGCCTCCCAGGTTCAAGCGATTCTCCTTCCTCAGCCTCCTGAGTAGCTGGGATTACAGGTACCTGCCACCATGCGCAGCTAATTTTTGTATTTTTAATAGAGACAGGGTTTCACCATGTTAGCCAGGCTGGTCTCGAACTCCTGACCTCAGGTGATCCACCCACCTCAGCTTCCCAAAGTATTGGGATTACAGGCGTGAGCCACCACACCCAGTCATGTTTTTTTGTTTGTTTGGTTGGTTGGTTGGGTTTTTTTAAGATGGGGTCTTGCTCTGTTGCCCAGGCTGCAGTTCAGTGGCGCGATCTCAGCTCACTGCAACCTCTGCCTCTGGGTTCAACCGATTCTCCTGCCTCAGCTACCTGAGTAGCTGGGATTACAGGTGTGCGTCACCATGCCCGGCTAATTTTTTTGTATTTTTAGTAGAGATGGGGTTTCACCATGTTGGCCAGACTGGTCTCAAACTCCTAACCTCAGGTGATCCACCTGCCTTGGCCTCCCGAAATGCTGGATTACAGGTGTGAGCCACCTCGCCTGGCCTCTAGTTCAGTTTAATATTAAATTAACTTCAATGGTACACAAAACATTTCTCTAATATATATGTGTGTGATACATACACACACATATTCCCTCACAACTTCTTTGTACTATTATTGTTATACACATTACATCTTTACATGTTATAAGCTCTTTGACGCAATTTTATAGTTATTGCTTTATGCAGTTGACTTTGAAATCAGATAGGAAAAGTTGAGTTATAAATACAAAGTACATTTATACATTTATATTTACCTATGTAGTTCTCTTCAGCAGTGTGCTTTATTTTTTCATGTAGATTTGAGTAACTATCTAGCATTCTTTTATTTCATCCTAAAGGACTCACTTTAATATTTCTTGTAAATTAGGTCAGTTAGCAATGAATTTCCAGTTTTTTATTAGAAGTGTTTCTATTTTTATTTTTTTTCCATTTATGGAATTTGTTTTTAAAAAACAAGGACATAAAGGACTAGCTTAAATTGGATCAAAGGCTGTTAAAGGGCCTGGTACAATTCAACTTATAAGGTATGAAAAAGCGTGCCTGTGTTTCGTTTGGTGAGTAGAAAATAAGAAGGAAATTTTGGTGATTTCCAATTCAAGTGTGTCACTGCTGTGACAGCTTCCAGATCACAGAAACATCTGGTATTCTTAATACCTTCTATTCTGGCCCAGGTTAAATTTCTTTAATTATATACAACAAGTAGAATCCTATTTTAATAGGAACTCTAAAATAGCTAGCTATTTAAAACTCTTCTCTTTATTGAAGCTTCCTTTTCAGCCATAAAGTTGATAGAAAAAATACTGAAAAGTACAAAATTGAAAAAATTATTTTGCTTAATAAGTCTATTAATAAAGTTTTATTTTATTTTATTTTATTTTATTTTTGAGGCGGAGTCTCGCTCTGTCGCCCAGGCTGCAGTGCAGTGGTGCGATCTCCGCTCACTGCAAGCTCCGCCTCCCGGGTTCATGCCATTCTCCTGCCTCAGCCTCTCCGAGTAGCTGGGACTACGGGCGCCCGCCACCACGCCCGGCTAATTTTTTTGGTATTTTTAGTAGAGACGGGGTTTCACCGTGGTCTCGATCTCCTGACCTCGTGATCCGCCCGCCTCGGCCTCCCAAAGTGCTGGGATTACAAGCGTGAGCCACCGCGCCCGGCCAATAAAGTTTTATTTTATGCAATAAGACACCTAAAAATTTGAAAGGCAAAATCATTCTTGTAAAATAAATCAAAACCATTTAGATTTAGACTTTCTAGGATTTTGGGAAATAATGTAAAAAAATAAAGATTCCATTTGTTTTGTTTTTGAGATAGGGTCTCACTCTGTCCCTCAGGCTGAAGTGTAGTGGTGCCATCACAGCTCACTGCAGCCTCGACCTCCTGGGCTCAAGTGATCCTCCCACCTCAGCCTCCCAAGTAGCTGGGACTACAGGTGCACACTACCATGCCCAGCTAATTTTTTTTTTAAATAGACATAGGGTCTCCTTATGTTGCCTACGCTGGTCTACAGCTTCTGAGCTCAAGTGATCTGCCCACATCAGCCTCCCAAAGTGCTGGGATTATTTAGGAAAGGTCTTATTCTAAAAATGCTTGGTTCAATGGAAATTCAGATTTTTTAGTATTCTTTGTATTCCAGTCATCAAGAAGAACTAGTTATTAGAATGAGCATTGAAAGCATAAAGTTCCTTTTGCATGTTCCCAAGAGTTAGTCATCTTCCATTTTTCAAATCTTTTTCACAACAAATATTTTGCTTTTGATACTTAACATTAGGTCTCTGAAATAAAGAATAGGTAAACAAAAGAGTAAATCTAGAGGCATGGCTACTTTACTGTTATAACTGGTTATTTCCAAATCTCAGTTGTATGTACCTTATCCACTTCTACCCTGGTATATAGACTAGCTTTTGTCCGCCTTTGAACTCTCACAACTGAACAGTTGGCTCCCAAAAGACAGTGCACAGTTTGGTGCCCTTAACTCTATTACATACTTTTCACAAGACACATTTCTTTTTCTATAGATTAAAATTCACCTATAGAAAACTGTTACTCATTTTCTTAAAACATAACAATCTCCAACTGCATGCAGAGCATGATATCTATTACTATGAGAAGGTCACCCTCTTCAAGGAGTTTATAGCACAGTGTTGTGTGTGGATCTCCTTCATTTTTTTTTTTTTTTATGGAGATGGAGTCTCGTTTTGTTGCCCAGGCTGGCACGATCTCGGCTCACTGCAACCTCCACCTCCCGGGCTCAAGTGATTCTCCTGCCTCAGCCTCCCGAGTAGCTGGGATTACAGGCGCCCGCCACTATGCCTGGCTAATTTTTCTATTTTTAGTAGAAACAGGGTACCACCATGTTGGCCAGGCTGATCTCGAACTCCTGACCTCAAGTGATCTGCCTGCTTCAGCCTCCCAAAGTACTGAGATTACAGGTGTGAGCCACTGCGCCTGGCCGAGTCTCCTTCATTTTTGAAAGATTTAGGTGAATTCTTCTTTGATAGTCTTACTCTTTCAACACTTTGACAGTGTCATCCCATTGTCTTTTGGCCTGTATGGTTTCCGATGAGAAGTCAGCTCTTAATTTTATTGAAGTCCCTTATACATGACAAGTCTATTTTTTATCTTCTTTAAAGATTTTCTTTTTGTCTTTGATTTTCATCAATTTGATTATGAGTGTCTAGGTATGGATCTCATTACATTTACTTTAGTTATAGTTAACTGAGCTTCTTGAATGTGTAAATTAATATTTGTCATTCAGTTTTGGAAATTTGGAGTTATTATTTATTCTGATATTTTTTCTGCCCTTTTCTATTTTTGGAACTCCTATTATGCATATTTGTCATGCTTGATGGTGTCCAACAGGTCTGTGAGGCTCTTTCACTTTTTTAATTTTTTAATTTTTTATTTTATCTATCTATTTATGAGACAGAGTCTCATTTTGTGAATTTATTTATGAGACAGAGTCTCACTTTGTTACCCAGGTTGGTGTGTAGTCATGTGATCTTGGCTCACTGCAACCTCCACTTCCCAGGTTCAAGCAATTCTCGTGCCTCAGCCCCCCAAGTAGCTGGGATTAGAGATGTGCACCACCACACCCGGCTAATTTTTGTATTTTTAGTAGAGGCAGGGTTTCACCATGTTGGCCAGGCTGATCTCGAACTCCTGACCTCAAGTGATCTGCCTGCCTTGGCCTCCCATAGTGCTGGGATTACAGGCGTAGCCACCACACCCGGCCTCTTTCTTTTCTTTTTTTTTTAATTCATTTTTATTTCTGTTCTTCAAAGTTGATTTCTTCATTAACCTGTTTTCTTGTTGGTTGATTATTTCTTTTTCCCACTAAAATCTCTTAATGGGCCCCTCTATATAATTTTTCACTTCAGATACTATATTTTTAAGCTCTAGAATTTGCTTTTTAAAAACAACTTCCATCTCTAGTCTCTATTTGGTGAGATATTGTTGTCACACTTTCCTTTAATTTTTTTAGGCATAGTTTCCCTAAGTTTGGATATACAGTTTGTCCCTTGGTATATGCGGAGATCAGTTCCAGGACTCCTGCGTATGCCAAAATCCACACAGTCAAGTTCCACAGGTGGCCCTGAGGAATGCACATACATACAAAATGTCAGCCCTCCATATATGCAGGTTTCACATCCCAGAATACTGTATTTTCAATCCATATTTGGTTGAAAACAATCCACATGTAAGTGGACCTGCACAGTTCAAACCTGTTTTGTTCAAGGGTCAACTGTATTTATAATAGCTTTGTCTACTAAGTCCAAAATATAGGCCCCCTCCAGGATGTTTTTGTTGGGTCCCCTTTTTTCCTGCATGTCATACTTTCCTGTTTCTTTGCATGTCTCTTAATTTTGTGGTGCAAACTGGACATTTTAAATAATATATTAAAGAACTCTAGTATCAGATTCTTCTACCCCTCAAGGGTTGTTGTTGTTTTTCTTGTTGCTAATTATTTAGTGATTTTCCTGGACAAATTTTACATTCCCTGCAGTGTATGGCCATTGAATTCTCTGCTAGATTTTCTTTTTCAAAGAGCCATGGCTGGAGTGTAGTGGCGTGATCTAGTTCACTGCAGCCTCAAACTCCTGGGCTCAAGCAATCCTCCCACCTCAGCTTCCCTAGTACCTGGGACTAATAGGTGCATGCCACAACACATGGCAATTTTTTTTTTTTTAAGAGACCGAGCCTTGCTCTGTCACCAGACTGGAGTGCAGTGGTGCGATCTCGGCTCACTGCAACCTCCGCCTCCTGGGTTCAAGCGATTCCCCTGAGGCTACTCATACGCAGCCTTATGAGTAGCTGGGACCGCAGGCACGTGCCACCATGCCCAGCTAATTTTTTGTGTGTATTAGTAGAGACAGGGTTTTACCATGTTAGCCAGGATAGTCTTGATCTCCTGACCTCATGATCCACCCGCCCCAAAGTGCTGGGATTACAGGCATGAGCCACCATGCCTGGCCCACATGGCTATTTTTTTTTTTTTTTTTTTTTTT
>NW_026652282.1:47728407-47732197 GCF_009828535.3 Hylobates moloch | reverse complement strand
ACCCAGCTAATTTTTGTATTTTTAGTAGAGACAGGGTTTCACCATGTTGGCCAGGCTGGTCTTGAACTCCTGACCTCATGATCCGCCCACCTCAGCCTCCCAAAGTGCTGGGATTACAGGCGTGAGCTACCACACCCAGCCAGGCCTGTTCTTTTTTAGTAGAGACGGGATTTCACCATGTTGGTCAGGCTGGTGCTCAACCCCTGACCTTGTGATCTGCCTGCCTCGGCCTCCCAAAGTGCTAGGATTACAGGCGTGAGCCACGGTGCCTGGCCGCCTGTTCTTAAATTCTTAAGTCACTTACTTGTAATGTTTTGATGTATTTGTTGATTCCTTCAAGTGGCTAATTCCATCCATTTGTATGGCTGTTACTAGTTTCATGTTATTTCCAGGTTGTTGGACAATACTTCACAGTAAGCTCCATATTGTACAGACTTTGGAACCAAATGATCTAGCTTTGAATCTGGCTCTGCTACTTACTAGTTCTGTGACCTTGGGCAAGTTACTTAGCCTCTCTGCCCTAGTTTTCTCATCTATAAAATTGGAGAAATTGGTATCTATGTTGTAGAGTTGTTATATGAGGACTAAAGGTAAAGTCTTTGTACTTTTTTGAGCCTGTTTATTTTTTCTTTTTTTTGGGGGGGGGGGATGGACTCTTGCTCTTTCACCCAGGCCGGAGTGCAGTGGCATGATCTCGGCTCACTGCAAGATCTGCCTCCCGGGTTCACGCCATTCTCCTGCCTCAGCCTCCCGAGTAGCTGGGACTACAGGCACCCGCCACCACGCCTGGCTATTTTTTGTATTTTTAGTAGAGACGGGGTTTCACCATGTTAGCCAGGATGGTCTCCATCTCCTGACCTCGTGATCTGCCCGCCTCAGCCTCCCAAAGTGCTGGGATTACAGGCATGAGCCACCGCGCCCGGCCTTTTTTTTTTTTTTTTTTTTTGAGACAGGATCTCACTCTGTCGCCCAGGCTGGAATGCAATGGTGCAATCATGACTCAATGTAGCCTGGACCTCCCAAGCTCTAGCGATCCTCCCACCTCAACCTCCTGGGTAGCTTGCACTACAGGTGCATGCCACCATGCCCAGATAATTTTTGTAATTTTTGTAGACATGGGGTTTCGCCATGTTGCCCAGACTGGTCTCAAACTCCTGAGTTCAAACAATCTGCCCGCCTTGGCCTCCTAGGAGCTTCAGTTTTCTTATCTGTAAAAGGAACAAGAGTATGTGGCATGTCCAACCACTTAGTAGTCAGAAGCTGTTATTATTCCTAGCACCATTCATTAAGAGCCAGCACTGCACTACAAGGTAATGTAGTTCATATCATTAGCAATAGCTATTATATTCCTGGGATTTACAAAAACTAGGTGATTGTTTTTAGTTATGAAAGATTCTGTGGCTCACGCCTATAATCCCAGCACTTTGGGAGCTGAGGTGGGCGGATCACCTGAGGTCGGGAGTTCAAGACCAGCCTGACCAACATGGAGAAATCCCGTCTCTACTAAAAAACAAAATTAGCCAGGCATGGTGACACATGCCTGTAATCCCAGCTACTCGGGAGGCTGAGGCAGGAGAATTGCTTGAATCCGGGAGGCAGAGGTTGCGGTGAGCTGAGATCGTGCCATTGCCCTCCAGCCTGGGCAACAAGAGTGAAACTCCGTCTCAAAAGGAAAAGAAAAGAAGGATTCTGTGGAATATTGCACATAGATCTTCTGTGTTTTTTTTTTCCTTTTCTTGCGTTTGCCTGTTCAATTGTCAGCACTGGGCAGTGTTGCATGGCAGTTAAGAGAACAGACTTTAGAGGAGTAGAATCCTGGCCCTACAACTTTGTATCTGTGTCTCTGTGAGCAAGTTGCTTTAATATTTCTGAGCCTCACATTCCTCATCAGCAAATGGGGCATGATCATATCTACCATTTAGGATCTCCATAGTATTAGAAAAACATATTGTAAAGCTTTGTAAATAGTAGCAGTGTCAGCCAGGCGCAGTGGCTCACACCTATAATCCCAGCACTTTGGGAGGCTGAGGCGGGCAGATCACCTGAGCTCAGGAGTTCAAGACCAGTGTGGCCAACATGGTGAAACCCTGTCTCTACAAAAAATACAAAAATCAGCTGGATGTGGTGGTGCACGCCTGTAGTCCCAGCTACTTGGGGGGCTGAGGTGGGAAGATGGCTTGAGCCCAGGAGGTCATGGCTGCAATGAGCCAGGATTGCAGCACTCCACTCCACCCTGGGTGACAGAGCAAGACCCTGTATAAAAAAAGAAAAAGTAGCTGTGTCATTACTGTGTTGTCATTGCCATTGGATTTCAGTTGGGTCTATATGTTTTCACCCTAACTTCTCAAGATAATACCAGAATGTACTAGGTATCCGGCTGGGCGTGGTGGCTCACACCTGTAATCCCAGCACTTTGGGAGGCTGAGGCGGGCAGATCAGTTGAGGCCAGGAGTTTGACACCAGGCTGGCCAACATGATGAAACCCCATCTCTACTAAAAATACAGAAATTAGCCAGGCATGGTGGTGGGCGCCTGTAATCCCAGCTACTCTCAGGAGGCTGAGGTGGGATGATTGCTTGAACCTTGGAGACAGAGGTTACAGTGAGCCGAGATTGCAGACTACACCCCAGCCTGGGCGACAGAGCGAGACTCCATCTCAAAAAAAAAAAAAAAAATTGTACTAGTTATCAACCAGCTTGAGGTCTTCTGGTGTTTTTGAAGAACTGAAGCCACTTCCTCACGCTAGCTTATGAATATGCTTAGGAAGGGTCAGCCAGTCTGGGATTCCCATTTCCACTGAGTATCTCTGTTTTTAACAGGGCTCTTCAGATGGAGTTTCTAAATCCCTGGAGCTTCATCAAGGTCGGTCTCGCTCCCAGGTAAATGGAAACAGTGGCGCATTGATCAAGGAAGAGAAGAGTGATCATCGTCTTCCAGCTCCATCACAATGTGCCTTATCCAGAGACAGCAATGAGTGTAATAATGGTAACCGCTACCTCCCTATGAATAATAGGGAGAAGAACCACTTACAAGAGCAAAAGCTAGAAACTGTGGCACAACGGAAAGAGGACTGACAAGCTGAAGATGGCTTCACCAAACCAGGAAGAGGGAAAAACTTTTACTTTTCTGATTTTAGGCCCAAGCTAGAGGAGGATATAAATGCTTACCCTAGATTTCTCCAGGATTTTGGTGGGATGTCCTATTGTGTCCATCTTTTCCCCTTCCCTGCCTTTTTCTGGGACTTCAGATTCAGTGGTCTGTTTCTGGAGAAGTTCTGGTCAAAGATGAATGGCATCTTTGATGATCAAAGATGAATGGCAGTAAGAAGTTCTGGTCAAAGATGAATGGCAGTAAGACTAGCTCCTAGTCTCAAATTGAATATATAGCACCAATAGTTTATCTCCTCTGGGAGCCTAGTAAGGGAGCTGTCAGAAATTGGGTATCATCACATAAGGTCCTACAGAAAAGCTCTAGCTTTGGTTTTTCTGAGCATTTATAATGATACTCATTATCACAGACTTATATGATAAACCTCTGAGGTTGTGGGGACAGCTGTGGCTTCCTGAGGTTTTTTTTTTTTTCTCTATGAAGTGGTATCTGCCTCTTCTTCACTCCTTCTTCCAACTTACCTACCCCTGGATTTTGTACCACCACCTCTAGCTTTGGCCTGACAATCAGATAGGTAGATGTTTTCAGAAAAGTAAGGTAGTATTGGTTATTTTAATTTTAATTTTTTATTTTATACACTTCAAAAAAACTATCAATGGCCTTTGTACTGGGGGATTCAAGT
>NW_026652282.1:47710444-47725882 GCF_009828535.3 Hylobates moloch | reverse complement strand
CCTGACCTCGTGATCCGCCCGCCTCAGCCTCCCAAAGTGCTGGGATTACAGGCTTGAGCCACTGCGCCCAGCTGAGATGAACTTTTTCTAATTGGAGGACAAATTGTGGAAGGTGGGGTCTGATCTTTGCTTCACCACTTGAAGAGACTGTCATCCTTCATCTGAGGTTCCATTTCTAGCTTTTATGTGACCTCTCTTGAACAAAGTCATTTGGGAACCCCCAGAAATGACCCCTTTACGTTGTAGGACCATAAGCAAAACACTCTGGTTGTGTATAGTCACTGATCCCCAAGGACTTGCAGTTTTTTATTTCTGCTGGTGTGTCTTGGGATCAGCTTATAACTCCTACTCTTACTTAGTCAGTGACCAGTCCAGTCTGGTCTGGACCAGGCCTGACAAACTTCTGCTCACTTGCATCATTTTCATTCTGAGCCAGTAAGACTTTGGGTAGACTTTAAAGCCCAAGAATTGGTACTTGCTTTGGCTAGTGACAATTGATTTTTGTCTCCATCTTGATTTCTGACATCATTGGCCAAGTCACGTTAACTTTTTTTGATCACTGAGAAAAACAGTCGAACAAGGCATTACGGAGGGTGGTTAAGGTAGAGGGTGGGGGGCAGGAATGCTTATGTAGGGTAGAAAGAATGTGAGGGTAGCTGTTTGGTTATGGTGATCCAGTCCTTTGGAACCTTACAAGGCTCCTGTGGGCATGTCAGTGTTACCATTACAGCCTCTACGACCCACCCACCTTTGAAAAGTCAGTACAAGTAGACCACAGTTTAAAGTAGTTAGTATAATTCTACTAAGGTTTAATCATTATACTTGTTCACTTCCTGGTGCATATTTCCTAAATATGCTTGGGGTTTGGGGTGGGGGGTTGAGTTTTCACTGTTCCATTGCGTGTCATCTTATATTTTTCTCCATCCTGTGACTTTGGCATCTTATTCGACTTTCTATTTTCTTTTCCCTTGGCTTATTGCAGTAGTCTGCTGCTGCAGATAGAGAGCTCAGTGCACCTACTCCCCTGTTACTGCTAATTATCTTGAATATTGTCAGAGGTTATTTTGATGTTCTAAGAATATAAAGTCATTTTTTTTACAAAATCACCTTTTCCAAGTTAAAAGCAAAATAAAAAAATCCCCTGTGCTAGGGTGCCCATTTCAGCTTTTGACATTGCCCCTGTACTTTTATAAATGCTCTTTTTGTCCGTGTTGGTAGTAACTAATGACTAGTGAATTTTCATGTAAATGAAGCAAAATAAATATTTCAGATTTTATTAATCTCTCATAACCCAGCCAAATCTGATGACTTCATTTTAATTGCTTCCCAGAAGGCACTTCCCCTCCTACCTTTTCTATTCTATTCTATTCTGTTCTATTCTATTCTGTTCTATTCTAATCTGTTCTATTCTGTTTTTAGAATAACACACTAGGTAAAGAAACTTTAACTGCAAGGAGTCAGTGACTTTTAGTGCTCCCTGATAAATGATGTTATTGACAAAAGTAAAAAATTATTTCATTGTTTTTTTCCTGTATTACTATCTCCTCTCCTGTGCTCTTGACAGTGTGTTTAGTGGATGGATAATAAGTATTTCTCTTTCCCACTCCCAGATTCCAAATTCCCTGCCTTTTTGGCCCACCTCACCACAAAAGCTCCATAGTTTATTAATGTAAGTTTGAATGGATGCTTCTTTGGGGAAACTTCAGGAGTTAATGGAAGAGTTTCAGAAAGGAATGAGAATGCCTCAGGAGTTGTTCTGCGATGGAAATTGGTCTGTTGTTCTGTTAATGCTGATGGAAAGAAACTTACAACGCTTAATAAAAATCTATTCTTTTAGTAAAAAAAAATTGTGAAATAATTTTGGGTGTGTGAAGTTTGATTTCTTTTCCCATCTCTGGATCCCTTTCTGCAAATGGAGGATATACTTGTCTCAATTCAGAAGTGTTGCATAGAGATTTAGGAGTCTATTTGTGTAATATCAGGGCAAGAGACCAAGTACAAGAATCATCAAAAGGTAGAGCATATTTAGCCTCCTGGTTAACTTCTTTATTTGGATGTCCTAAAGGCACCTTTGTCTTGACATTTCCCAAACTGAACCCATCCTTTCTGTGCAAGCCTGTGCCTCTCCATCAGTGACACTACTTTCTACTCAATTGCCTAAACCACAAACTGACCTGGGAGTGAACTGTCTTAGACTTGTCCCTCACTTCTCAAATCCAATTGATGAAAACATCTGTTGATAACACCCAACCATTTTTCTATTTCTCACATCTGTTTCCTCTTTTCTGTCCTGGCTCCTGTGGCTTAGTGGAGGCCTCATCATGTCTTACCTGGACTGTTGCAGTTGCTCCCCGTCTTACTCCTTAACTGGGCAATTTTAAGCAACATTTTATGTCTAAGTTTATGTACCTTTTTCCAGTGAAAGGGCCCATACCTTTTTTCAGGTTCTTAAAGGAATCTGTGACACAAAAGGATGTTAAGAACCATTGCTTTAATCCACCATGCTTAGTAGCTTCTAAAGTGTCCCTCTAACATGCTGCTCCCCCGACTCCATGGTCCCTTCATGATCTGGCACCTGACCACATCTCAGCTCATTTACTACCTCCGTGACCTCCGTACTCCAGCCATAATAAAATGAATCCCATACACATTAAGCTGTCAATATCCATTTCTTCTCACTTGCTTGTACCATTGCTAAAATTCCTTTCTCCCTTTGTTTCTGGTGCAGACTTAACTTATTCCCCCAAGATTCAGCTCATGTCTTTATGATTCTTTTTCTGATCCCCAATTCAGTGATGAGTAGACTCATCACAGCCAGCCCCTCTAGTGCTTTGCTGCATCTTTGCCCCTAGATTACACTTGTGAGCAGTGACTGTGCTTAACCATCTCTGTGTTCTTGGCACCTACTGCACAGCACACACTTAGTAAATGTTTGATGAATAAGTCAAGGACGGCTAAAACACTTTTGAATAAGTCCTTTGGTACAAAGCAGATTTCAGACTTTCAAGGCAGACGATATGGTGGCAAAAACTCAGGAAGATTGAGTATGAGGTTTCAGCCCTGGATGGTATTCACTTAAATGTGTTTTTAAATTGAGCTCTGGGCTGGGCACGGTGGCTCATGCCTGTAATCCTAGCACTTTGGGAGGCCGAGGCGGGCGGATCACGAGGTCAGGAGATCGAGACCATCCTGGCTAACACGGTGAAACCCCGTCTCTACTAAAAATACAAAAAAAAATAGCCAGGCGAGGTGGCGGGCGCCTGTAGTCCCAGCTACTTGGGAGGCTGAGGCAGGAGAATGGTGTGAACCCCGGGGGGCGGAGCCTGCAGTGAGCCAAGATCGCGCCACTGCACTCCAGCCTGGGCGACAGCGAGACTCCGTCTCAAAAAAAAAAAAAAAAAAAAATTGAGCTCTGAGTCACCTTTGAGCAATAGAGGGATGCTTTGAGCAGAGTCTGAAGCCAGGACTCTAGGGCATTCTTTACTGCTTCTGCTGAGTGGCTCTAGCTGGGCTTGGCCTCGCTAACCACTTTGTGCCTTGTGTGTACAGATTCTAAAAGGAAACAGCTGAGCCTCAAGGTGAGCACTAGAGGCCTGCTGAAGCTTGTAAACACTTTATCCTTAAATGAAAAATTATAACATCTTTTGTCTTATATGGGTTCATTATAGCTACAGATGTCTTTTCCTGGCCTTTGATCTTTGAGTGTTGGGACTGTGAAAACTTAATAGAAGGAAATCTTTAGCATTTGGCTTTTTTAAATGACCATTTATTGCAGACCTATTAGGTACTAGGCATAGTACTAAACTCTCATACATTATTTCTTATCCTTAAACAACTCTCCAAAGTACGATCCCTACTTTACATATGAGCAAACTGATTGAGTGGTGCCCAAGTTCACACACAGCTAATAAGTCATAAACTCTGGGTTCTAAATCTAAGCCTGTTTTAACTTCGATAACTCATTTCTGCCTCCCCAGCATTCCTTCCTTATTCTGGCAATTAAGCCCAGTTTTCTCCTTTGGGGGAAGTGGCCATCTATCTTGGGGTAGAGTTGGGTTGACCATCAGTCATATGGCTTCATCTCCCCCAGCAAGGGGATGGAGGGGTAGGTGACCTAAGCAGGGCCAATTGTAGCGCTTTTTCATGGAGTTGAGGGAGAAAGTTACGAAGAATGAAAATATCTCTTTTCAGAATACAAGGATTAGGAATAATGTGAGCTGGAACACTGCCTTCTGTTTACATCTTCCACAACTAGCCTTTATTGCATGTGAAAAATATGAAAATTCCATAATAATTTAATAGCAGATACACAAAGGCATCTATTGAGGGCCTACAATGTGCAAGGGAGAGAGTTCTAGACACTTTATGTACATTTTCATTATTCAGTCCTTATACATGTATACTTTCTAACTTGAGAAAAGGAGAATGTATCAGTCAGGATAGGCTAGGTTTTGCTGCAATTATAACCCCCAAATCTCAGTAATTTAACAAAAGTATACTTATTGCTCATATGTCCAACAGGGATTGACAGCAGAACTCTGTTCATGCATGGTGACTGGTGAACACTAATAGACTAATAGAAATTCCATCACCGCCGGGCACGGTGGCTCACACCTGTAATCCCAGCACTTTGGGAGGCTGAGGCAGGCGGATCACCTGATATCAGGAGTTCGAGACTAGCCTGACCAACATGGAGAAACCCTTTCTCTACTAAAAATACAAAATTAAGGCTGGGCGCGGTGGCTCACGCCTGTAATCTCAGCACTTTGGGAGGCCAAGGCGGGCAGATCACGGGTCAGGAGATCGAGACCATCCTGGCTAAAACGGTGAAACCCCGTCTCTACTAAAAATAGTAAAAATTAGCCACGCGTAGTGGCGGGCGCCTGTAGTCCCAGCTACTCGGGAGGCTGAGGCAGGTGAATGGCGTGAACCAGGGAGGCGGAGCTTGCAGTGAGCCGAGATCATGCCATTGCACTCCAGCCTGAGTGACAAGAGTGAGACCTTGTGTCAAAAAAAAAAAAAAAAAAAAAGAAAAGAAAAAACGAAAAATAGCCCCTCTGGAGGAGACCACACAACTGAAAATTCTAGAATCTAACAGGCAACAGGAGGAGGGTGCCATACACTGTTTTGTTGCGCTCCAGTGTACAAAGCCCCCTCAAGGCTGTCTTTCCACAGCTGAGATTTAAATCCCATTAATGAAATATTAGTTTTATTGCGCATACTAACCTCTCCGGAATTCTGGGTGACAGGTGCTTATGTGCACACACGTTAACTGAAGGGAATTCATCAGTGGTTTTACTCCTGTTTTACCCAGTATCTATTCTGCTTAATTCAATTTAGTTGGATAGTTCTGCAGATAAATGCTGCAGAAATAAAATATTCTTGCATTTCTGCCTCCATTTATGGAGTACATCCAAACTGCTTTGCAAAGTCAGAAAGGATATATTTGATAACATTTTATAGCTGAAGACAATGAGGCTCAGAAAAGCAAAGCAACTTGTGCATGGTCACTCTGAAACTAAGTACAAATCACTGTTTATGGACTCAACTACCTCAAATAAGCAACACTGTTTCCCCAAAAGCCAGTGTCTGAGGCAAAACATAATTGTCTGAATATAAAAATGATGGCCGGGCGCGGTGGCTCACGCCTGTAATCCCAGCACTTTGGGAGGCCGAGGCAGGCGGATCTCCAGAGGTCGGGAGTTCCAGACCAGCCTGACCAACATGGAAAAACACCGTCTCTACTAAAAATACAAAATTAGCTGGGTGTGGTGGTGCATGCCTGTAATCTCAGCTACTTGGAGGCTGAGGCAGGAAAATCGCTTGAACCTGGAAGGCAGAGGTTGCTGTGAGCCGAGATCGCGCCATTGCACTCCAGCGTGGGCAACGAGCGAAACTCCGTCTCAAAACAAATAAAATAAAATAAAAAATAAAATAGAAAAGAGTATAAAAATGATTCTTTGTGACAGGAAACAAAAGCAGAGGTCTTATAAATCTAAAAAAACACTCAAAAGAAAGGTGCAAATAAGAAATACATATGGGAAAACACAGGAAAAGGAGAAACCAGAGGCTAATGTCAGCTAGGTCCTGTTCTGCAAGGAGAGATGGCAGAACCCGAGTCTGGGAGAGGGGGTTCTGAGTCGGAATCTAAAAACAGAGCTGAGAAAGGAAGAGAGAGCAAGTGAACACACCTGGCCACCGCACCCTGTGTAGCCTGGCCTGCCCTCCTTACCTGCCATGAAACCAGTCCTGGCACATGTCACACTCGATCATGAAGCGGGTCACATCGTAAGGCAGCCGGCAGAGGCAATACACCGGCACCGAGGCCATCTTCGCTCGGCCCTGGAGCGTTCTGCGGCCGGCCAGGTTCGTCGTGTCAAGAGGTGCTAGAGGCGGCAGCACGCGTCCTCTCTGGACGATGGCTAGGCACAAACAACACTTTTTACAGAGTGAATCAGCCCCCGCCCCCCACCCCCTTGCACCGACCCTCAGTTCTCCAATAGAGAGTTACCGCCGCCGGGATGCAACACAGCTGGTGCGGCTGTAGGGGGCAACCAGAGAAAGTCCACCCGGCCCTTAGAATTTCTTTCACACGTAAAGAACGGAGCCTTCCAGGCTTCCCACCGCCCCCACACTCCCCACTCCCCACCCCCCACCTTCTTCGGCCCCGGAGTCAGTGATAACTTCTTTCCGGGTTTCAAGAAAATACCTGAAGCCTTTTCGGGAAGCTTCTTTCATCTCTCACTGAACCCTCTCCTAGCTGACCCGTTTCACAGGGCTCCCTTTATTATGACGCAAACCACAGCGTCAAAAAGGAGGCTTGGGGGTATCTCAAGACAAGACCCTTCTCTCACTCCGCAAAATAGGGCCAACCAGAGAGATAAGGGATCCCTGAAAGTCTCTTCAGGTTACTCAAAAAGCCTTCACGAACAAGACAGGCAAGACTAGGCGCCCAACTCAAATCACAGTTCTGGGGTCGTGTTCGGAGAGTTTAAATAATCTTTTCCATCACTCTCAATATCATTCCTTCCCCGACCAGTCAGGAGTCTCATCACCCCCAAAACTGAAATAAATATAAATCTCTAAACTGACTAGCTCGTTCTGTACTTTAAAGATGACAGGGTTCTGGCTGCATCCCTGAAACTCAAAAGGATCTATTCAAAACCCCTCAGACTGACTAGAATTTCCTCACACTCCTGAAACTAAGCAAGGATTCTTTTGCATCGCTCGGAAACTGGCAGCGTTTCCTTGCAGCCCCCCCTCAAACTGATGAGAGCTCCCTAGTCTCCCCGAATGTTCAGGTACCTCACAATATATCCTAAAACTGACAGTAATACCCTCGCAGCCCCCAAAACTTACAGGAATCTTAACGCTTCCCCAACTGACAGGAACCTCCTCACGCCCCAAACCTGACAAGAATGTCTTCGGTCCAGAATCCTACAGGGACCTCCTCATGCTTTAGGCTGTAAGGACTCCACGCCCGCGGAGCTCAGTCCCAGCGACACGCCGGCAGCCGGGCTAGCTCCGGGACTGCGAGGCGCCTCAGCGGAGGCTCCTCCGGTAGTTCCGGCCCCTACGGCGGCGCGCGTCGAATTCTGGGATAGTCCTCGTACCGCCGAGAACCTAGTTCGCCTTCCCCTCGAGCCCCCGCTGGGTCGCGCGGCGCCAGCCGCCCAACGGTGCTTCAGAGCAGCCTCCTCCACAACATTCCCCTCGGGCCGGCCGTTCGGGCCTACTGGAGACCGCGGCTTGGGCCTAGTCTGGCGGCCGCCCGACGAACGGGCAAGTGGCGTCGTCGCTGGGCCGGCAGGAGATACTCGCGAGCAAACCAACGGGGAAAGAGATGAACCGGCCGCCACGTCCGAGGCACACGGCCCGAAAAGTCGCTGGGAGAAGCCCAGTGGCGGTGGTAGGCAATTCGGAGTAGTCAATAAAGTTTATTCAAAACAACGAGGAAGTTGAGGCGGAGAGGGGAGGAGAAATACGGGGTAAACAGCTACCATGTTGAGAGTGGCGGCGCTACCCAGACAACTAAGGCGACCGCCATCTTATGAGGGCTGGACTGGCGAGGTGAGCGCGGCGGAGGCGGGGAACCGCGAGCCGCCGGCTCCCGGTGACGTCATAAGGGGGGGGCGGGGCGCCACCTTGAGAAAGGAGGGCGGTTCTCAGCCACCTTTGGACCCGCTCGTCTCTTTAAGGTGCCCAATCGCTGCTGAAGACCTTGAGCCCAGAGGCGGAGAAGCCGCCATCTTAGGCGAGGCAGACGTTTGGCTCCATTTTGAGTGGGGCCCGAAACTTCCTAGCCTTCCCCCTCCTCTGGGCAAACAGGGAGTTAAGCTACCCGGACTCGCACACTCCTCCTCCCCAGCCTTCTCCTCCTATGAGAGGTGGTGAACTCGGTGACTCCAAACTACAAAATTAATAGGTGGCGGCGGGGGCGGGCTTCAGCCGGGGTAGAGGCGGAGTACTCACCACGGCTCCTGTTCATTGAGCACCTTCGATAGGCTGGGCTCTTTCCCACGGTCTCTGCGTTGTTCGTTCTTCCCCCTGTGAAGGAAGCTCTGTGATTATCACCAAATGAAGGCAGGGGCTTCGGGAAGCCAAGTGACTTGAATCCCAGAGCAGGGACGTTGAACCTTGCGCCCTGTGCTACCCGCGTTCTGTCCCCAGGCCCTCAGCGTAGTTCCTCTGTAAAGCTGCTGCCAACTCCACAACTCCCTCTGAACTCTTCTTTGACCCTACTGTTTCACTTCAGTTCAAATACAGTTCAAGGATTTGTTTGCACCTGTCCCACAATTTTCTGACTATAGCCTGAGGGGAGAGGAGGGGGATGAGAGGAAAGGCTGAGTTAGTGGAGCTTTGCTGAGTTAGTGGAGCTTCATACATATGCTTCAAGATGGCTTAGGTTTTCTCAAACATTCTACAAAATTCTCTAGGAGTTATCTTACTATTTCATTTTCTTAAAGGGTCCCATTGCTTTATAAAAGAAATGTGTGCGTGCACACAATTTACTAACCAGTGATGGTGGGTTAGGCCCTGGGGATGCAATGGTGAAAACAGGGCCTCGAGTGGGAGGGCATCTGCCAGTGCAGGAAACAAAGTTGCGAGTAAACAATTGGAATAGAAGGCGCAGTAAGCACACAAATACCACCTGCAAAATGACCTTTGCAAAATGCAACATGCAGCTACAAAAGAGCCTTACAAGCTGCTTGCAGCTGCTGTAAGAAAGACGGCAGGGGGACATGGAGGATATAAGTTCACTTAAATAAACAAGCGAGAACATTGAGAACATTGTACTCAAAAGGATCAACGTGTACAAATGCATGGAGGCACATAGAAAAATATTTACTAAAAGTTGAATATTGTTGGAACAAAGAAAACAGAAGAGAGATAGGTAGGAGGTCAAACAGTAAAGGGTCACAACATGAAAGATTGCGAAATGCAAGAGTTTAGATTGTATGCAGTTAGTAAAAAGAAAACACAGGTTTTTGAGCAGGAGTAGCTGAGTCTCATATTTGTGACTTACCCAGAGGATGGTTTAGGGTATTTTTTTTTTATGTTTGTTGTTTTAGAGACAAGGTCTCACTCTGTCAACTCAGGCTGGGCGATCATAGCTCACTGCATCCTAGCATCCTAGAACTCCTGGACTCAAGCGGTCCTTCCGCCAGAGCCTCCTGAGTAACTGAGACTATAGGTGCACACCACCACACTCGGTTATTTTTTATTTTTTATAGAGCCCAGGCCTCGCTATATTGCTCAGGCTGGTCTCAAACTCCTGGTTTCAGATCCTCTAAAAGCTCTGGGATTACAGGCCTGAGCCAGTGCACACTGAAAGGTCCAGGTTTAATGGGACCTGAAGCTTATATGGTTTGAGGGAGGAAGGGTGAGACATCTTTAAGAAAAAAATAGCCGGGCGCGGTGGCTTATGCCTGTAATCCTAGCACTTTGGGAGGCCGAGGCGGGCGGATCACGAGTTCAGGAGTTTGAGACCAGCCTGGCCAACATGGTGAAACCCCGTATCTACTAAAAATACAAGTATTAGCCGGGTGTGGTGGCACGCGCCTGCAGTCCCACGTACACAGGAGGCTGAGGCAGGAGAATCGCTTGAACACGGGAGGCGGAGGTTGCAGTGATCCGAGACTGTGTCATTGCGCTCCAGCCTGGGTGACAGAGCGAGACTCCATCTCAAAAAAAAAAATTGACTTATGAATACAAAATTAGGTTCAAAGGTAGGCAGTAAGAGGATTTCTACAAGCAGTTCCTACACCTGGGTAATAATTATGAAGAGAAGTGATACAAAGCACATGTAAATATACCATGGGGCCGGGTGCAGATTGCATGTCTGTAACCCAGCACTTTGGGAGGTCAAGATGGGAGGATCGCTTGAGCCCAGGAGTTCAAGACCAGGCTGGGCAACACAGTGAAACCCTGTCTCTACAACATAAAAATAAAATAAATTTTTAAATAACAAATATCCCATGAAACCCAACCTAAATGTATCTCCCAAATCAACTTCCCCTTAGGTGGATCTCAAAAATGTCAGGCAGCTCCAACACCACCTAATGCAAGGGAAAGTATGGCCAGGCCCTCAGTGGAAAGGGACAGCACTTTGAACCACTTGTTGTTTAAATATATTTTGTGAACTTTATAAAACACATGACCATGTGACCCTATGGAAAGTGACAGGTCCTGCAGTTTAAGATTTCTTTTTTTTTTTTTGCCTCAGCCTCTCCGAGTAGCTGGGACTACAGGCGCCCGCCACCACGCCCGGCTAATTTTTTTGTATTTTTTTTTAGTAGAGACGGGGTTTCACTGTGGTCTCGATCTCCTGACCTCGTGATCCGCCCGCCTCGGCCTCCCAAAGTGCTGGGATTACAAGCGTGAGCCACCGCGCCCGGCCTGCAGTTTAAGATTTCTTAGCTTCACAAGGAGTCAGGAGGAATGAGGCTGTTTCACTAGTGTGGGGGGAAAAAATTGGTCCAGGATAGTTTGGGAAAGGGTAGAAAAAGATGAGATAATTTGGATATTTTGGAGGTTGAATAGGCAGTGTTTGGAAACTGATAATAGCGGATGAGTGAGTGAGTTCATTTCTGGGTTGAGTGTCAGCGTAGATGACGGTGTCACTGAATGAACTGGGCTACGCAGAAGAGAAAACAGATTTGGTGGGGAAGAGACTAAATTTAATTTGGACTATGTTGAGTTCAGGTGTGTGTGGAACATTAATTCCCTCACCCAACAGTTCTTTATTAATCTACTATGCATCATGCACTGTGCTAGGTGCTGAGGATGTTGAGGTACCCCAGATAAGGCCCTGGCCTCCATGGAGCTGACAGTCTACTGGCGGAAACAGTCAATGATCAAATAAAATTTCATGAAATTCACATATTTTCTTGAACACCTACTGTTAGGCACTGGAGATTTAGGGGTAAACAAAACAGACAAGTCCCCGCCCTCCTGTGACTCATTTCTAGCAAGGGAGACAGATAAAAAGTGAGGCAAATCAGAGAATTTCCGATTGAGGTGAGTGCTATCAGGAAAGTAAGACCAGTTATGAGATAGAGAATGATTTGAAAGGAAAGCAATCTATTTTAGATAAGGTAGTCAAGGAAGGGTTCTCAGAGAATGTGACAGGAGCTGAGACCTGAATAACAAAAAAAGCTAGCTAGGGACAAAGGCAAAAGGAATCAAAAGTGTTGGCCGGGCGTGGTGGCTCACGCTTGTAATCTCAGCACTTTGGGAGGCCGAGGCGGGTAGATCACAAGGTCAAGAGATTGAGACCATCCTGGCCAACATGGTGAAACCTCGTCTCTGCTAAAAATACAAAAAATTAGCTGGGTGTGGTGGCACGTGCCTGTAATCCCAGCTACTCGGGAGGCTGAGGCAGGAGAATCGCGTGAACCCGGGAGGCGGAGCTTGCGGTGAGCCGAGATTGTGCCACTGCACTCCAGCCTGGGAGACAGAGCAAGACTCCATCTCAAAAAAAAAGTGCTAAAGCCCTAAGATGGGGGCAAGAGGACTGGGCGGGCTACAGGTGGGGGTCAGGGTCTCCAAGCCTGAATTAGAGACCCTGTGTGTACCCTTAGGGAATAGACGATTTAATAAATTAACAAAACAAGGAGGCTGGAAAAGGTCAAACCCTAAGTGCTACGTAGAGGTTTGAGCAACCTGTGTGGTGTGGGAACAAAGAGGCAGTCACAGTTAATTCAAACACGTTCAGTGGGTGTGTGAGGAAAGGCTTCACAAGAGGTAGCATTGGACCTAGGTACAGTGGTACCTACCCCGACTCCTAAAATTCCTTCCCAGTGTCCTTGAGAGGTGGGGAGTGGACAAAGGATATTGGGAAAGGCAAAGCTGCCAGGGATCTGAACCAGAGGCAGTCAGATTTGCTGACAAAGGACGTCTTGCCACTGCTAAGGATGGGAGGCAGCTGGCTGCTGCCCTGGAAATGTGTGGACTGGTCCAGTCTCAGGGGATGCAGTCCATGATGGGACCTGGCTGCCACAGCACCAGGCTGCCCTGGAAGCCTACCTCCCCCATCCCACCTCCATTTAACAGTTGTGAATATTTATTTTTAATAACACAGATTCAGTTCCATCCCATTGTAATGTAAATGCATTCCCATTATAAACATTCAAACAGCCAGGCTGAACTTTCCTCGTGACAGGGCATTCAATGCCTGCTTACCTCTCTAGAGGGAACCTCTGCAGGATCTTTTCCAATTCATTTCTCTACATATATGTTATAGCTATTGAGGTAAAGAAAATGATGAGGGCTACAGTGAACTATAAAACACATGAGTGGAAAACGGGGGATTCGGGGGGAAACACATGACGAAAAACAGGTGTCCTCTGAAACAGACTTGAAAGTACAAGGACAGTAAAAACAAAAGACAAAATAATACTAAATAACATTATCTGAGAACTTACTGTCCTAAGCACTGTTACAAACTCGCTACAAGCATTAAGTCACTGAATCCTTAGAACAACCATATGAAGTAGATATCAATACTGTTACCATTGTATGGATGATGAAGCTGAGTACAGAAACTTTAATTCACTTGCTGGAGGTCACTTAGCTAGTTTGTATCCTAGCAGGGGTTCGTGGTGATACAGGCTCAGAGACCAGGCTCTTAACCACTCCTTTATACCACTAGTGTGGATTTAACAGCAACTGGTGTATAAATGTAATGGGAAGGTAATCAATTAATGGTTCTTTGCATAATTTGAAACACAGAAACAAAATGTGGTTTGCACACACTTGAAATAAAAACTAGCAGGATGGTGCCCCAGGTGCCAAACTAAGCAATGGAGAACACCAACCCATGCCTCCAGGGCCAGCTTCATGGGCGTGCCTGTTCACAGAGCTCTGCTCCTAGAAGGGGCCTTAGGCTTGGTTTAATGTAATGCTGTGGCTGTCTTGAAATTGATAATTTTATCTTTGAGCTTGTCTTTTCTAAGTGTAGTCCACTGTGACAATGGATCATGCACATGAGCAGAAGGGATATGCTAAGTGGCATCACCCACAGCCTATGGGCACTGCAGGCAATGTGCATGCCACCAAGCAGTTAGGCTGCCTGGTGTGCAGAAACACACCAGAGGGGGACATCAGGGCCCAGAGGGGGACGTCAAGCCAGTGACTACAGTGGCAGCAGTAGCAGAAGCAGCAGCACAGGTAGCAGTGGCTATAGATCTGGGAGAGAGGAGGGCCTCTGTGCAGGAACAGTGAGGAGACCTGTTGTGAGAGGCAAGCTTGACCTGTCACCAGGGCCTGTCCCTGCAGGATCTGTACAAAGATTAACGCTTTGGCCTGCACACTGGGACAGGAACTGCTGGCACTCAGGCAGTAAACTTTGCAAGGAAATGATTATGAAATAAACGAGTACCCATGGACATTGCAGTAAAGTGTATGAGAGGATTATTATAATTTTTTTTTTTTTTTTTTTTTTTTTTTTTTTTGAGACGGAGTCTCGCTCTGTCGCCCAGGCTGGAGTGCAGTGGCGCAATCTCGGCTCACTGCAGGCTCCGCCTCCCGGGTTCACGCCATTCTCCTGCCTCAGCCTCTCCGAGTAGCTGGGACTACAGGCGCCCGCCACCACGCCCGGCTAATTTTTTGTATTTTTAGTAGAGACGGGGTTTCACCGTGGTCTCGATCTCCTGACCTCGTGATCCGCCCGCCTCGGCCTCCCAAAGTGCTGGGATTACAAGCGTGAGCCACCGCGCCCGGCCGATTATTATAATTTTTCAGAGTTTAGAATCTCTGGTTTTAAAAACTGGTGCAACACAGCAAAACAAATATCCGAAGGCTTAGAAATAGAAATTAAAATTAAAGATTGTCACAATAGACACATTAAATGAAAAGTTTCAGATAAAATATCAATGAAGAAGACAATATAAAAATTTCTTCCCTGTAATTGAAGAGACAGGCCAGGCACAATGGCTTATGCTTACACTCCCAACACTTTGGGAGGCCAAGACACGGAATTGCTTGAGCCCAGGAGTTTGAGACCAGTCTGGACAACAAAGTGAGACCCTATCTCTACTAAAAATTAAAAAACAAAAAATTTGCTGGGTGTAGTGGTTCGTGCCTGAAGTCCCAGCTACTCAGGAGGCTGAGGTGGGAGGACTGCTTGAGCTTTTGAGGTCAAGGCTGCAGTGAACCATGATCTCCCATTGCACTCCTGGCTGGGCAACTGAGTGAGACGCTGTCTCAAAGAGAGTAGATCACGGTGGTCGCCGACAAGCCAAAAAAAAAAAAAAAAAAAAAAAAAAAAAAAAAAGACCAGCCTGGGCAACAAAGTGAGACCTCGTCTCTATAAAAAATAAAAATATTACAATACTAGCCAGGCATGGTGGTGTGCACCTGTAGTCCCACCTACTGACGAGGCTGAATCAGGAGGATTCCTTGAACCCAGGAGGTCAAGGCTGCAGTGAGCTGTGATCCCACTACTGCACTCTGGACTGGACAACAAAGTGAGACCCTGTCTTAAAAAAAAAAAAATGAATGTGGCCGGGCACAATGGCTCACGCGTGTAATCCCAGCACTTTGGGAGGCCGAGGTGGGCGGATCATGAGGTCAGGAGTTCGAGACCAGCCTGGCCAACATGGTGAAACCCCGTCTCTACTAAAAACACACAAAAAATGAGCTGGGTGTGGTGGTGGGCGCCTGTAATCCCAGCTACTCGAGAGGCTGAGGCAGGAGAATCACTTGAAACCAGAAGGAGGAGGTTGCAGTGAGCCGAGATGACGCCACTGCACTCCAGCCTGGGCAACAAGAGTGAAACACTGCCTCAAAAAAAAAAAGAAAAATGAAATTGCGGCCGGTGGCTCGTGCCTGTAATCCCAGCACTTTGGGAGGCCGAGGCGGGTGGATCACCTGAGGTTGGGAGTTCGAGACCAGCCTGACCAAAATGGTGAAACCCCGTCTCTACTAAAAATACAA
>NW_026652282.1:47701898-47710406 GCF_009828535.3 Hylobates moloch | reverse complement strand
TGTCACCATGTTGGCCAGGCTGGTCTTGAACTCCTGACCTGGTGATCTGCCCACCTCAGCCTCCCAAAGTGCTGGGATTACAGGCAGGAGCCACTGTGCCCGGTGACACTTTCTATTTATTCATTTGTTTCAGGCATGTTCTTAATTGCTCATTGAAGCATTTTTGTGATGGCGCCTTTAAAATTCTTAAATAATTCCAACATCTGTGTCATCTCAGTCTTAACATCTGTTGATTTTCTTTTCTTATTCGAGTTGTGATTTTCCTTGTTCTTGATATGACAAATAATTATTTTAATTATATTCTGGACATTTTGGGCATTATGTTATGAGATCCTGGATCTTATTTAAGACTTCTGTTTTTGCAGGCCTTCTCCGACACTGCACTCCAGTGGCAGAAAGGGGGTACCACTTCATGACTGCCAGGTGGGGGTGGAGGTACAGGTTCCCCACTTGGTCTTTGGTGCTATCCACCACCTGCTAGGTGGGTGGATCCTACTGTTTCTAGTTGGTCTGCTTTCTTCCCTTCACCTTTCAGAGTTTTATGTTTGTTTTATATATAATGTCCAGGGTTTTTAGCTGTACTTGGAGGGATAGGGAGGAGTGCATCTACTTCATATTGTTCCAGAACCAGCAGTGATAGGTTAAATAACGTGCCCAAAGCTACACAGACAACTGGACCACAGATCAAACCTGGGTCTCCTGTACTCTCACTGTAGAATACAGTACTATAGACAATATAAGCACTGTTTAAGTTGTTAGAAGTTATGGAAGATAGGGAAAATCAGATATGTGCTATGTGCCAGGCATTGTTCTGGACACTGGGGTGGGGGAGGGGGGATATGGCAGTGAACATGAGACAGTAAACTAGCAGCTTAATATATAGTGTGTCAAGTGATAATACATGGTCTAGAGAAAAGTAAAGTAGGGTGAGCAGGAGAAGGAGTACCACCCCAGGGTTGAAGTAGTGGTTACTTTATACAGGATGATTACAGATGGGTTACATATGAGCCTGAAGGAAAGTGAGGAAGGGAACCATGCTGGTAAGTAGAGGAAGAGTGTTTCAAGTAGAGGACATAAAGGACCCAAGTGGGGAGCAGGCCTGGCATGCTACCAGTCCAGTCCAATGCTATTGGAACAGAGTGAGTGAGGGGAGAGTAATAGAAGCTGAGGTTAAGGGTCGGGGGTGCGCAGATCATGTAGAGCAGTGATTTTCCAAGTATGGTTCCCAGACCAGCAGGATCAGCATTATCTAGGAACTGGTTAGGCCAATTCTTGGATCCCACCCCAGACTGACTGAATCAGAAACTCTGGAGATGGAGCCCTAGAATCTGTGGTTTAACAGCCCTTCAGCTGCACGCGAAAGTTTAAAAACCACGGGTATGGGGTGTAAGGACTTGGTTTTTACTCTGGATGGGAGCCACAGAAGTTTTTTGAGCAAGTGAGAGTTGTGATCTGATTTAGGTTTTGGCTCTTGTGAGGATAGACTGAAGGTGAGGAGCAAGGTAGAAGCAGGGAGAATTTGGGGGCTACTGTAGATCATTATTCCTTAAAGTGTGGTCCCTGGACCAGCAGCATCAGCATCACCTGAGAGGTCATTAGAAATGCACGTTTATAGGCCCAACCCAGTCCTACTGAATCAGGATCTCTGGGATGGGGCCTAGGAATCTGTATTTTAACAAGCTTACCAGGTGTTTCTGATATTCCCTAAAATTTGAGAAACACTGGTCTAGTTAGGCAGTGGTGGCTTAAAGCAGAGTCAGTGATGATGAGAAATGGTTGGATTTTGAATATATATTGATACAGGATTTGCTGATAGATTGGATTGGGGTTGTGAAAGAAGGAACTCAAGAATGACTCAATTTTGAGGAATTTGGTGTAAAGGGGACTAGAGTAATGGGGCAGAGACTGAGGGGATCACAAAAGGGTTTTTTGTTTGGGTTTTTTTTTTTTTTGGTGATAGAACAGTCTGTCTGTGTGCATGTCAGTGCATATGAAGTTATTCCGTTGGTGCATCCAGAATTTAGTGAAGCCTGTTATATGACAACCTCATAAAGGAGACACTTCCTAGGTATGCTGGAACTTGCTGTGTCCTTTGCATTCCTTTAAGTCCTGTGTGCCTGGAGTTGGGGGGGTGGGGGGGGGGTGGGAATGGTGGATGCTTCAGCTTCTGGTTTTATAGATGGTGCTCTGTCTGGACCTGGATCCTTGGGCACCCTCAGAAAGCAGAGGTTGAGGAGATAAGAAGCCAGACAGGATCTTAAGCAAAATCATCATCTCTCAGGCATCTCTAAGTCTCAGCTGCCACTCAGTTCCACATCCCTGGAAGAGTTGAGTGTCCATTTTGGAGTGCTCATAACACTTGAATGTATTAATTACCCCACATTTATCCTGGTTACATATTGTAGTGATATAGTAGAGTCACAAAGTCCTGAATTTGTATCCTGCTCTGCTACTTAGTAGTTTTGTAATTGCCAACAATTTACTTAACCACTCAGACCCAGATTTCTCATCTGTTAGATTAGGGTAATATTAACGATGATGATGATGATAGCTAATACCATGTGCCAGGAACTGTAAGTACTTTACCTATTTTAGCTCATTTAATCCTCTTAACCACCCTATGAAGTGGGTACTATTAGTACTTCCATTTCACAGATGCAGAAACTGAGATGCAGAAACTGAGATGCAGAAAGGTTAAGTATAAATTGCTTAAGTTCACATAGCTAGTGAGTGGCAGAGGTGAGATTCAAACCCAGGCAGTTTGGCTCCTAAGCCTGTACTTTAAACCTCTGCTTCTGTGTTTAATGTCTGTGAATGTTGTACGGAAGGCCCTGATTTGTTGTGGAGATTAAATGTGATAATATGTGAAGTTCATAGCTCAGTTTTTTTCTCAGTGCCTTTTATGCTAACTTCAAATTCATTCACTCACTATCCTGTTACCTTGCTTTACTGACTTTATAGCACTTATGAAACTATTTTGACACTGCCTCTCTGTCTCCTGCTCTAAAATGTCCAGTCCATGAGGGCAGTGTCTGCTCAATCAATATTTGTTGAATTTATGCACTCATTTACTTAACAAATACTGCTTACCGTGTGCTTGGCTTTGCAGTATACGATGGGGATAACTCATCTTAATCACAAGACCTGGTGCTATAATAATTATCCTCTTGACTAAGGAAGCTACTCAGAGCAAATCAGCATTTACCACCCTTGGTCCTAGGTGGTAACTATCGAGACAGTGCAGCCAGAAGCCCGATTTTTCAGTTGTCTGCCTCCCTGATATGAGGAGTTGTCTAGCACATTGATGTTTGTTGAATAATTAAGGCAAGACAGAGATGGGAAAGGTGAGGACTTTTGGTAAACAAGATACACTATCTGGCAAATGTAGTGGGGACAGACAGCAGGTAAGTGAGCAGTTCCAGGGCCTCGTGGTGAAGGCTGAAATAAGGATAGTGTTGTGGGGGTGCCACAGCAGCAGGGAAGAGGAAGAGCAGGAATGTTCCAGGTAGAAGGAGATACATGTGATGAAACCCAGAGGCTAGAGCTAGACAGAGTATGTCACTGAGAGTCTGCTGGCTTTTTAGAGCAAGGCTGGCTTCATGGGTGTGCAATCGCTATAGTCACATGGTGCCCCATGCCTGAGGTTTAATGTTCTGTGGTGGTTGTCTTGAAATTCTTAATAATTTTGACTTTGATTTTGTGATTTGTATGTGATGGAACAATGGAGTGTGCGCTGGGGACTTAGAGTCTTGGCTCGTATGTGGTTCTACCTCCTGCTGCCTTTCTACCTCCCCGAACAGGTTCTTGGCTAGCTGCCTGGGGCGCTGGGCCCAGGTGCAGGTGTGGACAGAGTCGGTTGGGTGCATGTACCCTGTGTACTAAGTCACCGGGCAGGGCCCCAGGGTACTTGTGTGGGCCTGCACTCGCCCCTTCAGTTATCCCTATACCCAAGGGAGCGTGACAGTAAATAGCATATTAAAACTGCATGGTAAGTTGAGAGAGAGACCATGGAAGAAAGGAAAAAGCTTTTCTATTTTTTGAACAGGGAGCTCCCACTTTTCATTTCCATTAGGCCCCACAGATTGTAAGTGGGCTATGCAGTAGGAATGTCTCCCCCAGCGTACGCTGTGTGTGAGGGGAAAGAGGTGAGCTCAGCCAGAGAGGCAAGGCCTTTTGGGCCATGGTAAGTTTATACTTTACCTTAGGGAAAATAGGGACCCTGTGAGGCATTTTAAGCATGGGTTGATAGGATCAAATTTGTATTTTTAAATGATCACTTTGGCTGTAGTGTGGAGGGCCGATTGGGTGGGGACAGAATAGGGGCCAGGAGTCCAGTTAGGAGGGCAGGACAGTAACTGAGTTAGAGATAATAGTGGCCTGAACTAGCGCAGGGGCAGTAAGGATGACAAATTAACACAATTGATAGCTAATAAAGAGAGTTGATAGGACATGCTGATAACTTGGATAATAACAACAAACATACACAGCATTTACTATGGGCCAAGACACTGTTCTAAACACTTTCTATATATTTAGTTCATTTGCTTTTGATAACAACCTTATGAAGTAGGTACAGTTTTTATCCCCATCTTACAATGAGGAAACTGAGGCACAGAGAGGTTAAGTAACTTGTCCAAGATCCCACAGCTAGTAAGTGGCATAGCCAGGATGCAAACCCAGAGAATCTGGACCTAAAATCAGTGTTCTTAACTTGATGCTAGAACGTCTACTTCAGGGTATAGTGGAGGGAGAGGGCTAGAGGTGAATCAGTGATGGCTGCCAGGTTTCTGGCTTGAATGCCTGGTGAGGTTGTGGAGCCATTTGCTGAAGTGGGAAACCTAAGAAAAGGGAGCATGTTTAGGGGACAGACAGAGGGAGAAACTGAGTTTGGACATGTCAAATTTGAAGTACGTAAGTGGCTGTCCAGTAAAAATGTCTCCCCCAGGAGACATTTGGAGGGAAGGGTCTAATCTGGCTTGGAGTTATGAGTGCATAGAGGGCACATGGAGCCCTGGGAGTGAGAACAATGAGGAAAAGTGAGGAGAAAAGAGTGCCCAGGTAAGAGGACCTAAGAAACTTCAACATTTAAGGACTGGGCAGGAGAAAAAGAGTTCATCGGGAAAAAGGAACAGCCAAAGACATGATTAAAATCATATCACATCCCTACTCATAGTGGCTGTGACTCCCCAGTTCTTGTGGCTACCCAGGAAAAGCCAGAGTGCTTTACAGTGGCCTACAATACCCTAATATGTTAGTCTATTGCCTTTCTGACTTATTACTGTCCTCCTAGCTCTCTACTCTAGAATACTCTCCTCTCTGCTACCTTCGTAGTCTAGGGATGCTCCCACCACAGGGCTTTTGTACTTGCTGTTCTTATTGAGATGCTCTTCCTTCATAGCCACATGAGGGGCTTGCTCCCTTACTCCCTTTGGGTCTTTATTCAAAAGCCATTTTGTCAGTCTTTCCCTGTCTTCCCTATCTAATATTTCACCCTCACTACCATTCTTCCTGGCCTCCCCATTGTGTGTGTGTGTGTGCGTGTGTGTGTGTGTGCGTGTGTGTGTGTGTGTGTGTGGTGTGTATAGTTATATATTCACACATACATATTCCTCTATATTCCCCTTCCTGTTTTTTTTCTACCTAGATCTTCTCACTATCTAACATACAATGTGTTTCACCAATTGCATTGATTTATCTTGTTTCTTGTCTGCCTCCCCACTAGAACATCAGCTCTATGAGGGCAGGGATTTTTGTATGTTTTGTTTTTTGTCTTCGTCTCACCAGCACCTAGACCAGAGCCTGGCAGATGCTCATTAAATGTCAGCTGAAGGAATGGGCACCAGCCAAATGGGGCGTTATAGAAGTCAAGGGTAGAGAGCTTGTCAGGTGGAGAGAGTACAGGGTTGGCAGTGTGAAAATGGTGCTAAGAGGTTAGGGGAGATAAAGCAGAGAAGTACTTATTGCATATATCAACAGGGAGGTCAGGAAATCACTGAGATCTATTTTAAAGAAGGTGGGGACTAAGATCAGACTATAGCAGGGGATGAGTCACAAAGTGCACATAGCAACCCTAAAAAAGTATCGATTTGGCTCTGATAGAACACCTAGGCAGCTAAGGGTGGGAGGGAGACTTTTTACTGTATATACTTATGTACTTTTTACTGTATATACTTCTGTACTCTGTATAGACTTTTTACTGTATATACTTCTGTACTCTGAGTTTTGCACCGTGTACAACTGTTACTTATTCAAAAAAGGAATCATTATCAAGCTTCGTAGGTTTATTTACTTCGTTTTTAAGCCGCATAGGTTTAAAGAAAGAAGGTGTTTGGCTGTGAAGGGGCAGACAGGAGGGAGGGTGGATGGGAGGGCGGGTAGGTCTTGGTTTTTTAATTTGTAAACATCAATAGACTTGTTTAAATGCTATTGTGAAGAGAAAGAGAGAGAGAGATTGAAGATACTGCAGAAAGAAGGAATAATTGATTGAGAAGGTAAGAAAACATGTGACCCAGATGGAAAACTTGGCTTTAGAAGGAAGGAAAGATAGTACTTTTGTTGCGACAGGAAAAAAAGGATGGGTGTAGAAGGAGGTAGATTGGTGATGCGAAGTTAAGGTAGTTCACCTCTGATTACTTAATTTTCTCTAAGAAGTAGGAAGTGCATGCATGGCTTCTTGGTCTTTTGGCTAAGATCAAGTGTGGAAGTAGGAAGTGGCTGGCATGATGGCTCACACCTGTAATCCCAACACTTTGGGAGGCTGAGGTAGGAGGATCACTTGAGGCCAGAAGTTTGAGACCATTCTGGGCAACAAAGCAAGACCCCCTCTCTATAAAACACACGTACAGACACAAATTAGCTGGGCATGGTGGTGTGTGCTTGTAGTCCTAGCTACTTGGGAGGCTGGGGCAGGAGGATCACTTGAGCCTAGGAGTTAAAGGCTGCAGTGAACTATGATTGGAACCACTGCTCTCCAGCCTGTGCAACCCAGTGAGACCCTGACTCTAAAAAAAAACAAAATAAAACAAAAACGTTAAGGAACTCAAAGAATGAAAGCAAAGAGTGCTTAAAACAACAACAACAACGAAAGCCGAAACCAAAAACCGGAAGTAGGAAGCAAGGTAATTTTTGAGAGAGAAGAGGCAGGTAGTGGGGTGAGACATTTGAAATAGCCACAATAGATAATAAGAGAGAGTTGAATGGGGAATTTCAGAATGATCGTCAGGCAGCATGATCCAGATTTTTTTTTTTTTTGAGACGGAATCTTGCTTTGTCGCCCAGGCTAGAGTGCAGTGGCACGATCTCGGCTCACTGCAACCTCTGCCTTCTGGGTTCAAGCTGTTCTCCTGCCTCAGCCTCCTGAGTAGCTGGAATTACAGGCGTCCACCACTATTCCCAGCTAATTTTTGTATTTTAAGTAGAGATGGGGTTTCACCATGTTGACCAGGCTGGTCTTGAACTCCTAACTTCAGGTGATCCACCCGCCTCAGCCTCCCAAAATGCTGGGATTACAGGCGTGAGCTACCGCGCCCAGCCAATCCAAATATTTTGGACAGTGAATTTATGATGGCACCGATCCAATGGGTGATTTTTCTCTAGCCACATCTAGTGGTCTAGAGTTAGGTAGTTGTACTAAGCCAGGGTTAGGGTTTGCATGTGGGGATGAAAGGCAGTGGGGCAAGTGAGGATATCTGTAAGAGAATGATTGAAGTGAGGAATGCTGGAATCTCAACTAGATAGGGAAGGAGGGTAAAGTCAAGAATGTGTGAATAGGTGAAAAGTGTGAGGATAAAGAGTTTTGAGGGCAAAGAACAGGTTGTAGTGAATGAGAGCTGGATAGATAGACTTGTGGTCAGAGAGGGCGATGTATGAGTTTCATATTCCAGAGGTACAGCAGTTGCTGGTGTTGACAGGGTCTGGGGGATGGTCATGAGAGTTGGTAGCTGAAATGGGAGCAGAAGTAACAGTCTCTGAAGATGAGAAGATCAAAGAACTAAGTGCCTGGAATGTTGTATCTCCACATGGATACTGATTTTCACGTAGGATGTTGTCAGGACTTGGGATGGAGAAGAATCTGAGCAGGTTCTTCAGCAAGTGAGGGGTTATGTTGGGGAGATGGGTATGTGGCAGTGATGAAGAGGAGTAGGAAGTGATATGGCTGGATGGTATGGAACTCAGAGGAGTGGGAGCTCTTACACAAGGGTAGAGGAGAGATGATCTGGAAGTCTCACCAGAGAGTGAGAGGGATGGCTACCCACAACCCAGTCCTGAGTTAACGAGGGTATGGGAGAATGTGCAGCTATATAGGGCTCTAGCACAATGCTGCTTAGATTTTCTGTGGCAAAGAACCAAGGCACTTTTAAAATTTCCAATCTATAATGGGCCAATTCTTTTATGATATAAAAAAAGAATTACTAGAAAAAATGGTATGAACCGGCCGGGCGCCGTGGCTCATGCCTGTAATCCCAGCACTTTGGGAGGCCGAGGTGGGCGGATCACGAGGTGAGGAGA
>NW_026652282.1:47684649-47701888 GCF_009828535.3 Hylobates moloch | reverse complement strand
AAAAAAAAAAAAAAAAAAAATTCTGGATACAAATCCTTTGCCAGATAAACGATTTCCAAATATAAGCCCAGTCTGTGGCTTATATTTTATTTTCTTAATGGTTTCTTTTGAAATACAAAAATTTTTAATTTTACTTAATCCCAAGTCATAATGATATTTTTCTGTGTTTTACTCTAGTTTTATAGTTTTAGGTTTTACGTTTAGATCTATGATGCATTTTAAGTTAATTTTTGTATATGATGTGAGATAAGGGTCCACATTTATTTCTTTGTATCCATTTTTCTCAGCAACTTCTACTGAAAAAACCGTCCTTTCCCCCACTGAGCTGCTTTAGCACCTTTTGTCAAAAATCATTTGATCATAAATTTAAGGGTTTATTCAGAACTCTTTTCCACTGATCTGTATGTCTGTCTTTATGCTGGTATCGCATTGCCTTGATTACCATAGCTTTAGAGTAAATTTGGAATTGAGCAGTATAAGTCCTCCCATGTTGTTCTATTTCAAAATTATTTTGTCTGTGTTAGGTCCTTTATATGTCCATGTACGTTTTACTATCAACTTTTTATTTAAAAAGCTGGCTGGATTTTGATAGGGATTGTATTGAATCTGTAGGTCAATGGAGAGAGAATTGCAATCTTGCTAGCGACTAACAATATTGCTAGTGACTTTTTATGTTCTCCTTCCCTTCAGTACGAAAAGGGTGAAGAGTTTATCCAAATCTCGGCGAACCAAGATAGCAAAGAAGGTAGACAAGGCTAGGCTGATGGCAGAACAGGTGATGGAAGACAAATTTGACTTGGATTCAGATGATGAGCTGCAGATTGACGAGAGATTGGGAAAGGAGAAGGCGACCCTGATAATAAGACCAAGTGTGTGTCTGTTCTTTCTTTTTCCTCCCCTGCCCGTTTCTTGTTTGTTTGTTTGTTTGTTTGTTTGTTTTGAGATGGAGTTTTGCTCTTGTTGCCCAGGCTGGAGTGCAATGGCGCAATCTTGGCTCACTGCAACCTCCACCTCCCGGGTTCAAGTGATTCTCCTGCCTCAGCCTCCTGAGTAGCTGGGATTATAGGCATGTGCCTCCATGCCTGGCTAATTTTGTATTTTTAGTAGAGATGGGATTTCACTATGTTGATCAGGCTGGTCTCAAACTCCTGACCTCAGGTGATCCGCCCACCTCAGCCTCCCAAAGTGCTAGGATTACAGGTGCAAGCCACCACGCCCAGTCCTTGCCCATTTTATATTTGTTTTTGGCCCTCTTGATAGACTTAAGACCTTAGGTCTGAGCTTGTTGACATTTTGCTATACTATGTTCTATAGGCCTTCATTGTTTCCTTTGTTCTAAAGATTTATTTATCACCTGATCCCTAACCTCTCGAAATTAGTCATCCGTGGTCATTACTTCCAAGAAAATTAGTCTTATTTTTTTCTTCTGGGTATTTGGCTGAAATGCTAATCATAGCTTCATAATAAGTGCATTCCATTGTTTTCTAGAATTTCCCCGGAAATTGCCCCGTGCGAAGCCTTGCTCTGACCCCAACCGAGTTCGTGAACCAGGAGAAGTTGAGTTTGACATTGAGGTAGGATTCTGCCCTGGATCTAGTCTTCTGCTCATTCTGGTGATAGAGACAGAAGACAGATTGTCATTCTAGTTGGGGGATGTGCAGGGAGGAAGACATTCTATGCATTCATTTCCTGAATAATTTATTTATTATTATTATTATTTTTTGAGACAGAGTTTCCTCGCTCTGTTGCCCAGGCTGGGGTACAATGGCATGATCATGGTTCACAGCAGTCTTGACCTCTGGGTCCAGCTCAGCTTTCCTAGTAGCTGGGACCACAGGCTCACACCACCAATGTAGCTAATTCTTTTAAAAAAACATTTTTTTTTGTAGAGATAGGGTCTCGCTGTGTTGCCCAGGCTGGTCTCAAACTCCTGGGCTCAAGCGATCTTTTGCCTTCGCCTCCCAAAGTGCTGGAATGGAATCACAGGGTGAGCCACTGCATACAGTGAAATATTTATTAAGTGAAAGATTGTGTGCCAAGTGCTGCTGAGCATATAAATGGAAGATTTCAATTTAGTTGAAATACCTTAAGCATCCTTTAATAAATACAGAGTAGAATAAAAGTCAGTGTGGGCCGGGCGTGGTGGCTCACGCCTGTAATCCCAGCACTTTGGGAGGCCGAGGTGGGCGTATCACGAGGTCGAGATCGAGACCATCCTGGCCAACATGGTGAAACCCCGTCTCTGCTAAAAAATTAGCTGGGCGTGGTGGCACACCTCTGTAGTCCCAGCTACTTGGGAGGCTGAGGCAGAAGAATCGCTTGAACCCAGGAGGCAGAGGTTGCAGTGAGCCGAGATCATGCCATTGCACTCCAGCCTGGCGACAGAACGAGGCTTCGTCTGAAAACAAAAAATAAAAAGTCAGTGTGATATAGCAGAAAGAGTATGTGATATGGAGTATCTGATGTGACCTTACACAAATTATTTAACTTCCCTGAGCCTTAGTTTTCTTATCTGTTTAAAATGGGAGTATACTACCTAGCTCACAAAGATGCCTTGGAAATTAAGATAAAAGAATGAATATTCTGCTTAGTACTTGGTCTATACTTGGTGCTCAGAAGATATTAATATCAGGAGTCAGATCATCACCCCTGTACTGGGGCCTTATCAGACCAATCCTGGGCAGCTGAGGTGATACACTCTCTCTCCAACAGGAGGATTATACAACAGATGAGGACATGGTGGAAGGGGTTGAAGGCAAGCTTGGGAATGGTAGTGGCGCTGGTGGCATTCTTGATCTGCTCAAGGCCAGCAGGCAGGTGGGGGGACCTGACTATGCTGCCCTCACGTAAGTACTGGCTTTTATCTCCCCTTTCCAGGCTATCAGACAGCAACCCCTGCTCCCGCCCAAGGTGCCAGGTCAGCCAATCAGTAGATATTTATAGAGCTATTTAAAGGGACAAAGAATTATCCAGGGCATTTGGGTGAAAGAATAAAGTAGGCATGAAACCTGTCCTAAGGAACTTAAGATCTGATGGCAATAAGATGTATCGACTTCAAGAGGAATCAATTTTGGGCACTTAGGAAGTTGGGAGGAGGGGCTGGAAGAGTCATGCAAGGAGAATTGTTACAAAAACAATGAAAGGAAAGAATGCAGCATGCCTAAACAGGGAGGGAGGTGTGCCCCTTTTTTGCCACCTTGCCTGCTGTCTGTGGAGAGACTTAACGCAAAAAGGACTGGCTTTTCATGAAAACAATCTATGATACTGTCTTGATCCTTAAGCTTAATTCCAAATTTTTCACTTTGGATGATTCTCCCCTTTTTCCTCCCACCTTGATCCTCATAGCTGTCGTCCCTTCTCCCTGAGTATTCTGATGACCGGTTTACTCTGACAGCTAAAAACAACTCCTCAGTATTTCTCCTCTGTTCCTTGCAGCGAGGCCCCAGCTTCTCCCAGCACTCAGGAGGCCATCCAGGGCATGCTGTGCATGGCCAACCTGCAGTCCTCATCGTCCTCACCGGCTACCTCTAGCCTGCAGGCCTGGTGGACCGGGGGACAGGATCGAAGCAGTGGGAGCTCCAGCAGTGGGCTGGGCACAGTGTCTAACAGTCCTGCTTCCCAGCGCACCCCAGGGAAGCGGCCCATCAAGCGGCCAGCATACTGGAGAACCGAGAGCGAGGAGGAGGAGGAGAACGCCAGTCTGGATGAACAGGACAGCTTGGGAGCGTGCTTCAAGGACGCAGAGTATAGTAAGGGCAGCTAAGCACATGGGTTCAGGCCAGAAGGGGTCTCCTCAGTCCCAGTCTCCATCCTAGTCCCAATAGAGGACAGCTTGTAGTGAGCAAAGTCCTGGTCTTAAGCCTGACATTTAGTTTCTCTAAGCCGTATTTTCCTAATTTGTAAAATGGGAATATCTCACAGGTTAATGTTAAGAATTTGAGATTATGCTTACACAGATCATCTGGCACAGTTTCTTGCTCATGGAAGCCTTCAAAAAATGGTAGTTATAATTTGCTATCATCTATTTTTACTAAGGTCCAACCTTTACCGCTAGTTACTCTTTTTTTCTCTTGCCTGTTTTGACTGCCATCATCTGTGTCATTTGTGTCCTGTGTTGGCCAGTTTGTCGCTTGCAGAGATACATAATGACCTTTCAGTGGGCTTTTTACATTTAAGAGATGACTCCTTTTTTTAATCCAAGATTTTATTGAGTGCCACAATGTATCAGGCACTCTTGTGTAATACAGGTAACTGTATAATGTAAGTGCTTTTTGTACTGTTTTGGTTTTTTTTGAGCCAGAATCTCCCTCATTAACCCAGGGTGGACCAGTGCAGTGGTGCCATCTCAGCTCACTGTCACCTCTGCCTCCTGGGTTCAAGCAATTCTCGTGCCTCAGCCTCCCGAGTAGCTGGAATTACAGGCGTGCACTATTACGCCTGGCTAATTTTTGTATTTTTACTAGAGATAAAGTTTTGTCATGTTGGCTAGGGTGATCTCGAACTCCTGGCCTCAAGTGATCTGCCCGCCTGCCTTGGCGTCCCAAAGTGCTGGGATTATAGGCGTGAGCCATCGCGCCCGGCCATTGTTTTAATATTTCAAAAGTTATACAAGTATGGTTAATGCTTATTGACCAAAATTAGAAGAAGATGGAGAAAACAAAAATTCTTTTTGACTAACACTCTTTCCTCTCTGAGCCCAAAGATAACCTTTGTCATCATTTTCACTTACACCTTTTATTTTGTTGTGTTTACATTCATATGTAGACAGAAGTATAGTTTTAGTGTGTGTGGTTCTGCAACTTGCTTAGTTTTCTTTCAATGTCAGTACAGAGATATACTTTATCAATACAGAGATCTATCTGCTGCATAGTGTTCTGTAATATAGAAATATATGTTTAATCATTCCCTACTGATTGACATTTAAGTTGTTCCTAAGTTTTTACTTTTACTAACAACACTGCAATGAAAATTCTTACAGTAACCTTTTGTACCTGTGTGCCAGTTAATATTTTTCTAGGGGGGATAGACCTGTTGAGTTGAAGGGTATGTAGAAGACAAATGTTAATAAATAGTACCAAATTTCCCTCCAAAAGGGCCAGTACATGATCAGTGTATGAAACATACCTGTTTGCCCATAGCCTTACCAGCAATGGATACTATCAGCCTTTTTAATTTTTGCCAATCTTATGGCATAAGATGGTGTCTTGTTTGTTTTATGTGTTTATTGACTCTTCTTTATTCCTTTTCTGTGAATTTTCCATTCAGTCTTTCACCCATTTTTCTATTGGGATGTTTTGTTTTTCTTATTGATTTGTAAGAGTTCTTTATATATTCTAGATGTGTTGGAGTATTTTTTGTATATTCTGGATATATTGAAAAATATTTCCTTTTAGGTTTCTGTTTAATTTTATTATGTCTTTCTAGCATGTAGATGATTTTGATTTTTACATTGTCATCTTTATCAATTTTTTTTTTTTTTTTTGAGACATGGTCTCACTCTGTCTCCCAGGCTGGAGTACAGTGGTGCAATCATGGCTCACTGCAGCCTCGACCTCCGCAATCCCACCTCAACTTCCCTGGTAGCTGGGACCATAGGTGCATGCCACCACACCCAGCTTATTTTTTGTACAGATGGGATTTCGCTGTGTTGCCCAGGCTGGTCTCAAACTCCTGGGCTTAAGTGATCCTCCTGCCTTGGTCTCCCAAAGTGCTGGGATTATAGGCGTGAGCCACTGCATCCAGCCACCTTTGTCAGTTTTTAATAGTTTTTTGTATTTTATGTTTTGATTAAGAAAGCCTTCTTATATTTTCCCCTAAAACTTGTATAGGAGTTAAAATTTTAGCTCTTTATCTGGAATTAAGTTTTTGTGAATTGTGGGATGTTAGAATCTAACTTTGTTTTTTTCCACATCGGTAGTCGTTTCCCCCAACACCATTTATTGACTAGTTCATCATTATCCCCCAGACTTGAAGTTCTACCTTTGTCATAAACGAAATTCCCATATATATGGGGATTTGTTTTCCACTCTAGTCCGAGTTCTGTACCCTAATACCTATATGACCTTGGTCAGGCTAGTTAACCTCTCTATGCCTCTCTGTGATAGTCATATCTACCTCATAGGTTGTTTTAAGAGTTAAATAAATATACAGAAAGCACTTAAAACATTGCCCAGCACATGATAAGTAAGTACTGTGTATTAGATATTATTAATATTATTCTGTTCCATAAAAACTTGTCAAAGCAAATTTTTATTTTACCAAACAGATGCTAAAAAAGAAAATGAAAATCAACTTGTCTATTCCTGTGACAATACTATGTAGGTTAGTTACCACAGACTTTGTTTCTGGTAGAGCAAATCCCCTCTGCAGACCTTGCTGTGAACCTGAGGAGACCACAGATGCTCACCAAGGCTCTCATCTTTGAGCTAAGCTTTGATTTGTTTTAGGGACATGCCAGGTTCCCCTGGCCACCCACTCTACTGTGAGCAGTCAAATCACATTGACCTGCAGCTAAGACGTCTGGACTTGATTTAACCACTCCTCTTAAAACAGCTCACTCAGCCTCTCCTCCCTCTTTCGTCTCCTTGCTTTGCCCAGCAGCCATGGAAAGGCAGCTTACCAAGGAGAGACCTCCCTACTTTTTCTTATTTTTCCAGAATTTCGAGGCTGCTGTTGAGCTTTTTCTATTCCAGATGAATTTTAGCATTGGCTTTTCAAAGGATTGCATGGTGTTTGTGGATTAATTTATGGAGACATATCTTTCATCAGAGGCATTTTGGCTATACTGGGATTTGTGCATTCCTGAATATAACCTCGTGTCCTGAAAATTTGTGCACTAAAAACAATAAGGCATGCAAAAAGAGATTAGAGCCACAGCCCTCAAAATCTGTGTGACTTTGAAGCCAAAATATAGACTCAAATAATAGCAGTCCTAAGTTAGAGCCCAATGGCATTTGTACCCGGCATTATAGTCAGTGGCTTCTCTATGGCCTTAAGCTCTGGACTCAGACTTCTTCTTTCCAAATCTGGATTCTTGAGGACATTTGGTTAAATAGATACCAGCTTCATCAAATTAAAATCTGATCCAGGGCCTAGTCCCTATCAATCTTTTTTGGCAAAACAAACAAACAAAAAAAAACAGAAATGTCTTTGCAACTTCTTCATCTGCTCTGTCAGGTAGCCTATCCCATCAGAACTAAATTTTGTAGAAAACAGTCACCATTTCCTTTTTGTCTGATAGACAAACTTGTGTGATTTTTAGTTTTTGTCTGTACGTCATCTTATGTTGCTAAGGCTTTCTCTGTAGTTGTGAAAAAAATCTACCACTGATTGGTTGTAAACAACTATGGAAAATTGGTTTTGTACTGGTACAACTTCTGAACAGCATTGAAATCGTTTTGTCTTTTTTGTTTGTTTGTTTGTTTGTTTTGAGACCGAGTCTTACTTTGTCGCCCAGGGTGGAGTGAAGTGGCGTGATGTGGGCTCACTGCAATCTCTGCCTTCCTGGTTCAAACAGTTCTCCTGCCTTGGCCTCCCAAGTAGCTGGGATTACAGGCACACGCCATCACGCCTGGCTAATTTTTTGTATTTTTAGTAGAGACACGGTTTTACCACGTTGGCCAGGCCGGTCTCGAACTCCTGACCTCAAGTGATCCACCCGCCTCAGCTTCCCAGAGTTCTGGGATTACAGGCGCGAGCCACCAGGCCCAGCCAGACATCTTTCTCTTATTTACCTTTTGGGTATGAGCAGCAGCCATCTTATGTTTCTGTCTTCAAACATAGTCTGTCTCTATTTATTCAGGTCTGGTATGTATCTCTACTTTGGTTTATTTCTTCTTCAGTTTATTTCTAGATATTTTATTTTGGTTCGTAAAATTGGCATCTTTTTATGTATTACATTTTCTAATTGGCTATTGCTAATATGGAGGAAAATAGTTGATTATTTCCCATATCAATCCTGTGTTGGACTACCTTATTATACTGTTATTAGTTCTATTTGTTTTCAGTTTATTGTCTTGAGTTCTTGAGGTAGATGATCTGTGTGTCCTGTATTAGTTTGATAGGGCTGCCATAACAAAATATCACAGACTAGGTGGCTTAAACAACAGAAAGTTATTTTCCTTACACTTTTGGCAGCTGAAAGTTGAAGATCAAGGTGCTGGCAGAGTTGGTTTTTCCTGAGATCTCTCTGCTTGGCTTGCAGATGGCCTTCCTCTTGCTGCCTCTTCATGTGGTTGTACCTCTGTGCATACATGCCCATGACGTCTCTCTGTATGTCCTAATCACCACCTCTTGTAAGATCACCAGTCAGATTGGTTTAGGGCCTACTCTAATGGTCTCATTTTAACTTAATTATTTCTTAAAATGCTCTGTCTCTAAATATAGTTACATTCTGAACACTAGGGGGTAGGTCTTCACCATATTAATTTTAGGGGACACCATTCAACCCATAATATCCTCCTTCTCTCCAGTATTCATACCTCTAGCTTCCAGTTTTATTACAGCATTGAGTCATAGTAGTGATGGGGGCATCCTTGTGCTGTTTTCAGACTTTAAAGGGAATACTGCCAGTCTTTCTCCACTCAATATATAGGTCTCTGTTAGACTACTCTCATAGAGTTCAGGGGAGTCTCTAGCTATTTATTTGTTTATTTAGACACAGTCTCACTCTGTCACCCAGGCTGGAGTGCAGTGGCGCAATTTCGGCTCACCGTAGCCTCCACCTCCTGGGCTCAAGTGATTCTCCTACCTCAGCCTCCCGAGTAGCTGGGACTGCAGGTGCACACCACCACTCCTGGTTAATTTTTGTGTTTTTAGTGGAAACAGGGTTTTGCCATGTTGCCCAGGCTAGCTTTACTTTAAAAGGTTTTTGTTTGTTTTAAAATCAAGAATCAAATTAGGTTTCATCAAATAATTTTGGCATATTTGGACATAAATACATAGTTTTTCTATGTTAATTTTTTAATACAGTGAATGACATTAATAGAATTACTAATTTTGAATCGATATTTTCTTGAGATTAGCTGTACTTGTACTTGGTCATGGTGTTTAACAATAGTTGGTCTAGTTTATTTGATTGCTAGTCTTTTCAAAAACTAGTTTTTTGGCTTTATTGATCATCTCTAGTGTTTGGTATTTTATTCTCTTTTTAATTTTTCTGTATTCAACATCTTGAGTTGAAAGCTCTGTTGATGTATTTTCAATCTGCTTTTTGGTAAAGCGTGTTTTAAATTTTATTTTTATTTATTTATTTTTGAGACAGAGTCTCGCTCTGTCACTCAGGCTGGAGTGCAGTGTTGCGATCTCGGCTCACTGCAACCTCCACCTCCCGGGTTCAAGCGATTCTTCTGCCTCAGCCTCCTAAGTAGCTGGGATTACAGGCGTACGCCACCACGCCCGGCTAATTTTGTGTATTTTTAGTTGAGACGGGGCTTCGCCATATTGGCCAGGCTGGTCTCAAACTCCTGACCTCAGGTGATCCACCCGCCTCAGCCTCCCAAAGTGCTGGGATTATAGGTGTGACCCACCGTGCCCGGCCTGAAATTTTATTTTTTAAATTAACATGAAGTAAAATTGACTCTTTTGGTATACACATGTTTATATTCTTCCAGCCACCATAATCAGGATACAGAGTCCTTTGATCACTCCCTAACCTCTTTTGTGTTACTACCCCCTTTGTAGTCATGCCTTCCCTCTACTCCTGAGCAACTACTGATCTGCTCTCTGTCACTGTGGTTTTTCCCTTTGCCAGAATGTCATATAAATGGAATTATGCAGTATGTAGTATTTTGAGACTGGCATCTTTTGCTTACCATAATGCCTTTTTTTTTTTTTTTTGAGATGGAGCCTCGCACTGTCGCCTGGGCTGGAGGGCGATGGCGTGATCTCGGCTCACTGCAACCTCTGCCTTCTGGATTCACGTGAATCTCCTGCCTCAGCCTCCTGAGTAGCTGGGATTAAAGGCGCACACCACCACACCTAGCTAATTTTTTGTATTTCTAGTAGAGACGGGGTTTCACTATGTTGGCCAGACTGGTCTCGATCTCCTGACCTTGTGATCCGCCCACCTCAGCCTCCCAAAGTGCTGGGATTGCAGGCATAAGCCACTGCACCCGGCCTACCATAATGGCTTTAATATTCATTCATGTTGTTGCATATCAAAAGCTTGTTCTTTTTTATTGCTGAGTAATATTCCATTGTATGGATTATACCCATTGAAGGTCATTTCAGTTGTTTCCACTTTGGGGTGATTACAAATAGAGCTGCTGTGAGCATTCAGGTGTAGGTTCTTGTGTGAATATGAGTTTTCATTTTTCTAGGGTAAATACCTAGGAATGGGATTCCTGGGCAGTATGGGCAGTGGATGTTTTAACTTTATAGGAAACCACTGGCTGGGCGTGGTGGCTCACGCCTATAATCCCAGCACTTTGGGAGGCCAAGGCGGGCAGATCACGAGGTCAGGAGCTCAAGACCAGCCTGGCCAATATGGTCAAACCCTGTCTCTGCTAAAAATACAAAAAATTTAGCCAGGTGTGGTAGCATGTGCCTGTAGTCCCAGCTACTCAGGAGGCTGAGGCAGAAGAATCGCTTCAACCTGGGAGGTGGAGGCTGCAGTGAACCAAGGTTGCGCCACTGCATTCCAGCCCGGGGGACAGAGTGAGACTCCCGTTTCAAAAAAAAAAAAAAAAAAGAGGCCAGGCGCAGTGGCTCACCCCTGTAATCCCAGCACTTTGGGAGGCCGAGGCAGGCAGATCATGAGGTCAGGAGATCGAGACCATCCTGGCTAACGTGGTGAAACCCTGTCTCTACTAAAAATACAAAAAATTAGCCAGGCGTGGTGTCAGGCACCTGTAGTCCCAGCTACTTGGGAGGCTGAGGCAGAAGAATGGCGTGAACCGAGGAGTCGGAGCTTGCAGTGAGCCGAGATGACACCACTGCCAGCCCAGACGACAGAGCGAGACTCTGTCTCAGGAAAAAAAAAAAAAGCTACTGAACTGTTTCCCAGATTGGTTGTTTCACATTCCCACTAGCAATATGTGGAATTCCAGTTGCTCTACATACTCATCAGCACTTGGTTTTGTCAATATAGTTATTTTAATCATCCTAATAAGTATGTAGTAATATGTCATTTAGTGGTTCATCTAATGGCTAATGATAATAAACAACTTTCCGTGTGTTCGCCATTCATATATCCTCTTTTTTGAAGTGTCATTAAACAGACATTTTGAATGCATTGTTAAGATTTCTTGTTCAGGATTTAACTGTGGATTTTTCTTTTTGTTTTCTTTTCTTTGTTTTTTTGAGCCAGTCTTGCTCTGTCACCCAGGCTGGAGTGCAGTGGCACGATCTCGGCTCACTGCAACCTCTGCCTCCTGGGTTCAAGTGATTCTCATGCCTCAGCCTCCTGAGTAGCTGAGACTATAGGTGCGTGCCACCATTCCCCGGCTAATTTTTGTTTTTTTCTAGTAGAGATGAGGTTTCACCATGTTGGCCAGGCTGGTCTTGAACTCCTGACCTTAAGTAATCCACGCGCCTTGGCCTCCCAAAGTGCTGGGATTATAGGCATGAGCCACCACACCCGGCCTGGATTTATTTTCTTTATTAGATATAGAATTTTCAGGTTATCTGTTTGATTTTAGGTGAGTTAGTTATTTATTTTTTATTTATTTATTTTTTAAGACTAGCCAAGTGCAGTAGTGAAAAGAGGGGAAAGAGTTTGGGTGAGTTTTTATAGTTTGTATCTTTCAAGGAATTGGTCCATTTCATATAACTTACAGAATTTATGGGCATAGAGTTGTTTGTAGAATTCCCCTATTATTCTTTAAATGTCTATGGGGTCTTTAGTGATATCCCCCTTTTCCCTTTTCATTCTTGATATTGGTAAATTGTTTCTTCTCTTTTTTTTCTTTTTTTGCCATTCTTGCTGGCACTTTGTCTTTTTTTTTTTTTTTTTTTAACTTAAAAAGTGTTTTTAGGGCTACAGGTGCATGCCACTGGCTGATTTTTTATTTTTTTATTTTTATTTTTATTTTTATTTTTTTATTTTATTTTTTTTTTTTTGAGACGGAGTCTCGCTCTTTCACCCAGGCTGGAGTGCAGTGGCGCGATCTCGGCTCACTGCAGGCTCCGCCCCCTGGGTTCACGCCATTCTCCTGCCTCAGCCTCCCGCGTAGCTGGGACTACAGGCGCCCGCCACCTCGCCCGGCTAATTTTTTGTATTTTTAGTAGAGACGGGGTTTCACCGTGTTAGCCAGGATGGTCTCGATCTCCTGACCTCGTGATCCGCCCGCCTCGGCCTCCCAAAGTGCTGGGATTACAGGCGTGAACCACTGCGCCCGGCTGATTTTTTATTTTTATGGAGATGGGGGTCTCACTGTGTTGCATAGCCTTGTGTCAAACTGCTGACTTCAAGTGATCATCTCTTCTGGACCTCCCAAAGTGCTGAGATTACAAGTGTGAGCCAGGCCTTATTGTGTCAATTTAATGGATCTTTTCAATATTTTTGGTTTCATTTTCTATGTTTTATCTTTGTCAGTTACATTCCGCTCTTAATGTAGTTAAGATTTCTGTAGTTTTGTTTTATTCTTTTTCTAATTTCAGAGATGATCATTTAGATTATTTATTTGAGACCTTCTTCATTTCTTTTTTTGCTATTTTTACTTTTATTCTTTTTTTTTTTTTTTTTTTTTTTAAAAAGTCTTGCTCTGTCACCCAGGCTGGAGTGCAGTGGCGCAGTCTTGGCTCGCTCCAACCTCCACCTCCCAGGTTCAAGTGGTTCTCCTGCCTCAGCCTCCCAAGTAGCTGGGATTACAGTCATGCGCCACCACGCCCAGCTAATTTTTGCATTTTTAATAGAGACGGGATTTCATCAGGCTGGTCTCGAACTCCTGACCTCAAGTGATCCGCCCTCCTTGGCCTCCCAAAGTACTGGGATTAAAGGCGTGAGCCACCATGCCCAACCTTTTTGTTTTGGTATTTTATAAAGTTGATATATTAACAGTATATTGTATATATTTTGGGGATACATGTGATATTTTGATACATATATACAATATGTAATGATGAAGTTAGGCTTAGTGATATATCTATCATCAAACCTTTATTTTTATGTCAGGAACATTATAATTCTCTTCTAGCTATTTTGAAATATAAAGTAAATTATTAACTGTAATTTCCTGACTGTACTATTGAATGCTAGAATTTATTCCTTCTATCTAACTGTATTTTTGTACCCATTAACCAACTATTTTTCATCCCCCGCTTCCTTTCCCAGCTTCTGGTAACCACCATTCTACTCTCCACCTCTGTGAGATCCACTTTTTTAGCTCTCACATATGAGTGAGAACATGCGATATTTGTCTGCCTATTCCTGGCTTATTTCACTTAATATAATGACCTCCATTTTCATTCATTTTACTGCAAGTGACAGGATTTCATTTGTTTTAATAGCTAAATAATATTCCATTGTTTATATATACCACATTTCTTAATTTTACTCATTTGTCCATTGATGGACACTTAGGTTGATTCCATATCTTGGCTGTTGTGAATAGTATTGCAGTGAACATGGGAATGCAGATATCTCTTTGATATACTGATTTCTTTCCTTTTGGATATGCCCAGCAGTCGAATTGCTGGATCATATGGTAGTTCTATTTTTACTTTTTCGAGACACCTCCATACTGTTTTCTGTGATAGTTGTGCTACCTTATATTCCCACCAACAGTGTATGAATGTTCGTCTTTCTCCAAATGCTGAAGAGTAACAAATCCTCTCCAGCATTTGTTACTTTTTGTCTTTTGGATAATAGCCATTCTAACTGAGGTGAGATGATTTCTCATTGCGGTTTTGATTTCTATTTCCCTGATGATGAGTGATATTGGACATTTTCCCCATATACCTGTTGGACATTTTTTTTCCAACTTTTATTTTAAGTTCTGGAGTACATGTGCAGGATGTGCAGGTTTGTTACATAGGTAAACGTGTGCCATGGTGGTTTACTGCACAGACCAACCTATCACCTAGGTATTAAGCCCAGCATCCATTAGCTGTTCTTCCTTATACTCTCCTTCCCCACAACTGACAGGCCCTAGTATATGTTGTTCCCCCTCTCCCATGTGTCCATGTGTTCTCGTCATTCAGCTCCCACTTACAAGTGAGAACATGGGGTATTTAGTTTTCTGTTCCTGTGTTAGTTTGCTGAGAGTAACAGCTTCCAGCTCCATCCATGTCCCTACAATGGACGTGATGTCATTCCTTTTTATGACTGCGTAGTATTCCATGCTGTATATGTACCAGCTTTTCTTTATCCAGTCTATCATTGATGGGCATTTTGGTTGATTCCAAGTCCTTGCTATTGTGAATACTGCTGCAGTGAACATACGTGTGCACGTATCTTTATAATAGAATTATTTATATTCCTTTGGGTATATACCCAGTAATAGGATTACTGGGTCAAATGGTAGTTCTGCCTCTAGATCTTTGAGGAATCACCATGCTGTCTTCCACAATGCTTGAACTAATTTACACTCTCACCAACGGTGTAAAAGCATTCATTTTTCTCTGCAACCTCACCAGCATCTGTTGTTTTTTGAGTTTTTAATTGCCATTCTGCTGGTGTGAGATAGTGTCTCATTGTGGTTTTGATTTGCATTTCTCTAATGATCAGTGATGTTGAGCTTTTTTTCATATGATGGCCCCACGAATGTCTTCTTATTTTTTATTTTTTTTTTTTCTGAGACAGAGTCTCGCTCTGTCACCCAGGCTGGAGTGCGGTGGCACAATCTTGACTCACTGCAAGCTCCGCCTCCCAGGTTCATGCCATTCCCCTGCCTCAGCCTCCCGAGTAGCTGGGACTGGGACTACAGGCGCCTGCCACCACGCCCGGCTAATTTTTTTGTATTTTTAGTAGAGACAGGTTTCACCGTGTTAGCCAAGATGGTCTCGATCTCCTGACCTCGTGATCCACCTGCCTTGACCTCCCAGAGTGCTGGGATTACAGGCGTGAGCCACCGCACCCGGCCGAATGTCTTCTTTTTAATAGGGTTGTTTTCTTATAAATTTGTTGAAGTTCCTCATAGACTCTGGATATTATACCTTTGCCAGATGGATATATTGCAAAAATTTTCTCCCATTCTGTAGGTTGTCCACTCTGATGATAGTTTCTTTTGCTGTGCAGAAGCTCTTTAATTTAATTAGATCCCATTTGTCAATTTTTACTTTTGTTGCAATTGCTTCTGGCATTTTTGTCATAAAATCTTTGCCCGTGCCTATGTCCTGAATGGTATTGCCTAGATTTTCTTCTAGGGTTTTTATAGGTTTGGGTTTTACATTTAGGTCCTTCATTCATCTTGTGTTAATTTTTGTATATGGTATAAGGAAGGGATCCAGTTTTAATTTTCTGCATATGGCTACCTGGTTCTCCCCAGCACCACTTATTAAATAGAGAATCCTTTCTCTATTGCTTGTTTTTGTCAGGTTTGTCGAAGATTAGATGTTTGTAGCTGTGTGGTCTAACTTCTGGGTTCTCTATTCTGTTCATTGGTCTATGTGTCTGTCTTTGTACCAGTTGCATGCTGTTTTGGTTACTGTAGCCTTGTGGTATGAAGTCGGGTAGCGTGATGCCTCCAGCTTTATTCTTTTTGCTTCGGACTGTCTTGGCTATTTGGGCTCTTTTTTCATTCAGTATGAATTTTCAAGTAGTTTCTTCTAATTCTGTGAAGAATGTCAATAGTGGTTTAATGGGAATAGCATTGAATCTGTAAATTATTTTGGGCAGCATGGCCATTTTCACGATATTGATTCTTTCTGTCCAGGAGCATGGAATATTTTTCCATTTGTTTGTGTCCTCTCTCATTTCCTTGAGCAGTGGTTTGTAGTTCTCCTTGAAGAGGTCCTTCATTTCCCTTGTTATCTGTATTCATAGGTATTACATTCTTTTTGTAGCAATTGTGAATGGGAGTTCATTCATGATATGGCTCTCTGCTTGTCTGTTGTTGGTGTAAAGAAATGCTTGTGATTTTTGCACATTGATTTTGTATCCTGAGACTTTGCTGAAGTTGCTTATCAGCTGAAGAAGCTTTTGGGTTGAGATGATGGGGTTTTCTATATATAGGATCATGTCATCTGAAAACAAAGATAATGTTACTTCCTCTCTCCCTGTTTGAATACCCTTTATTTCTTTCTCTTGCCTGGTTGCCCTGGCCAGAACTTCCAATGCTATGTTGAATAGGAATGGCGAGAGAGGGCATTCTTGTCTTGTGCCAGTTTTCAAGGGGAATGCTTCCATCTTTTGCCCATTCAGTATGATATTGGCTGTGGGTTTTTCATATATGGCTCTTATTATTTTGAGGTATGTTCGTTCCTTCAGTACCTAGAGAATTGAGAGTTTTTAACATGAAGGGATGTTGAATTTTATCAAAGATATTTTCTGCATCTATTGAGATAATCATGTTTTTTACTTTAGTTCTGTTTATGTGATGAATTAACATTTATTGATTTGCATATGTTGAACCAACTTTGCATCCCAGGGATGAAGCCAACCTGATGGTGGTGGATAAGCTTTTAGATGTGCTGCTGGATTCAGTTTGCTCATATTTTATTGAGGATTTTTTGCATCAGTGTTCATCAGGTATGTTGGCTTGAGATTTTCTTTTTCTTTTTTTTTTTCTTTTTTTCTTTTTTTTTTGAGGCGGCATCTCACCCTGTCACCAGGCTGAAGTGCAGTGACCTGATCTTTGCTCACTGCAACCTCCGCTTCCTGGATTCAAGTGATTCTCCTGCCTCAACCTCTCGAATAGCTGGAACTACAGGTGCGTACCACTACGCCCAGCTAATTTTTGTATTTTTAGTAGAGACGGGGTTTCACCATGTTGGCCAGGATGGTCTCGATCTCTTGACCTCGTGGTCTGCCCGCCTCAGCCTCCCAAAGTGCTGGGATTGCAGGCATGAGCCACCGCAGCTGGCCGAAGTTTTCTTTTTTTGTTGTATCTCTGCCAGGTTTTGGTATTAAGATGATGCTGGCCTCATAAAATGAGTTAGGGAGGAGTCCCTTCTTTTCAATTTTTTGGAATAGTTTCAGTAGAAATGGCACCAGCTCTTCTTTGTACCTGTGGTGGAATTCAGCTATAAATCTCTCTGGTCCTGGGCTTTTTTTTGGTTGGTAGGCTATTTATTACTGCCTCAATTTCCAAACTCATTATTGGTCTATTCAGGGATTCAATTCCTTCCTAGTTCATTC
>NW_026652282.1:47669340-47684605 GCF_009828535.3 Hylobates moloch | reverse complement strand
TTTTTTTTTTTTTTTTTTGAAGGGTTTTTTGTGTCTGTCTCCTTCAGTTCAGCTCTGATCTTGGTTGTTTCTTGTCTTCTGCTAGCTTTGGGATTTGTTTGCTCTTGGTTCTCTAGTTCTTTTAGTTGTGAATTTTGAGATCTTTCTAGCTTCTTGATGTGGGCATTTAGTGCTATAAATTTCCTTCTTAACACTGGTTAGCTGCGTCCCAGAGATTCTCATACATTGTCTCTTTGTTCTCATTAGTTTCAAAGAACTTCTTGATTTCTGCCTTAATTTCATTATTTACCCAGGAGTCATTCAGGAGCAGGTTGTTCAGTTTCCACGTAGTTGTGTGGTTTCGAGTGAATTTCTTAGTTTTGAATTCTAATTTTATTGTGCTGTGGTCTGAGAGACTGTTATGATTTCAGTTCTTTTGCGTTTGCTGAGGAGTGTTTTACCTCCGATTAAGTGATCAATTTTAAAGTGCCAGGTGGTGATGAGAAGAATGTATATTTTGTTGTTTTTGGGTGGAGAGTTCTGTAGATATCTATCAGGTCCACTTGATCCAGAGCTGAGTTCAGGTTCTGAATATCTTTGTTAATTTTCTGTCTAGATGGTCTGTCTAATATCGTCAGTGGGGTATTAAAGTCTCCCACTATTATTGTGTGGGAGTCTAAGTTTCTTTGTAGGTCTCTACGAATTTGCTTTATGAATCTGGGTGCTCCTATATTGGGTACATACATATTTAGGATAGTTAGGTCTTCTTGTGGAATTGAACCCTTTACCATTATGTAATGCCCTTCTTTGTCATTTTTGATCTTTGTTGGTTTAAAGTCTGTTTTGTCAGAAACTAGGATTGTGACCCCTGCTGTTTTCTGTTTTTCATTTGCTTGGTAAATTTCCCTCCATCCCTTCGTTTTGAGCTTATGTGTGTCTGCACTTAAGATGGGTCTCCTGAAGACAGCATACTGATGGGTCTTGACTCTATCCAGCTTGCCATTCTGTGTCTTTTAATTAGGGCATTTAGCCCATTTACATTTAAGGTTAATATTGTTATGTGTGAATTTAATCCTGTCATCATGATGGTAGCTGGTTATTTTGTAGACTTGTTTATATGGTTGCTTCATAGTGTCACTGGTCTGTGTACTTCAGTGTGTTTTTATACTGGCTGGTCACGGTTTTTCCTTCTTATATTTAGTACTTCCTTTAGGAGCTCCTGTTGGCCATTTCTATGTCTTTTTTTGAGAAATGTCTGTTCTGGTATTTCGCCAATTTTTAAATTGGATTATTTGTTTTTTGCTATTGAGTTCCTTATATATTTTAGTTATTAATCGCTTGTCAGATGGATAGTTTGCAGATATTTTCTCCCATTCTGTGGGTTGTCTCTGCACTTTGTTGATTGTTTCCTTTGCTGTACAGAAGCTTTTTAGCTTAATGTAATTATATTTGTGTATTTTTGCATTTGTTGCCTGTGCTTTTGAGTTCTTACTCCAAAACAATCTTTGCCCAGACCAATGTCCTATGGCATTTCCCCAGTATTTTCTTGTAGTAGTTTCATAGTTTCAGGTCTTACATTTAAGTCTTTAATCCATTTTCAATTGATTTTTTTGTACATGGCGAGAGATAAAGGTCTAGTTTCATTCTTTTGCATATGGGTATTCGGTTTTCCCAACACCATTTATTAAAGAGACTGTTCTTTCCCCAATGAATGTTCTTGGTGCCTTCGTGGAAAGTGAGTGGACTATAAGTGGGTGGGTTTATTTCTGGATTCTCTATGCTGTTCCATTGGCCCATGTATCTGTTTTTGTGCCGGTACCATGCTGTTTTGGTTACTGTAGCTTTGTAATATAATTTGAAATCAGGTAGTATGAGGCTTCCAGCTTTGTTCTTACTGCTCAGGATTGCTTTGGTTATTTGGCATCTTTTGCGATTTTATGTGAATTTTAGGATTGCTTTTTCTATTTCTGTGAAGAATGTCATTGGTATTTTGTTAGGGATTGCATGGAATCTATAGATCGTTTTTGGGTAGTATAGACATTTTAGCAATATTAGTTCTTCCAATCCATGTGCATATGATATCTTTCCATTTTTTGTGTGTCTCCTTCAATTTTTTTCATCAGTGTTTTGTAGTTTTCCTTGTAGAGATCTTGCAATTATTTGGTTAAATTTATTCGCAAGTATTTTAAGTTTTTTGTAGCTGTTGTAAAGGGGATTGCTTTTTTTTAGTATTTTTTAGATCGTTCACTGTTAGCACATGTAAATGCTACTGATTTTTGTATGTTGATTTTGTATCCTGCAACTTTACTGAGGTGGTGGTGGTGTTGTTGTTGTTGTTTTTGAGACAGAGTCTCGTTCTGTCACCCAGGCTGGAGTTCAGTGGCATGATCTCAGCTCACTGCAACCTTTGTCCCCCGGACTCAAGTGATCCTTTCACCTCAGCCACCCAAGTAGCTGGGACTGCAGGCGCCCGCCACCATACCCAGCTAATTTTTGCATTTTTAGTAGAGATGAGGTTTTACCATGTTGCCCAGGTTGGTCTCAAACTCCTGAGCTCAAGCTATCTGCCCGTCTCAGCCTCCCAAAGTGCTGGGATTACAGGCACGAGCCACTGCACCCAGCCATCTTTACTAAATTTGTTTATCAGTTCTTTTATTTTTATTTTTTGAGGTGGAGTCTTGCTCTGTCACCTAGGCTGGAGTGCAGTGGCACAATCTCGGCCCACTGCAACCTCCGCCTCCTGGGTTCAAGCGATTCTCCTGCCTCAGCCTCCAAGTAACTGGGATTACAGGTGCCCGCCATCACACCCAGCTAATTTTTTGTATTTTTAGTAGAGATGGGGTTTCGCCATATTGGCCAGAGTGATCTCGAACTCCTGACCTCAGGTGATCTGCCCACCTTGGCCTTCCAAAGTGCTGGGATTACAGGCGTGAGCCGCCGCGCCTGGCCAGGCCTGTAGTTTTGTTATATTTTTTTCTGGTTTTGGTATCAGGATAATGCTGGCCTCATAGAATGAGTTTTGTGGAAGTATTCCTCCTCTTCAGTTTTTTGAGTTAAGGTAGAATTGTTGTTTTAATGTTTGGTAGAATTCAGCAGTGAATCCATCAGGTTCTGGGCATTTATTTGATGGGAGACTTCTTATTACTGCTTCAGTCTCATTACTTCTTGTCTGTTTAGGTTTTCTGTTTCTTCATGGTTCAAGCATGGTAGGTTATATGTGTCCAAGGATTTATCCATTTCTTCCCAGTTTCCAATTTGTTGGTGTATAGTAGTTCATAGTAGTCTCTACCTTTGTATTTCTGTGATACCGGTTGTAATGATTCCTTTCTCATATTTTTAATTTCTAATGTAAACATTTAGCACTTTAAATTTCCCTCTAAGCAGAGCTTTCTTTGCATCCCCCAAGTTTTATGTTGCAATTTCATTTTTATTAATGGAAATATTTTGTTTTCCTGTGGGATCTCCTCTTTGACCCATGTTTATTTAAAAGTATGTTTAATTTTTATGTGTTAGAGGTATTCCAGTTATCTTTCTGTTGCTGCTTTTTGTTCTATTTGTTGAGACATCATTCTTCTGGTTTCCTTTTGTTCTTTGTCAGTGGTTTCCTTTTGCTCTTTCAGCCTAGTTGATTTAAAGTCTTTGTATGGTAAATACAATGTCAGAGCTTCCTTAGGGACAGTTTTTGTCAGTTTCTTTTTTTTTTCCTGTAAATGGGCCATACTTCCCTTTTCGTTGCATGCCTCGTGATTTTTTTTTGTTGGAAACTGGAAATTTTGAATATCATAATGTGGTTTACTCTGGAAGTCAAATTTTCCTTCCTCAGTTTGCTTTTGTTGCTTGTTATGAACTACAGTCATCTATTATTTAGTGACTTTTCCCAACTACTTTTTACAAAGATTGTATTCGTTATTGTGCAGTTACTGAGTCTCCATTCCTTAGCCTCGTTAGTAAGCTGAGACTTTCTGATAGAGATTTCCTGACAACTTTGTTTGCCAGGCAGGAGTACAGTGGCACAACCTTGGCTCACTGCAACCTCCACCTCCCGGGTTCAAGCAAGTCTCGTGCCTCAGCCTCCCGAGTAGCTAGGATTACAGGCATGTGTACCATGTGTGGCTAATTTTTGTATTTTTAGTAGAGACAGGGGTTCGCCATGTTGGCGAGGCTGGTCTCGAACTCCTGACCTCAAATGATCCGCCTGCATCTGGAGTTTCTTAAAGACATGATTTTAGCAGCCTTTTTCTTTGTTAATCACCCCCTTTCTTGTTGTGAGATTTTTATTGGACTCCAGAGTTCCATAAAAGTTGTTCTCACAGTTTTTGCCAGGTTGATGGTTGTTTCAGTGGAGGGACAAATCCTTTTAGCTCCCTATTACTCCATTATCAGTGGTGTCACTCCTCCCTCCCTGCACCCTCTTCATGTGTGTGTGTGCATGTGTGTGTGTGCACGTGTGCACGTGCATGTTCATTTTTTTTTTGTAAAAAACACATACCATTAAATTTGTCATTTTTCCATTATTTACCTTTAAGCTCTGTTAGACTTGACAAATTTACCATCTTAATCATTTTAAAGTGTACAGTTCAGTACTATTAAGTATATTGACAATGTTGTGCAACAGATCTCTATAACTTTTTCATCTTGCAACACTTAAACTGTATACCCCTAAACACTAATTCCTCCCCCTAGCCATTGGTCATCACCTTCTACTTTCTTTCTTTTCTTTTTTTTTTTTTTTTTTTTTTTAGACAGAGTTTTTGCTCTTGTTGCCTAGGCTGGAGTGCAGTGGCATGATGTTGGCTCACTGCACCCTCTGCCTCCGAGGTTCAAGTGATTCTCCTATGTCAGCCTCCTGAGTAGCTGGGATTACAGGTGCGTGCCACCACGCCCAGCTACTTTTTTGTATTTTTAATAGAGACAGAGTTTCATTATGTTGGCCAGGCTGGTCTCGAACTTGTGACCTCAGGTGATCCACCTGCCTCAGCCTCCCAGAGTGCAGGGATTACAGGCATGAGCCACTGTGCCCGACCTCTACTTTCTATTTCTATGATTTTGACACCTTTAGATACTTTGTAAGAGTGGAATTGTATAGCATTTGTTCTGGCCTTTTTTTCTTAGCATAATATCTTCCATGTTCATCCATGTTGTAGTATGTGATAGATTCCCTTTTTTTAAGGCTGCATAATAACTGCTGTGTGTACACACCATATTTTATTTTTCCTTTTTTAAAATTATACATTTCTGGGATACATGTGCAGAACGTGCAGGTTTGTTACATAGGTATACATGTGCCATAGTGGTTTGCTGCACCCATCAACCCGTCATCTACATTAGGTATTTCTCCTAATGCTATCCCTCCCCTAGCCCCCTTCCCCCTCACAGGCCCCAGTATGTGATGTTTCCCTCCCTGTTTTCATGTGTTCTCATTGTTCAACTCACTTATGAATGAGAACATGCGGTGTTTGGTTTTCTGTCCTGTGTTAGTTTGCTGAGAATGATGGTTTCCAACTTCGTCCATGTCCCTGCAAAGGACATGAACTCATTCTTTTTATGGCTGCAAAGTATTTCATGGTATATGTGTGCCACATTTCCTCTATCCAGTCTATCAGTGATGGGCATTTGGGTTGGTTCCAAGTCTTTGCTATTGTGAACAGTGCCGCAATAAACATACGTGTGCATGTGTCTTTATAGTAGAATGATTTATAATCCTCTGGGTATATACCCAGTAATGGGATTGCTGGGTCAAATGGTATTTCTCGTTCTAGATCCCTGAGGAATCACCACACTGTCTTCCACAGTGGTTGAACTAATTTACACTCCCACCAACAGTGTAAAAGCATTCCTATTTCTCCACATCCTCTCCAGCATCTGTTGTTTCCTGACTTTTTAATGATCATCATTCTAACTGGCATGAGATGGTATCTCATTGTGGTTTTGATTTGCATTTCTCTAATGACCAGTGATGATGAGTATTTTTTCATGTCTGTTGGCTAGATAAATGTCTTCTTTTGAGAAGTGTCTGTTCATATCCTTCACCCACTTTTTGATGGGATTGTTTGTTTTTTTCAGCCCAGGTGATCTTTTTGTTCCCTTTGTGTGCATTAAGTATGTACTGTTTACTTCTTCATTCACTTAGTAAATAGTTACTGAGAACTTATGCTTCATTGTGTTAGTAGGCTCCCTTAATTTGAAATAAATAATACATATTCCTGCCCTCATGGTAAATTGGAGGCAACAGATTTACTAATCAGCTCTTAAATACCATATAACAGCTTCAGTAGAGGGATGCACAGGATGCTATGGAGAGCCAAGTAGGAGGCATCTCAATCAGATTAGGAGAGGGAGGGAAGAGTTCTTGTGGAAAGTAAATCTAAAGCTGAATTTTGAAGGGTGAGTAAGTAAAGTAACTCATGAAGTTATTCACTAAGTGGATGTTGGGTGAATGAATCAGAATTAGGTGAATCTAGGAGAGGACATTTACCTCAAGGATGCAAAGTAGAAGGGCATGAAATGTATGTGGTACATTCAGAGACTCTTGGAGTTGAGTATGGATTAAGTAATAGGTACATTTGTAGGGGAATGGTAGGAGCTGGAGTATGTCATTCTGTCTTCACCCTTTGGATGAAATCTCATTTTACCCTGTTTTCCCCTCTCCTTGCAGTCTATCCTTCTCTGGAGTCTGATGATGATGACCCTGCTTTGAAATCTCGACCCAAGAAAAAGAAGAATTCAGATGATGCTCCATGGAGTCCTAAAGGTAATCTCGTATTCTGTCTCTTAAACTCTATAGGCATGGTCAGGAGAAAATAGACAAGGTAGGAGGGATATTTAATATCAGAAGACCTGGTTCAGTCACTCATTTGTTTATTCAGCAAACATTTGTTGAGTGTCTGCTGTGTGTCAGGCACTGTGTTAGGATCTGGAGCTAAAATGACTAATAAGACACAGAGTTTATGTAATTAGTCCAATAAAATCAGAGGTAATGGAGCATGTTGCATTTGATATTATATGATTTGAGATGAAAGGAAGACCTTGAACAGATTTTAGCAAGCAGTCTGAGGCTTCTGAGAACATTCCGATACCATCATCCCAGTGCTCTGGTAGTTTTGTTGTCAAGGAGGGAAATTCTGTTGACTGTTGAGCTCTATAAGGCCCAAGATTATCACCTATACTGAGAGGCCATCTCTGAGGAGGGAAGAATGACCACTGAGTTGAACATGGAGTTTAGAGGATAATGGAAGAATTTTCTTCATCTCCTTGGCTGGATAGTATTCACACTGAGGATGCATCTTCAGTTAGTTTTTGCTGCTAAACAGTCTGCCCAAAACTTAGTGGCTTAAAATAACAGTTAATAATTTTTCATGGTTCTGTAGGTTGGCTGAGCTGTTCTTCTAGTCTAGGCCAGCTTCCCTGGGGCTGAATGGTCTCAAAAGTTCTCCTTCAGGTGTCTCAGACCTACTTAGATGGCCAAGGCTTCTCTCTACATGGTCTTTAGTCTACCAAGCTTTTCCACAAGGTGGCAGAAGGGTTTCTAGCAGCAAGAGAGGACAAGGCCCAATGTGCAAGCACTTTTTAAGCCTTTGCTTAAGTCATGTTTACTGTTGTCCCATTGGCTAAAACAAGTTACGTGGCCAAGCCTTGATCCCATGGTTGGGAAATAGATTGCACCTTTTGAGAGGAGAACTGCAAAGTCACATTGCAAAGTATCATGCATACAAGGATACATGAGCACACTGAGGGCCATTACTGCAACAGTCTGCCATAGAGGTCATTGAGATTTCAGTACCTGTGGTTCCCCAGCAGATAAAGGGCTTGCTCTTCTCACCCTGCCTTATTTAGACTTTTTGGTGTTTGCTTGAGGTCGAGGGGGTGACGTAGGGGTAGGAGGGCATTCCGCAGAAGTGTTACGTTAGTGAGTTAATCAGTAAATGTTTCTTTTTAAAAAAAAAATTGGGGCCGGGTGTGATGGCTCACACCTGTAATCCCAGCACTTTGGGAGGCTGAGGCGGGCAGATCACCTGAGGTCAGGACCAGCCTGACCAACATGGTGAAACGTCGTCTCTACTAAAAATACAAAATCAGCCGGGAATGGTGGCAGGCGCCTGTAATCCCAGCTAGTTGGGAGGCAGAGGTAGGAAAATTGCTTGAACCCAGGAGGCCAAGGTTGCAGTGAGCTGAGATTGCACCATTGCACTCCAGCCTGGGCAACAAGTGCGAAACTCCGTCTCGGGGAAAAAAAAAAAAAATTGGCTAGGCGCAGTGTGGCTCATGCCTTTAATCCCAGCATTTTGGGAGGCTGAGGCGGGTGGATCACTTGAGGTCAGGAGTTTGAGACCAGCCTGGCCAACATGGTAAAACCCCATCTCTACTAAAAATACAAAAATCAACTGCATGTGGTGGCATGCGCGTTTAGTCCCAGCTACTCAAGAGGCTGAGGCACGAGAATTGCTTGAACCTCGGAAAGCGGAGGTTGCAGTGAGCTGAGACCATGCCACTGCACTCCAGCCTGGGCAACAGAGCGAGACTCCATCTCAAAAAACAACAAAAAAGAAAACTTAGGCCTATTTTTAAATTTTTTTTTCTCCGATCATTTCCAGGTTTATTTTTCCTGTCAAAGTAAATTTTTCTGGTTAGCACAGTAGAAAATTTAGAAAATATTGAAAATAAAGGGAATTATAAAGAAGGAACCACCCATGAGTCCGCCACCCAGAAGCAACCAATGTTAACATTTTGACATGTTTCTTTATAGTCTTTTCCCTATACATTTTTTAATTTTTATGGTTTAAATCACATGTGTATACAATTTTTTTAAATTTATTTTTTTATTTTTTTGAAACGGAGTCTAGCTCTGTCCCAGGCTAGAGTGCAGTGGCGGGATCTTGGCTCACTGCAATCTCTGCCTCCCGGGTTCAAGCTATTCTCCTGCCTCAGCCTCCCAAGTAGCTGGGATTACAGGCGGGTGCCACCATGCCTAAGTTTTGTATTTTTAGTAGAGACGGGGTTTCACCATGTTGGCCAGGCTGGTCTTGAACTCCTGACCTCGTGATCTGCCCGCCTCAGCCTCCCAAAGTGCTAGGATTACAGGTATGAGCCACCACGCCCGGCCACATGTATACAATTATGCACCCTACTTTAAAATTTTGTTTGGGCTTTTGATCAAAGTAGTGGGTGTAGCATATCAAAAAGTGTAGAGAAATTAGGCCAGGTGCGGTGGCTCACACCTGTAATCCCAGCACTTTGGGAGGCCGAGGCGGGTGGGTCACGAGGTCAGGAGATCGAGACCATCCTGGCTAACACGGTGAAACCCTGTCTCTACTAAAAATACAAAAACTTAGCTGGGCGTGGTGGCAGGCGCATGTAGTCCCAGCTACTTGGGAGGCTGAGGCAGGAGAATGGCGTGAACCTGGGAGGTGGAGCTTGCAGTGAGCTGAGATCGTGCCACTGCACTCCAGCCTGGGCAACAGAGCGAGACTCCGTCTCTCTCTCTCTCTCTCTCTCACACACACACACACACAAGTATAGAGAAATTTAGGAGGAAAAGCAATGTTCTTCTGCCCTACTTTCCCCACCTTCAATACCATTCCCAAGAGAAAATCTCATAGTTTTCGTTTCCTGGTAGATGCCTCCAAAACTCAAGTATGCCACCCTTTCTTGATTTATGAAGTCTGTTTCTCCTTTAATCAACTTACGTCATTCCCTGTCTTTTTTTTTTTTTTTTTTTCCAGACAGAATCTCGCTCTGTGGCCCAGGCTGGAGTGCAGTGGTGCAATCTTGGCTCACTGCAACCTCCACCTCCTGGATTCAAGCGATTCTCATACCTCAGCCTCCAAAGTAGCTGGGACTATAGGCGTGCATCACTGCACCCAGCTAATTTTTTTGTATTTTTAGTAGAGATGGGGTTTTGCCACGTTGGCTAGGCTGGTCTCGAACTCCTGACCTCACGTGATCCACCTGCCTTGGCCTCCCAAAGTGCTGTGATTACAGGCCGTCAATTTCTCTTGATTACCTACTTTGTAAGATATAGTTGTTGGTGACCCTACGTCCATAGGGTCCTTTTGTAACCTTCTGTGAACCATTTTTTCCCTTGTGGGAAGTAAATCTAAAGCTGAATTTTGAAGGGTGAATTAGTAAAGTAACTCATGAAGTTATTCACTAAATGGATGTTGGGTGAATGAATCAGAATTAGGTGAATCTAGGAGAAGGACATTTGCCGCAAGGATGCAAAGTAGAAGGGCATGAAATGTATGTGGTACATTCAGAGATTCTTGGAGTTGAGTATGGATTAAGTAAAAGGTACATTTGTAGGGGAGGGGTACATTCCCTTTTGTAACCTGCTGTGAACCATAATTTTTTGTTTATGCTATCAAGGTTATTAACATATACATTGTTGTTACTACTCTACATTGACTAGAAATTAACTGTAAATATCGAAAACCAATAGAAATATCTGGCCTTTTAAGTTAATATTATATCATAAGCATGTTCCTATGCCATTGTTTATAAATAATATTTTTAATGGCTACAAGATATCAGTTCCATGGATATACCTAATGTATATGTAATTTCTAACATATAGACTATTTTCAAGTTTTACAATTAGTACATTTGGAGTGAATATCTTTATATGTAAATGTTTATATCTCTGATTATTTACTTAGGATGGATCACCATGAAACCTTAGAGGGGCCAAAGTATGTGAGGTTATACAATGAAAAGTTTCCTTCCCAGTCCTGTTACATAGCCTTCTACTTCCCCACCTGGAGTCAACTAGTGTTATCAGCCTTTTTTTTTCTTTTTTTTTTTGAGAAGGAGTCTTGCTCTGTCGCCCAGGCTGGAGTGCACTGGCGCGATCTCTGCTCACTGCAAGCTCCGCCTCCCAGGTTCACGCCATTCTCCTGCCTCAGCCTCCCGAGTAGCTGGGACTACAGGCACCTGCCACCACGCCCGGCTAATTTTTTGTACTTTTAGTAGAGATGGGGTTTCACCGTGTTAGCCAGGATGGTCTCGATCTCCTGACCTCGTGATCCGCCTGCCTCGGCCTCCCAAAGTGTTGGAATTACAGGCGTGAGCCACTGCGCCCAGCCATCAGTTTTTTAATTTATCTTCTCAGAGACAGTTTGTGCATATACAAGCAAATGCATGTATATGTTTTCTTACCTCCCCCCTTTTTTTTCCACTCAATTGGAAACATACACTGCTATGTGCTTTGCTTTTCTCTCTTAAGAATACATCTGGGCTGGGCACGGTGGCTCACACCTGTAATCCCAACACTTTGGGAGGCCAGGGTGAGCGGATCAAGAGGTCAGGAGATGCAGACCATCCTGGCCAACATGGTGAAACCCCGTCTCTACTAAAAATACAAAAATTAGCTGGGCATGGTGGCGCACGCCTGTAGTTCCAGCTACTCAGGAGGCTGAGGCAGGAGAATTGCTTGAACCCGGGAGGTGGAGGTTGCAGTGAGCCGAGATTTTACCACTGCACTCCAACCTGGGCAACAGAGCAAGACTTCATCTCAAAAAAAATAGTTATTGATACTTATTGCAGAAGTGTTTTCCAGAAAAGTTGTACCAATTTACACTTCCATCAGCAGTGCTTGTTTATGAAATGTATGCAGGCATTGAACACACCAGTTAGGAGTAGTATTTGATTATGAGTAATGTCTCAAGCATCCTTAGTGAGTGCTTGTTCTCTCAGAGTCACAAGATGGCTACTTCACCTCCAGCATTGGGGTCTGGGCTGCAGTCAGGAAGACAGAGAAAAAAGCAAAAGGAAAAAGGGACAGGCATGCTGAGCACTGAGCATTCCCTCTCCCCAAGGAGTTTTAAGTTCCACATTTTTTATACATCTCTTTGGCTGAAATTATGTCAGATAGCCAAGACTATCAGCCAAAGATGCCAGGTGATATAGTTTGTTTTTTTTTTTTTTTTGAGACGGAGTCTCGCTCTGTCACCCAGTCTGGAGTGCAGTGGCGCGATCTCGGCTCACTGCAGGCTCCGCCCTCCGGGGTTCACACCATTCTCCTGCCTCAGCCTCCCGTGTAGCTGGGACTACAGGCGCCTGCCACCTCGCCCGGCTTAATTTTTTGTATTTTTAGTAGAGACGGGGTTTCACCGTGTTAGCCAGGATGGTCTCGATCTTCTGACCTTGTGATCCGCCCGCCTCGGCCTCCCAAAGTGCTGGGATTACAGGCGTGAGCCACCGCGCCCGGCCGATATAGTTTTTATCTAGGCATATTGCTGTCCCACAAAATCAGTGTTTTTGTTAGTAAGCAGGAAAGAGAGAATGACATTTGGTTGAGAATGAGTAGTCTGTACCATGAGGGTTTTTTTTTTTTTTTTGAAACAGTCTCGGTCTGTCGCCTAGGCTGGAGTGTAATGGCATGATCTTGGCTCACTGCAACCTCTGCCTCCCAGGTTCAAGCAATTCTCCTGCCTCAGCCTCCCAAGTAGCTGGGATTACAGGCACCTGCCACCACGCCCAGCTAATTTTTTTTGTTGTTTGTTTGTTTGTTTGTTTTGTTTGTTTTTTGAGACAGAGTCTCGCTGTGTCACCAGACTGGAGTGCAGTGGCGAGATCTCGGCCCACTGCAACCTCCGCCTCCTGGGTTAAAGCAATTCTCCTGCTTCAGCCTCCTGAGTAGCTGGGACTACAGGCACGCACCACCAAACCCAGCTAATTTTTTTTTTGTATTTTTAGTAGAGATGGCATTTCACTATGTTGGCCAAGATGGTCTTGATCTCTTGTCCTCGTGAGCTGCCCACGTCGGCCTCCCAAAGTGCTGGGATTACAGGCACAAGCCACCGCACCTGGCCAGTTTTTTGTATTTTTAGTAGAGACAGGGTTTCACCATGTTGGCCAGGTTGTTCTCGAACTCCTGACCTCCGGTGATCCACCTCGGCCTCCCAAAATGTTGGGATTACAGGTGTGAGCCACCACACCCGGCTTCTACCATGAGTTTTTGATCCTTGGTAATTCATAAGCAAACAGCAGTATCTCATTGATTTAATTTACTTTTTTTTTGATTAAGCATATCCTCTATGTTTTATTAGCATCAGAATTTCTTCCATTGTAAATTTTGTTTACATCCTTTGCCCACTTATCCATGTGGTTCTTCAAGGTTTTTGAGTTGCCCATTTTATATAGTAAGGGAATAGTCATCCTTTGTTTCATACACACACACACACACACACACACACACACACATTTTATACTTATAATGTGCTTGTACTTCTTCCTCATTTTACATGAAAAATCTGAATATTTCAGTATCAAGTGTTGATTGTTTGCATATTCAGAGAGTAGATAATTAACACCCTTGTATTTTTTAAGCATATTAAATATCTAATGTATTGATCTACAAAGAATTGCTTAATATATGGTACTGAGCAGAAGATATAAATTGGTATTCCCCCCAAAAAGATAACTGTTGGTGCTAGAATCATATTCCCACTAAGCTGAAAATGCGTTTTTTGCCACGTGTACTGACTCATACATATCATGGGTTGTTTGAGGCACATCCATTTTGTACCATCGAAGTTCTTTCTGTCTGCTCTTGTGCTGGTATTTCACTTATTCACTACCTATTTATGACTTAGAAAAACTGCAGACTTTTTTATTTTGAGGCAGAGTCTCACTCTGTTGCCCAGGCTGGAGTGTAGTGGCGTGATCTCTGCTCACTACAACCTCCGCCTCCCAGGTTCAAGCGATTCTCCTGCCTCAGCCTCCCAAGAAGCTGGGATTAAAAGCACCCACCACCACCACGCCTGGCTAATTTTTGTATTTTTAGTAGAGATGGGATTTTACCATGTTGGCTAGGCTGGTCTCAAACTCCTGACCTCAAGTGATTAGCCTGCCTCAGCCTCCCAAAGTGCTGGGAATTACAGGTGTGAGATACCACGCCCAGCCAAAAAACTGCAAACTTTTAAAAAGTGGCTTTTAGTTAACTAAAAAGATAGTTCTTTAAAATGAAGAACACCACCAAGTTTAAACCAATAGGATGAAACTGTAGAGCACAGATGCATCAACTGGTGTTCATGGACCTTTGAATCTCCTATTAATATTCTATTGAAATTTTATGTAAATGCATGCATCTATGTATGTATATTTCTTTAGTAATTTTTATCACATTTTCAGAGTGAGTTCTTAACTCAAAAAAGATGCATTCTACTAAGGCATTCTACTAAGGGGATTCCCATTAAGATCAGGAATAAGACTAATGTGCCCACTAACACTGCTGTTATTTAGTATTGTTCTAGAAGTTCATGCCAGTGTAATTAGAAGTGAAGCAGAAATAAGAACTGTAACTATTAGAAATGAAGAGACCAAATCATGATATGAGCCATTAGGGTGAGAATCCTGTTCACTTTTGGCCATCGTTGTATCTGTAGCACCTTGCCTAGTGCCTGGCCTGTAGGAGATGTTTAACAAATATTTGATGAGTGAAAGATAAGATGTAATTTTATAATCGATATAAAAAATACAGGTATGGGGCTGAGCATGGTGGTTAATGCCTGTAATCCTAGCACTTTGGAAGGGTGAGATGGGAGGATTGCTTGAGCCTAGGAGTTCAAGACCAGCCTGGGCCACATGGTAAGACCCTGTCTCTACAAAAAATAGAAATAAAAATAGAGATATGATATAATTATGTAATATCAGAAAATGAAAGAGAATCAACTAAAAACTGTTAATACTGATAAGAGAATTCAGTAAATTGGGTAATCATTGGATATATACCAGCTAGCCAAAAATCAAGAAGTACCGTATTAGTAATAACCATAATGTACTGAGAAAAAGAAATGCTATTGACAATAGCAACAAACATGTAAAATAGGCAAGAATAATTGTAAGAAGATAGTGTGGAACTGACATGAAGAAATAGAGATTTCTCATGTGCCTGGTTATAAAGACTGAGTGTTGTAAAGAGTCATTTCCTTCCAAATTAATGTATACATTTAACACTAGCCTAAATCAAAATCCTAATGGAATTTTGTAGGGAATTCATTCTAAAAGTAATTTAAAAAGTAAACAGGTAGAATTAGCTTAAAGAATATTGGGATAGAGAAAGTAAATGAAATATACTATAGTGCTACAATAATCATAAGCACCAGAACAGTCAGTAAATACTTTTCCTTTTAAAAAATTTTTGTTATGAAAATTTTCAAACATAGATAAAATTTAAGAGGTTATTACCATGAACACCTATATATATATATCTGTCACCCAGATTTAATAATGAACATTTTGCTGTATTTGCTTTATTCTTTTTTTCAAGGCATTTTAAGCAAAATCTTAC
>NW_026652282.1:47660708-47669330 GCF_009828535.3 Hylobates moloch | reverse complement strand
AGATGGAGTCTCACTCTGTTGCCCAGGCTGGAGTGCAGTGGCACGATCTCGGCTCACTGCAGCCTCCACTTCCCAGGTTCAAGCAATTCTCCTGCCTCAGCTTCCCAGGTAGCTGGAACTACAGGCGCCCACCACCATGCCTGGCCAATATTTGTATTTTTAGTAGAGACAGGGTTTCACCATGTTGGCCAGGCTGATCATCTCAAACTCCTGACCTCAGGTGATCTGCCCGCCTTGGCCTCCCAAAGTGCTGAGATTATAGGCATGAGCTGCCACGCCCAGCCGAGGCTGCTCATTCTTATACTGCCCTTATATATCAGGGTGGAAACAAAAAGACAGCGTCATGACTCCACAATGCTACTGCCAACCAATACTCCCTCTCTACTATGAAGAGGATCATGTTCCTTGGAGGCTCTGGCCATTTGGCTCTACCACTCTTCATCACTGTCACCTACAAACCTATGATATACCCCTTCATACATTTAAAACCTTGGCACTTGGCTAATAGCTCTCTTCATCACAACTCCTGCCATCGTTCTGGATTAATTCAATATTCATCCTGTCCAATAACTTGGCCTCTTCTTTCCATGACCTCATCTCTAATGTCCTTTTTCTACACTCATCTCAGTCACCTATGCCTACAGTTACATCCTGGATTTTATCATAAGGTGAAACTTCTCTACCTCAGAAACTTCCTATTTAAATATCCTGGTGGGACCAAAGCCTTCTCTCCTTACAGCCTGATACATTACTGCTTTCACTTCATCTCTTCTTAGACTTCGTCAAAATTGCTAGGCGAACTAACTCATCTTTCTACCTTTCTTTATATCTCTGTTGTGTCAATTTTTTCCCCATCCACCAAGAATCCATGGTTCATGTTTTCAATGAATGCCTTGTAAATAGCCCTAATTTGTTTTCCTCTTTAAAAATTTTTATCTTTAATTTTTATACTACATAGTAAATGAATATATTTATGGGGTACATGAGATGTTTGTTTTGATACAGGTATACAATGCATAATAATCACATCAGGGTAAATGGGGTATCCATCACCTCAAGCCTTTATCCTTTCTTTGTGTTACAAACATTCCAATTATACTCTTTCAATTGTTTAAAATGTGCTATAAATTATTGTTGACTGTATTCACCCTGTTGTGCTATCAAATACTAGATCTTACTAATTCCATCTAACTGTATTTTTGTACCCATTAACCAACCCCACAGTCCACCCCACCACTAGCCTTCCCAGCCTCTGGTAACCATTGTTCTACTCTTTATTTCCACGTGTTCAGTTGTTTTAAGTTCCCACAGATATGTGAGAGCATGAAAAGTTTGTTTTTCTGTGCTTATCTTTGTTATTTTTGTGTGATTTTTCTTTTTCAATTTTTATTTTTTGTGGGTACATAATAGGTGGATTGTTTGTAACACAAAGGGTAAATGCATGAGGTGATGGACACCTCATTTACCTGGATGTAATTATTACACATTTTATGACTGTATCAAAACAATTACATCCAGGTAAATGAGGTATCCATCACCTCATGCATTTACCCTTTGTGTTACAAACAATCCAATTATACACTTTTAGTTATGTTTAAATGCACAATAAATTATTGCTGACAGTAGTCACCCTGTTGTGCTATCGGTGGCTCACGCCTGTAATCCCAGCACTTTGGGAGGCCAAGGCAGGTGGATCACCTGAGGTCAAGAGTTCGAGACCAGCCTGGCCAACATGGTGAAACCTCATCTCTACTAAAAATACAAAAATTAGCCGGACATGGTGGCAGGAGCCTATAATCCCGGCTACTTGGGAGGCTGAGGCAGGAGAATTGTTTGAACCCAGCAGGCAGAGGTTGCAGTGAGCCGAGATTGCGCCACTTCACTCCAGCCTGGGCAAAAGAGTGAAGCTCTGTCTCAAAAAAAAAAAAAAACCAAAGAGACTACATCTTATTCATTCTTTCTATTTCTTTGTACCCATTAACCATTCCCATTTACCCCAACCCCACCACAATGCTTCCCAGCCTCTGGTAACCATCATTCTACTCTTTATCGCCATGAGTTCAATTGTTTTCATTTTTAGCTCCCATCAATGAGTGAGAACATGTGAAGTTTGTCTTTCTGTTCCTGGCTTGTTTTACTTAATATAATGACCCCGTTTCCACGCATTCTTGCATATGACTATAACATTCCTTTTTGGGGCTCATTCTTTTTTATGGTTGAATAGTACTCCGCTGTGTATCTGTGCCACATTTTCTCTATGCCTTCATCTGCTGATGGACACTAAGATTGCTTCCAAATCTTGCCTATTGTGACTAGAGCTTGAATAAACACAGGAGTGCAGATATTTCTTTGATATAATGATTTTCTTTCTTTTAGGTATATACTTAGCAGTGGGATTGCTGGATCATATGGTAGCTCAGTTTTTAGATTTTTGAAGAACCTCCAGACTGTTCTACATAGTGAATGTACTAATTTACATTCCCACCAACAGCGTATGAGAGTTTCCTTTTCTCCACATTCTCACCACCATTTGCTGTCTTTTGGATAAAAGCTATTTTAACTGAGGTGAAATGATATCTCATTGTAATTTTTATTTGCATTTCTTTGATGGTCAGTGATATTGAGCACCTTTTCATATACCTGTTTGCCTTTTGTATGTCTTCTTTTGGGAAATGTTTATTCAAATCTTATGCCCATTTTTAGTTGGATTATTAGATTTTTTTCTATAGAGTTGTTTGAGCTCCTTATATGTTCTAGTTATTAATCTCTTGTCAGATGGGTAGTTTGCAAATCTTTTCTCAAATTTGGGGGTTGTCTCTTCACTTTGTTGATTGTTTCATTTGCTGTACAGACGCTTCTTAACTTGATGTGATCTCATTTGTCCATTTTTGCTTTGATTACCTGTGCTTGTGGGTTATTACTAAGGAAATCTTTACCCAATCCAATGTCCAGTTGGATTTTGCCCAATATTTTCTTGTAGTAGTTTCACAGTTTGAGATCTTAGATTTAATTCGTTAATCCATTTTGATTTGATGTTTGTGTATGGTGAGAGATAGGGGTCTAGTTTCATTCTTCTGCATATAGATATACAGCTTTGCCAGCATCATTTATTGAAGAGACTGTCTTTTCCCCGAATGTATGTTCTTAGGGTTTTTGTTAAAAATGAGTTCATTGTAAATGTACAAATTTATTTTTGGGTTCTCTACTCTGTTCCATTGGGTTAAGTTTCTGTTTTTATGCCAATGCCATGCTGTTTTGCTTACTATGGCTCTGCAATATAATTTGAAGTCAGGCAATGTAATTCCTCCAGTTTTGTTCTTTTTCCTCAGGATGGCTTTGGCTATTCTGGCTCTTTTCCATGTAAATTTTAGGACAGTTTTTTCTGTCTTATTTTTTTCTTTTTTTTTTATTATACTATAAGTTTTAGGGTACATGTGCACAACGTGCAGGTTTGTTACATACGTATACATGTGCCATGTTGTTGTGCTGCACCCATTAACTCGTCATTTAGCATTAGGTATATCTCCTAATGCTATCCCTCCCCCACCCTCCACCCCACAACAGGCCCCGGTGTGTGATGTTCCCCTTCATGTGTACATGTGTTCTCATTGTTCAGTTCCCACCTATGAGTGAGAACATGCAGTGTTTGATTTTTTGTCCTTGCGATAGTTTGCTGAGAATGATGGTTTCCAGCTTCATCCATGTCCCTACAAAGGACATGAACTCATCATTTTTTATGGCTGCATAGTATCCCATGGTGTATATGTGCCACATTTTCTTAATCCACTCTATCATTGTTGGACATTTGGGTTGGTTCCAAGTCTTTGCTATTGTGAATAGTGCCGCAATAAACATACATGTGCATGTGTCTTTATAGCAGCATGATTTATAATCCTTTGGTTATATACCCAGTAATGGGATGGCTGGGTCAAATGGTAATTCTAGCTCTAGATCCCTGAGGAATTGCCACACTGACTTCCACAATGGTTGAAGTAGTTTCCAGTCCCACCAACAGTGTAAAAGTGTTCCTATTTCTCCACATCCTCTCTAGCACCTGTTGTTTCCTGACTTTTTAATGATCGCCATTCTAACTGGTGTGAGATGGTATCTCATTGTGGTTTTGATTTGCATTTCTCTGATGGCCAGTGATGATGAGCATTTTTTCATGTGTCTTTTGGCTGCATAAATGTCTTCTTTTGAGAAGTGTCTGTTCATATCCTTCGCCCACTTGTTGATGGGGTTGTTTGTTTTTTTCTTGTAAATTTGTTTGAGTTCATTGTAGATTCTGGATATTAGCCCTTTGTCAGATGAGTAGATTGTGAAAATTTTCTCCCATTCTGCAGGTTGCCTGTTCACTCTGATGGTAGTTTCTTTTGCTGTGCAGAAGCTCTTGAGTTTAATTAGATCCCATTTGTCAATTTTGGCATTTGTTGCCATTGCTTTTGGTGTTTTAGACATGAAGTCCTTGCCCACGCCTATGTCCTGAATGGTATTGCCTAGGTTTTCTTCCAGGGTTTTTATGGTTTTAGGTCTAACATTTAACTGTTTAATCCATCTTGAATTAATTTTTGTATAAGGTGTAAGGAAGGGATCCAGTTTCAGCTTTCTACATATGGCTAGCCAGTTTTCCCAGCACCATTTATTAAATAGGGAATCCCCATTGCTTGTTTTTGTCAGGTTTGTCAAAGATCAGATAATTGTAGATAAGCGGCATTATTTCTGAGGGCTCTGTTCTGTTCCATTGGTCTATATCTCTGTTTTGGTACCAGTACCATGCTGTTTTGGTTACTGTAGCTTTCTGGTATAGTTTGAAGTCAGATAGCGTGATGCCTCCAGCTTTGTTCTTTTGGCTTAGGATTGACTTGGCTATGCAGGCTCTTTTTTGGTTCCATATGAACTTTAAAGTAGTTTTTTCCAATTCTGTGAAGAAAGTCATTGGTAGCTTGATAGGGATGGCATTGAATATATAAATTACCTTGGGCCGTATGGCCATTTTCACGATATCGATTCTTCCTACCCATGAGCATGGAATGTTCTTCCATTTGTTTGTATCCTCTTTTATTTCATTGAGCAGTGGTTTGTAGTTCTCCTTGAAGAGGTCCTTCACACCCCTTGTAAGTTGGATTCCTAGGTATTTTATTCTCTTTGAAGCGTCATCCTGCATTTAATTATTGCCTCAATTTCAGAGCCTGTTATTGGTCTATTCAGAGATTCAACTTCTTCCTTGTTTAGTTTTGGGAGAGTGTATGTGTCGAGGAATTTATCCGTTTCTTCTAGATTTTCTAGTTTATTTGCATAAAGGTGTTTATAGTATTCTCTGATGGTAGTTTGTATTTCTGTGGGATCGGTGGTGATATCCCCTTTATCATTTTTTATTGCGTTTATTTGATTCTTCTCTCTTTTCTTCTCTATTAGTCTTGCTAGCGGCCTATCAATGGGAGTCCACTCATGATTTGGCTCTCTATTTGTCTGTTATTGGTGTATAAGAATGCTTGTGCTGGAGTGGAGCCAAGATGGCCGAATAGGAACAGCTCCGGTCTACAGCTCCTAGCGTGAGCGACGCAGAAGACAGGTGATTTCTGCATTTCCATCTGAGGTACCAGGTTCATCTCACTAGGGAGTGCCAGTCAGTGGGCGCAGGACAGTGGGTGCAGTGAAGCGTTTGCGAGCCGAAGCAGGGCGAGGCATTGCCTCACTGGGGAAGCGCAAGGAGTCGGGGAGTTCCCTTTCCTAGTCAAAGAAAGGGTGACAGACAGCACTTGGAAAATCGGGTCACTCCCACCCTAATACTGTGCTCTTCCGACGGGCTTAAAAAACGGCACACCAGGAGATTATATCCCGCACCTGGCTTGGAGGGTCCTATGCCCACAGAGTCTCGCTGATTGCTAGCACAGCAGTCTAAAATCAAACTGCAAGGCGGCAGCAAGGCTGGGGGAGGGGCGCCCGCCATTGCCCAGGCTTGCACCAGACTGGCCAACATGGTGAAACTCCATTTCTACTAAGAATATTTTTTAAATTAGCTAGGCGTGGTGGTGGGTGCCTGTAGTCCCAGCTACTCAGGAGGCTGAGGCAGGAGAATCCCTTGAACCCAGGAGGTGGAGGTTGCAGTGAGCTGAGATCGTGCCACTGCATTCCAGCCTGGGCAACAAGAGTAAACCTCTGTCTCAAAACAAACAAACAAAAACAAAACCAAAAACTAAGTGGCACCCAGGTTTCACATGGGGCAGCTGCAGCAAAATGTGACCATAGGCACCCAACCCCCAAAGCTCTCCATCTTCCTGTGAGTGACTCTAGCCCCTGCTGACATCCAGGCTAGATGAGAGTAGGGCTGCTTTTCCAGTGGGGCTGGGGCACATCTGATCTGCCTGCCCCTTATCTGCTGGCCCCTCCCAAGTCTGCCTGCCTACCTGCTCCCATAAGAAGGTGCACACAGTACAGCCTCCACTGCCCCACCTGAGTATTTTGCCAGCGGCCTTGGAACAGGTTGCCCCCCACACCCCCAGTACAACCAGTGTTCAACTCGGAGGAGCCAGGGGACAAAGCTGTGGGCCTGGTCCCACCTCCTCCCACCCCCAGAGTTTGAGCACATTGCCCAGGGATATGGAGCTGAAATCTATGGCCTGAGGTTGAGCAGGGGAGGAGACCCCACTCTTAGAACACTGAGACAAGTGAGGTGCCAGTTCGTGTCCTGGTACGGGAGCTGAGCCCCCCTTCCTCTGAAAGGCAGGTCCCAGAATGGTGTAGCCTGTTGGCCAGCTGCAGCTTCTGCCTGAGGGAGCCCCGCAGTCCAGAACACAGGCAACAGCCCAGCAATCTGCGCATATGAGGCTTGGGACAAATCTAACTGGTCAGGCCTGCCCCTGGGGTAGAGAGGGGAGGGAGGCCCAGCTTTGGGAGTGTGACCTGGGCGGACCCAACAGCCATCTTCTGGGCAAATAACCCTGAGCCACAGGTGCCATGTTAGCCGCACACCTATGGCACCACTGCCCTGCCCAGGGATCCTCCACCCTTGACTCACTGCTTCACCAGAACATGCCAAGAACATACAATGGGGAAAAGACAGTCTCTTCAGTAAATGGTGCTGGCAAAACTGGATATCCATGTGCAGAAGAATGAAACTAAACCCCTATCTCTTGGCATATAAAAAAATCAAATCAAAATGTATTAAAGAATTAAATCTAAGACTTCAAATTTTGAAACTACTCAAAGAGAACATTGGGGAAACTCTCCAGGACATTGGTCTGGGGAAGGATTTCTTGAGTAATATCCCACAAACACAGACAACCAAAGCAAAAATGGACAAAAGGGATCACATCAAATTAAAAACCTGCATAGCAAAGGAAACTATCAACAAAGTGAAGAGACAACCCACAGAATGGGAGAAAATGTTTGCAAACTACCCATCCGACAAGGAATTAATAACCAGAATATATAAGGAGCTCAAACAACTCTATAGGGAAAAAAAATCTAATAATCTAATTTAAGATGGACAAAAGATCAGAATAGACATTTCTCAAAAAAGACATAAAAATGGCAAACAGGTATATGAAAAGGTGTTCAACATCACTGATCATCAGAGAAATGCAAATCAAAGCTATGAGAGAATCATCTCACCCCAGTTAAAAAGGCTTTTTTTTTTTTGAGACGGAGTCTGCTCTGTCCCCCAGGCTGTAGTGCAGTGGCGCGATCTCGGCTCACTGCAAGCTCCACCTCCCAGGTTCACGCCATTCTCCTGCCTCAGCCTCCAAGTAGCTGAGACTACAGGCGCCCACCACCACACCCAGCAAATTTTTTGTACTTTTAGTAGAGACGGGGTTTCACCATGTTAGCCAGGATGGTCTCAAACTCCTGACCTCGTGATCCGCCTGCCTCGACCTCCCAAAGTGCTGGGATTACAGGCGTGAGCCACCATGCCCGGCCCTAAAAAGGCTTTTTTCCAAAAGACAGGCAATAACAAATGCTGGTGAGGATATGGAGAAAAGGAAACTCTTGTATACTATTGGTGGGAATGTAAATTAATACAACCACTGTGGAAAACAGTTTGGAGTTTCCTCAAAAAAACTAAAAATAGAGCTACCATATGATCCAGCAATCTCACTGCCAGGTATATACCCTAAAGAAAGGAAACCAGTGTACTGAAGAGACAACTGCACTCCCATGTTTATTGCAGCACTGTTCACAGTAGCCAAGATTTGGAAGCAATCTAAGTGTCCATCGACAGATGAATGGATAAATAAAATGTGGTACAGATACGCAATGGAGTACTATTCAGCGATAAAAAAGAATGAGATCCTGTCATTTGCAACAACATGGGTGGAACTGGAGGTCATTATGTTAAGTGGAATAAGGCAGGCAAAAAAAGACAAACTTTGCATGTTCTTATTTGTGAGAGTTAAAAATGAAAACAACTGAACTCATGGAGATAAAGAGTAGAATGATGGTTACCAGAGGCTGGAAAGGGTAGTAGGGGTTATGGTTGAAGGGTACAAAAATATAGTTACATAGAATGAATAAGAATGAATAAGATCTAGTACTTGATAGCACAACAGGGTAACTATCATCAACAATAATTTATAGTCTGGCTCTGTCGCCCAGGCTGGAGTGCAGTGGCGCGATCTTGGC
>NW_026652282.1:47639010-47660698 GCF_009828535.3 Hylobates moloch | reverse complement strand
AACACGGTGAAACCCCATCTCTCCTAAAAAAACAAAAAATTAGCCGGGCGTGGTGGTGTGTGCCTGTAATCCCAGCTACTAGGGAGGCTGAGGCAGGAGAATCACTTGAACCTGAGAGGCGGAGGTTGCAGTGAGCCCAGATCGTACCATTGCACTCTAGCCTGGGCAACAAGAGTGAAACTCCGTCTCAAAAAAATAATAAAATAATAAAAAAAAGAAAACTGTACATTTTAAATGCTGTGGCAACTCTGAAAATCAGATTTTCTCCACTCTGCTCCTCAGAGAACACTCTTTGTTGTAGTTGTGTTTTGTTTAGTGGCTTTTCTAAACTAATTCTGTAAAGTCTGTAAACTTTTTTGTGTGTACCCACTGATGACTCTACTCATTTAGCTTAGTAGATGTCTCATGATTGGACACAGATTTCCTGAAATGCCTGGAACCAGTGAGTGTTCCCAGTGCTTGCTGAGGGGCTCTCTATGTGCATGTTGGAGCATGCCTTCACTCAGCCAGGCAGTTTACAACTCTGCAGTAGCCTTCACTTCTATTGGTGTAGTACCTCAAAGTCAGACAGAGGTGCATGCTTAAGGCCTTCTCAAGTCTTACAGCGCCAACTACATGTATGTGGTCTTATAATTTGCAGAAATGCATGAGAACTTGTCAAATTCTTTATGGACGTCTCATTCCTTAGCTTTTTTTTTTAACCGTTTGGGTTAATCTATTGTTTGTCACAACTGTTATCCATCACCTTGAACAGCTATGACATTAAGCACATGCCTTTAAACATTTTTTTTAAACACCCACCAGGGAGGGAGAGGCTTTTAGTACTAGGCTTTGAAAGAAAGCTCTAGCTCCTTTCTGCTCACTACATTGCTGGGAACTTGGGCTGCTATTTTTCAAGGCTTTCACTAAGCTGGGGCAAGGTAGATGTGTCTAGGGCAAGTTAAAATGCACAAAGCTCATTGTTCTTACTGAGATTCAGCTGTTTTTTCTTGAATCAAGTGCTTTCCAGGTTGCTGCAAGCCTTTTGTTAATTTCCAGAGTTCTGAAAAAATTTATCCTGACAGTTTTTGCTAGTTTTTTTTTTTTTGTTTTTATTGGGGAGTGAATTCTTGGAGGTCCTTTGCCATTTTCACTGATGTCGCCCATCATAACATCTCATCCTTAATACTTAAATATGCATTGAATGATATTTTCTTCCATAACCACAGTACCATTGTATGACACCTAAGCAAAGTAACACTTCTTTCTTTTTTTTTTTTTTTTTTTGAGACGGAGTCTCGCTCTGTCGCCCAGGCTGGAGTGCAGTGGCGCAATCTCCGCTCACTGCAAGCTCCGCCTCCCAGGTTCACGCCATTCTCCTGCCTCAGCCTCCGGAGTAGCTGGGACTACAGGCACTTGCCACCATGCCCGGCTAATTTTTTGTACTTTTAGTAGAGACGGGGTTTCACCGTGTTAGCCAGGATGGTCTCGATCTCCTGACCTCGTGATCCGCCCACCTTGGCCTCCCAAAGTGCTGGGATTACAGGCGTGAGCCACAGCGCCCGGCCAACATTTATTTCTTAATAACATCTAGTACCATGTACTTATTCAAATTTCCCCCAGTTGCACCAAAAATATCTTTTGTAATTGGCTTACTTAAACCAGAATCCATTCAAGGATTACACATTGCGTTTGGTTATTATAAGATCTTAGTCTTGTTCATTGTTTAAAATTTGTTATTATGACAATTTTATTTTATTTTTTGAGACAGAGTCTCACCCTGTCGCCCAGGCTGGAGTGCAGTGGCGCGATCTCAGCTCACTGCAATCTCCACCCTCGGGGTTCAAGTGATTCTCCTGCCTAAGCTTCCCAAGTAGCTGGGATTACAGGCACGTGCCACCACACCTGGCTAATGTTTTTGTATTTTTAGTAGAGATGGGGTTTCACCGTGTTGGCCAGCCTGGTCTCAAACTCCTGACCTCAGGTGATCCACTCACCTCGGCCTCCCAAAGTGTATTATGACAATTTTATTTTTATTTTATTTATTTTTTATTTTATTTTATTTTATTTTTTATTTTATTTATTTTTTGAGACGGAGTTTCGCTCTTGTTGTCCAGGCTGGAGTGCAATGGCACAATCTCGGCTCACCACAGCCTCTGCCTCCTGGGTTCAAGTGATTCTCCTCCCTCAGCCTCCTGAGTAGCTGGGATTACAGGCATACACCACCACGCCTGGCTAATTTTTTGTATTTTTAGTAGAGACAGGGTTTCTCTATGTTGGTTAGACTGGTCTCGAACTCCTGACCTCAGGTGATCCACCCGCCTCGACCTCTCAAAGTGCTGAGATTACAGGCGTGAGCCACCGTGCCTGGCCGAGAAGTTTTAAACATACGTAAAAGTAGAAGGGATAGCACATGAATACCCATAGTCTTAATACCCAGATTCTGTAGTTGTAACATTTTGCTGTAGTTGCTTGATTCCTCTATCTGTATCTATCTGGCTATCTATAGTTTTTGCTGAGCCACTTCAAAGTCATCATAACATATTTTACCCTTTAATAATTTAGTATCTCCTAAGAATAAGGACATCTGGCCAGGTGCGATGGTTCACGCCTGTAATCCCAGCACTTTGGGACACTGAGGTGGGTGGATCATTTGAGGTCAGGAGTTAAGACCAGCCTGGCCAACATGGTGAAACACCGTCTCTACTAAAAATACAAAAATTAGCCGGGCGTGGTGGTGGGTGTCTGTTATCCCGGCTACTTGGGAGGCTGAGGCAGAAGAATCACTTGAACCCAGGAGGTGGAGGTTGCAGTGAGTAGAGGTCATGCCACTGCGTGACTGCGAGACTCCATCTCAAAAAAATTAAATGAGGACATCCGCCATTCCCCAGTGTAACCACACTACTTTTTTTTATACTTACCAAAGTTAGTAATAATTCCCTAAGATCTTCAGATACCCAGTTCATAACCAAATTTCCCCAACTGTTTACACAAAATATCTTTTATAGGTTTTTTCCCTCCCAAAACCCAAGTCTAATCAAGGAGGGTTCTTTTTTCCCCAGCTTAAAACAACCACCATTTTCTTATGTTCATGTATTCTGTGGGTCAGGAATTTGGAAATGGCACAATGGCGACAACTTGTCTCTACTGCACGAAGTCTGGGGTCTCAGCTGGAAAAACTTTGAAGGCTGAGGGTGACTTGTTGGCCAAGAGTTTGAGTCATCTGAAGTCTCTTTCACTTACATGTTTGATGCCTGGTCTGGGAGGACACAAAAGACTGAAAGTGCCAACATATGGCCTCTCCATGTGACTAGCTTCCTCACTACTCTGCAGCCTCAAGGCAATCAAACTTTTTACATGGCGGTTTAGATTGCTAAAAGCATGAGTGTTCCAACAAGCAGTGTGGAAACTGAAATTGCCTTTACTGACCTTGCCTCAAAAGTCATATAGTGTCATTTATACCATATTCTATAGGTTACAAATAAGCCTGCTTAGATTCAAGAGTGGGGCACAGACCTCACCTATCAGTAGGAAAGGTGTCATGGGATTTGGGGTCATGTTTTAAAACTACCACACATACAAAACTATAGAGAACAATATAAAAGATATCCAAGTATCCATGACTGAAAATTATGCATCAACATTTGGTAAATTTGCTTCAGATCATGTTTTAAACAAATGTTACCTTTAAAGAAAGAATTTCAGCCTTCCGAATTGCTTGTTCTAGAATCTGCATACTGCTTATCCAGAAATTCTCCTTTATAATAGCAATAGCTAACCAAGGAGTTTAAATCTAGGTCAGCAGCACCACCACATCTTTTTTCTGTGACATTAGTTTTTTTCTTTAAAAATATAATAAGGCTGGGCATGGTGGCTCATGCCTGTAGTTTGGGAGGCTGAGGTGGGTGGATCACTTGAGGTTAGGAGTTCAAGACCATCCTGGCCAACATGGTGAAACCCCGTCTCTACTAAAAATACAAAAATTAGCCGGGCATGGTGTTGCATGCCTGTGATCCCAGCTACTCAGGAGGCTGAGGCAGGAGAATAGCTTGAACCTGGGAGGTGGAGGTTGCAGTGAGCCGAGATGACCCCACTGCACTCTAGCCTTGGGCGACAAAGCAAGACTCCATCTCAAAAAATAAATAAAAATAGAATAGTTCATTGAGCTCCTATATATCCACCAGTGAGAATGAACAGTTATTAATATATTGCCGTATTGGCTTCATTTATCACTATCTTGTTTTTAAAATTTTTTTCTTTGCTTGAAAGCAAACCCCAGTTATTATGCCATTTCCCCCAAGTATTTCAGTATGTATTTCTAAAAAATGGACATTTTCTCACAAAACCTTACAACCTGTTATTATACATAACAAAACTAACAATAATTTGATAATTCTTTATCTAATTCCAAGTCCATAATCAAATTTCCTAAATTGTCAAACCATGAAAAGGTGTTTTTATATTAGATTTGTTTAAATCAGGGTCTAAACAGGGTCCATGTGGCATTCGAATGCCTTTTAACCCTCTCAATCTAGAGCACACTCTCCTTTTTTGTTCTGTGCTATTGATTTGTTGTTGACACTGGTGTAATTGCCCTGTAGCATGTCCTACCTTCTAGGATTTGTCTGTTTGCTTACTTGTGACATTGTCTTTTTAAAGAGACTAAGCCAGTTTATCTTGTAGAATGTCTGCTTGTTTTCTTCTGGTGTCATTTAACTTGTTTTTCTATACCTGTTTCCTAAACACTGAAAGTAATATGAATGGCTTGCTATATTTTAGCTCTTCAACAAAACTACTTCTCAGGTGATGTGAATTTCCTATTGCTTCTCATCAAGAGGCGCGTGAAGTTTTGTTGTGCTTTCTCACTATTAGTGACAGTAAAGTTCATACTTAAAGTGGTAATCTCTTGATCTCATCATTATAAGTTTTTTCTTCTTGAGGTGAACAGGTAATATTTTGGTGCTGTGTGAATATCCAATTCCCTAGAATCAATTGTTTCATTAGGACTTGCCAGCTTGTGATTTTCTAATTCTGTCATTCCTTCTACATTTAGTAGCTAGCTTCTGTAAAGAAGAGCTGTCTCTCATCATTTGGGGCTGTTTGGTTATCCTGAAATACACTTCCTTTTGAAATGGTGGGATGAGTATTTTTTGATTTCAGGTTGGTAAGGCATTATAAAAGAGTCATGCAAGAGGGTGGTCTTCTTCAGGAACTCATAGCCTGGCTGGTAGACAGAATAGCACATCAGCATTAGAGAATGAGACAAGGTGGTATGTGCTATGTATCAAGTAATTTGTACAGATCTTAAGTTCAGAGGAAAAAGAGATCAATGGAACCAAAGAGGTTTTGTGTAGGAGATTGATTTCAGCTTACCTTAAAGAATGGGTAGGTTTTGAATAGGCAGACAAAAAGGAAGATAGTACTCTAGGTAGTGTGGATGGTGAGGATGAAAGCATAGGGAGAGGGGATGAGCTGTACACACTCTGGAGATGTAATAAGGAAGCCATCCGTCTGGAGAAGCTGAGAATATGGATGTGGAAATAAGGTTGGAGAGGTAAGTGGGCCAGAAGCAGAATGTGGGACAAACTTAAATGCCAGTTCAGGGAGATTAACTTTTTATTTTTATTATTATTTTATTTTATTTATTATTATTATTATTATTATTTGAGACAGAGTTTCACTGTGTTGCCAAGGCTGGAATGCAGTGACGCAATCTCTGCTCACTGCAACCTCTGCCTTCCAGGCTCAAGCAATTCTCATGCCTCAGCCTCCTGAGCGGCTGGGACTACAGGCGTGCACCACCATGCCCGGATAATTTTTGTATTTTTAGTAGAGACGAAGTTTTCGCCATGTTGGCGAGGCTGGTCTCGAACTCCTGGCCACAAGTGATCCACCTGCCTCAGCCTCCCAAAATGCTGGAATTACAGGTGTGAGCCACTGCACCTGGCCTGGCTTATTGTTTTATTTTTAGAGACAGGGTCTCACTCTGTTGCCCAGGCTAGAGTGCAGTGGTACAATCATAGCTCACTGTAACCTCAAACTCCTGGGCTCAAGCAGTCCTCCCACTTCAGCCTCCCAAGTAGCTAGGACTACAGGCACATGCCACGACACCTGGCTAACTTTTTAATTTTTTGTAGTGACAGGGTCCCACCTCAGCCTCCCAGAGCATTGGGATTACAGGCATGAACCATCATGCCCAGCCAAAGGAGGTTCACATTTTTTTTCTTTTTCCCTCTGGGAGGTTCACCTTTATCCTTTAATCAGTGTGTGCTTTGAGCATTGGTGAATTAGGTTCTTATGTGATGGTAAGCAAAATCTGGCTTCATAAAAAGCTAGAAGCAGGAAGACCAATGAGACTACTTTTGGAGAGCTTGGAGGTAGGGAATATGGCTAGCATTCAGATAAATGTCTTAGTGACACCTTCTCATCCTGTTTCCCCTGCAGCCCGTGTGACCCCAACTCTGCCGAAGCAGGACCGTCCTGTGCGTGAGGGGACCCGGGTAGCCTCTATTGAGACAGGTTTGGCTGCAGCAGCTGCAAAGCTGGCCCAGCAGGTAGGTGCTGACACCCCAGGTCACCCTGCAACTAATAGCAGTTTGACTTAGAGCCTCAACACTTAGACCTGCAGGCTGATAGGATCCCACCTTTGTCTCAGTGGGGACTGAGTAACCTTTGATCTTTATCCTTGGCAGTATCCCAGCCCCCTCTTAAATCCCTCTTATCCCAACTCAGTGATAAGCTACTTCCACAGGTTACACAGTTGACATGATTTAGGATGAAAGAAAATATTAGGCCAGAGAAAAACCCACTTACCTTTTTTGGTGTGTAAAAACCTCTCAGATGAGAAGGACCAGATCCTTCCTTTGCTCTCATATGAAGCCCTGAGGGGGTGACTCAGCTGAGTACACTCAAGTTCTCAGCCACCCACCAGTATTGGAATTTGGTTGATTAGAAATTTTTCTTGTCCTCTTTATGAAATAATATTATCTTAATCTTCACCCACTAATTTTTTTTTTGTCCTAAAGAGTGATCTTCACTAGAATCAAGTTCACCTCCTAGCATTACATTTAAAAGTTCTTTAATGTGTGTAATGTGCTTAGGAGCTTTTGGAGATGAATTCTCTGGTTATCTTGTAATCAATATCCCGTTAGCTCCTAATCCCATATCCTATAGCTTAGAGCGCTATTAAGCATCTGCTTTGTTAGTTGCTTCTGTATATAATGTGTAATATAATCTGCCCAATAGCCTTGTTCAACAGGTGATATTTTCATCATTTTATAGGTGAAGAAAATGAAGCTCTCATTAATTGACTCAGGATAATACAGCCAGTAAATGGAGGAGACAATTCAAACTCATATCCCCTGACTTCAAATTTCATATTTCTATTTAAATAAATGCTTATGCAGTTCAGTCATTATATCCTATGTAAATAGTATTTAAATCTTTGGCAATCTTCTTTGTCCAGAACTTCTGTCTCTTATGTATATCCCAATACAGTGTAAGCTGTAATTTGAAAAAGGGGGTTCTACTGTTTTATATAAATATAAATTAAGTAAAGGTGTGAAAATTACTCTTAGTGCCTTTTATGGAGCTAAATTCTGTTTGGGATGATCAGAGATTACCTCAAAGAAGAGGTTTTGAAATTGAGGAGGGGCTTTGCAAGCTAAGCTTCTGGTAGGGGCCAGGGAGGCATTCTAGAAGAAGGGAATTCCTTGGTATAGCACACAAAGCCCTCTTAAAGTCCCCTTGATTTGGTCTCTAGTCATCTCCCTGACCTCCTTCCAGCCCCTCATGCACACCCTTTATACAGCCGTACTGCACTGCAATACTCATAGTCCCCTCAGTGAGTATATCAGATTGTCTCATGCTTTTGTGCCTTTACACAAGATGTTCCTTTTACCCGTTGAGAATCATACCCTATCAGATGCCTTACCTAACAGCCCTTCGTACTACCTACCACCACTTTATTTCAGAGGCCTTTTTCTATATGCTTCTACAACATTCTCTCGTGGTACTTACAATCATAAATGTATGTTTTGGTGTTTCTTATTAAACTATGAATACTTCAAGAGTGGGAATATATTTAATTTAACTTGGTATCCCCACTATGGTCAGAAAATGTGTTTAGTCAGTATTGGGTTGGGTGGGTGAGTGAATGAATGAATGAAAGAAAGAAACAGATCTTTCTGTATTGGAGATTTCATGTTGGGGAATTAGTTAAAATAAGTAATGGTTATAAGAATGGATTCTAGAGTCAGCCTGCTTGGATTTAAATTACTTAATAGTTCTACCATTTGGGCAAGTTAATTTCTCTTTGCCTTATTTCCTCATAGACTTCATTTTAGGATTAAATGAGGTAATGTATGTACAAGCTCTTTTAGAATGGCAGTTGGTATGGAGTAAGTACTATAGGCCTGTTAGCTTTTCATCATTATCATTATGGGTTGGCTAAGTGTAAACAGCCAGACTGTGGAAGATCATGAATGTCAGGCCAGGGAGTTTGAACTTGGGCGGGGATCTGCTAACAGCTTTTTGAGCAAGGGGATTGGCAAGGTGAAAGTGGTTCTGTCATAAGATGGTCTAGTTGTCTGTGGGAGTATCTGGATAAATTATATGTGAAAGAGATTGGCAGCAAAGGTAGCAAAATTTAGGCTAGTGATCTAGATATGAAGAGGTAATTCTGGATTTAAGTGAGAGAAAAAGGGACAGAAATGCAGTTCCTGGTATGGTTAGAATAGCAGTTTGGCTGAGGGAAGAGATTCTGAAGCCAAATGGCTTAGATATGAATCCCAGTTTGACCACTTACTGGTCCTGTAACCTTAGGGAAATGACTTAGCCTCTCTGTGCCACAGTTTTCTTCATCCTTCAAATGGGATTATAATTCTTACTTCTTGGGTATTTACGAGTATTACACGAGTAATTATAGAAGAGTGGTTGGCATGTATTACTAATATTATTATTCTTGTACCCCAGAAATGCCTGTGGTAGCCACAGCCTGTGAGATCTTCCGAAGGCAGGAGTAGGTTCGTGTTGCCAAGAGAAGGCAAAAAACTGTAATCACGGAGTTGGTTTGTGTGGCTGGGTAGAATTTCAGAAGGTGAAGTGATTTACATGCTCTCAGCACCACCTTTCCAGGTTCTCAGGGCTCCAGATGCCCACTATACAAGTGTTCACTATGCAGTGGATAGTAGATCCATAGGGCAGTGGATGGTTGAGATACAAGGTATTGGGAGAAGTGACACAACTCCTTATTTGTCATTCCCATCCCCAAAGTGAGGCTTTTCGACCCAGTGACCTGGAGGATTGTCAAGCCCTCTGTTAAAAGAAAAAGACCAGCAACAGGAAGAGAAGCCATTATAAGAGATGAAGATAGAATAATAACCACTTGTCGAATATCTACTATGTGCTGTGTATTTTTATGTCATCACTTAATCTTTTCAAAAATCCTAAAAAGCAGATATTATTTTACCTGTTTTATAGATGAGGTAGCTGAGATTCAGAAAGGTTAGTCAGTTTGACCATAGTCAACCAATTTAGGGACACAAGCCTGGATTTGAACCAGATTTATCTCATTCCAAAGCTAATAATCTTTCTAATCTTTCTATGCTCAGATTTTCTACTTTGAGAAGTTTACAAGGTGTCCTTCAGATAGACCTGGTTAAATACGGGTCCCAACTACTTTTCAGCTGTGAGGCTTTGGGCTCAAGTTACTTAATATCCCTGCACCTCCATTTTCTCATATGTAAAGTTAGGATTTTTTCTTCTTAGGGCTGTTATGAGGATTAAATGAGATAAGGTATATAAAGTGTCTCAGCTGCTGATGTAAATTTGGTTATTATTATTAGACGTGTCCAAGGTCTACCTCATTAGTGGCAACACTAGGACCAAAATCCTCGTCTCCAAATTCATTTACAGCTTTCTTGGCACTGTACTAATAAGGGATAGTGGTGACTTAAGGATGGATGATAACAAAGAGATGATCTCAGGTATTGGAAGGCCTGTATGTGCTGTGTGTACATCCAGGCTAGATTGGTGCAGGTAAGGGAGAGGGTGGCAGATTGCACAACCATATTGGACATTGTCTAGTTAGTTCCTTTCCTGGGAACTTGTCTTCTTCACTCCTGAATCTCTCCTCCTACTTGGCTTGTGTTTCAGGAGCTACAGAAGGCCCAAAAGAAGAAATATATCAAGAAGAAGCCTTTGCTGAAGGAGGTAGAACAGCCTCGCTCTCAAGACTCCAATCTCAGTCTGACAGTACCAGTCCCCACTGTGGCTGCCACACCACAGCTTGTCACCTCCTCCTCACCCCTGCCTCCTCCTGAGCCTAAACAAGAGGCCCTGTCAGGAAGTCTCGCTGACCATGAGTACACCGCTCGTCCCAATGCCTTTGGCATGGCCCAGGCAAACCGCAGCACCACACCTATGGCCCCCGGTGTCTTCTTGACCCAGCGGCGCCCTTCAGTTGGCTCCCAGAGCAATCAGGCAGGACAAGGTACAACGGCCATATGGTTGTAGAACCAAAGGATCTTAGAGCCACCTGCCCTAAATCCTAAGTGCTCTAGTAGATGACAATACCAGGGAGGGACACTGAAGGCCGACCTAAGGTGCTTGGATTTGATCTTATGGGCCATGGAGAGATGTTGACTGATTTGAAGTACAGACAAGATCAGGTTTTAGTTTTGAAAGATCCTTCTGGTGGCCAGAAGGAGGTAGAGGGTGGGTTAGAGATGGGAACTCTAGGGAGGAGGCACATATACAAGTTAAGGCAGGCAGGAAGAGTACCTGGGGCTCTGCCAGAGGGAACGGAGAGGGAGGAGATGAACTGATCAAATATGGAGGCAGTCACATAGGACATGGGAGAGGATTTAATGTGGGGAGACAGAGACAATAAAGAGTTAGAGGACTCAAGCCTTCCTTTCCCTCACTTTGGTCCTCAAAGCCCAGTCCCTAGAGTACGCAGCTCAAGGGCATGGAGGTTGGTATGATGTTGAAGGCTGATGAAGATGAGAGTTTCTAATGAAGCAAGGCCCTAGGGATGGCAACTTCAGGGACACTGAGCTCTAATCACTAACCAGGCACTTGTCCAGTCCTGATGGGTAGGATAAGAGGGTATGGAAGCACATTTACCTCCCTGCAGGATCTTGGGAGGAAAATGATTGGGACCAGAGTAATCAGTGGAGAAAAAGAACCAGACAAACTGTAATCAGGGAGTCTGTTGCTGCTACAGGAGGTCATAGGAGGAAGAGTCAAAGCATGTGGTGTTGGTTGGAAGTAGTTAAGGAGGGCTTCCTGCCCAATATGGTCTAAGGATGGAGAAACTTTGTGGGTAGAGAAACAGGAAGGGGAGGTGGCCCTAGGGCAGTTGGTGCCAGATTTGGTGTTGAAGCCGTTGCCAAAGCCCTTGCTTACTTTTCCCTTCCCCCACAGGAAAGCGTCCCAAAAAGGGCCTGGCCACAGCAAAGCAGAGACTCGGCCGTATCCTGAAAATCCACAGAAATGGCAAACTACTTCTGTGAGCCCTCCTGTGTCCCACCCCTCACCCCTTTACCCCCATTGCCTTCTCCGTTGTCAACTCTTGGGGCACTCCTGGATCCTATCTGCCCTGGACAAGGTGCTGAGGTGCATTGTCCTGCTTTCTTGGGACTTACCAAAGGCACGGACCCCTCCACCGACTCCTTCTAGTTCCCTTCCCCACTTTGACTAGAGCATCCTGCCTGCTTTCTCCATACCTCTGAGTAGCAGGTAAATGGGAGAGGTTTCCAGCTGACTAGAACCCTCTTTTCTACTCGTCCAAACCACTCCCCTGTCACCTGCCTTGTCTGTTCTTTACTCTTCATGCCCCGCTAGAGCTGGAAGGCAGGATGAGGAGAGGTATGAAGGAGCCTGAGCCATGAAGTGGGAAGCCCAGTGCTTGACACTTTCTGCAACTCTAGCCCTATATCCAGAAGCCTGCCCACCTCCACCCATTCTGTTTGCCCCGTTTCCCCAGTCCAGTGAACATGCCCCACCTCCAGACTTGCTCATGGGAGAAGGCTGTGGTCTCTGCCCCCTCTTGCCAAATGCTTCATGGAAATGAAGAGGAAGGCCTAGAGCCTCCTTCCTGCCCCACTGTGGGCCATTTCCAGAAGTGGCCTAGAAATGCCAACTTCACTTACCTTTTGGAAGAAAGGTGATTCCTATCACTTGTCAAGGTAGGGAGAGGTCAGATGCCCAAGCCTTTGACCATGGCTTTGTAGCCTGTTGGAGGAAGCTACTTTTAGCTGGCTACACATGAGGCCACTTGTTTTAGGGTGAGCTCCAGGGATTTGCCTGGATTTTGAAATCATGTAGAACATTATCCACGTGGCTGTGGCTGTGGCTGTGGCTGTGGCTGGGCCCTGGCAGGTGGAAAACCATCTCCCAGAAACCTGAAAGCACCTGCCAATGACGCAGATAACCCTGGCCCTACAGCCTGCTTGCTCCGCCTATACCACAGAGCACAGCCTGGACATTATGGAGGGTGTGGCGGGACGGCCCACACCTGGGTCCTCCATCGGGAACTTTTCATGCTTCTTTCTCCACCTGAGGTCTTGGTCTGAAGAAGACCTCAGGACTCACATCTTCACTCCTGGGCCTTTGCACTTCCAGACGACAGGTCATCGTTCAAGCAGAATGCAGACAGGCCATTCACGAGCCCAAGCTGAAGAGAAGAGACGCCCATCCGTGAAGGAGCAGACCATCCATCCGATCCTCCCTTCCCCTGTCCTTCCTTCGTGGATTGTCTCCATTGTCCAGACAGTGCCCCCACCTCCCACCACCTTGCCTCACTGGCAATCTGGACTCGATGGAGAACATCCCCCCACCTCCATTTGGCACTGCCCAAGTGGAGTGTACCCTTGTCCTTTCCACCTGTACCACCCACTCCAACCTCACCCCAGCTTGCCCAATGCTTCTGGGGAATTTAACAGCTACCATGCAGGCCACAGGGAATTTGTGAGGCTTCCTTCGTCATCTTTGTATCTCCAGTTTGTCTTTCTTTTCTCCATAGCCCTGCCTCTACTTTCCTTCCTTGGAATCAGGGGTTCCTTTAGCCCATTTGCTTTCTCTACCTTGGGGACCCCCAGGGGCCAAGCAGTTCTCCATCTAGTCACACCAAAGGCAAAAAGCCTGGCTACCTCCCCCCTAGCACGTGAGTCCCTACTCCCCTCCCCTCTGTTTCTGCCCAGCTTTGCTTATTTTGGGGATTTCAAGGCAGCAGAGGGTAGTGAGGGGAGGGCAGGAGAAGCCTCTGTCCCTGTATAGGCAACTGCCTGACTATGCGGTGACTGCTGTAACCAAGATCAGGTCCCCAGCCCTTTTGTCCATTAACACCCCCTCTTGATCTTTCAAAGGCAGCTAATTGCTAGCAAATCCCCCCGATTCCGGCCTTCTCCCTCTGTTTCTTTGTTAGAAGTTTTCTGTGGAGCTGAAACCCAGCCTCTGTTTGACTGGGTTTCGTTTAGCTTAGCTGGGTTCTTGGAGCCCCGTTTGTTGTTTTGTGTTGTTTCCAATGAAAAGCAAGTTTACCCTCAGAGTTATGCTTTTCCAAAGAGGCTGATGTCTTTGTTTTTGTTTTTTTTTAATGTTTCAGGTTCTAAGTGAAGTGAGTTGGGGAGGGGTTGGGAGTGTTAGTAATCAAGGTTTAGAACACCGTGAGATAGTTACCCCTGATCTCCAATCCCTAGCTGGGGGCTGGATAGGGGGAAGGGAGAGAGGATTTCTATTCACCTTTAATATATTTTTACAAAAAAAGCAAACAATTTAAAAACAAGCCCACCGCTTCTGTACATGTCTAAATATATTTTTAGAAGTGGGTAGGATTGTGAATTTCTGATGCAGGGCCTTTTTATAAATAGGTTAGAGTAGCATCATTCAGACTTCTCTGTTGTTTTTGCCCCTGTCTTTTTCTTATGTTGTGTTACTAATGTAATTTATATTTTTTTTAGATCCTCCCTTTCCTATAGAGATAAAAGTGATTTATCTTGGCAATTGCTTTGCTTGGCATTCTTTTTTTCTGTGGTGAGGGTGGTGATGTGGTGCAGGGTCCGGGAGTGCTGCCTTCTCCTTGTACTCTGTCTCTCCCTCAGCAAGTTGTCGGGCATTTCCCTGGTGCTCAGCCTTATATTTGAAGTGGGAAGGGTATTCCCACCCTCAGGAGGGACACACTTCACACACCTGAGGTAGATCATCAGAAGCAGACTGAGCAGAAAAGAAAGGGTGCAATAATTCAAAGGGGCCTGACAAGTTCAATGGGAGGGCTTTCCAGAGACTGCTTTTGCAAGTGTGTCCTCTTTCTGTGAATGTGGGATTTTTTTTTTCTTTCCCTCTCTCTCCCATGCACTTGTTGTACAATCTGGACTTGATTACTGTGCTTAGGGCCAGTACAAGGGTTAGAAGAATGTAATTATCGGAGCTTGTTTTCACAATTATCACACTTGTTTTCTTGTGCCAGGCACTGCTCTTAATGCTTTATTGATTCATTTCATCCTCACCAACACCCTCATCCTGCCAGCGAAGAAACAAAGTAACCTTCCTGTATCATACATGAAAATTCTGGGACCAACCTGGTTCCAGAATGTGTATTCTTATCACTCTGTTCTACCACTTCTCACTGATAAAAACACTATCATTTATTAAGTGCCTTTTGGGTGCCAGGCATTGGGCTAGGGATTTTACTTAGGGATATCTCATTTAATCCTCACTGAAAAACCCCATGAAGATATTCGCCCTGTTTTACAGTTAAGGAGACTGAAGTTTGCCAATGGTCTTCTGCAGCAGGATCTGCCTGATTCCAAAACTTATGTTCTTTGCCTTCACCATATTAGAAAATCTTCTGAGGCTCAAGCACCCAACGGATCTTTATTAAGCCTCTGTTGTGTGCAAGGTGCAGAATTGAGAGTTATCTCCTAAGGAGAGCTCCCAGGGTGATCTTGGGAGCCTCAGTTTCAAATTCACCACCACCCTGACTCTGTGGGTGAGCCAGGGCAGGCTGCTTACTGTCTGTGGGTCACCTATTAAAGTATTTTGAACCCAGTCAAGATTTACTTCCTCCTGGAGATTCTGCTTCTGTGGGTCTGGAGTGAGGCTGTCTGGTTTTGGCACCTACTGGTTAAATGACCTCCTCCAGTTCTCACAGTCTGTCTCAGCAGTAGGTGGGGTTTTGATAATGTTCATGTCTGAAGCATAGAGAACTGTATTTCCTGGTAGAAAGGAAACAGGAAAGAAAGATTTTAAAGCCTTTGCAGGAATGGTGGGCTGGGTTATTTTTCTCACCAATTCCCACCCACCTTCCTCAGTCAAGGGACAAAGCACTGTTTTGTGCTTTGTTTTTACCAGCCTCAGATTAGAGGATAAGTTAGAATCTTGGTCACCTTATTCCTCAGTCCAGGCAGGAGGTGCCAGCAGTTCAGAGGTTCCTGTCTCAAAATTGGGAGGGAAACGAGGCACCCAACTTCTGTCATCCCCCTTTCCGGTATGGAGTGGAAAAGTGCACAGGACTTGTGGCTAAAGAGCCCTCCTTCTCAATGACTAACCAGGTAATTTGGGAGAAACTGCTTGTCTGTGTCTCAGTTTCTACATTTGCAAGATGGAATTAACTATGAAGCCCTCTAGAAGGTTGGTTGCCCCTAAACTTTCTGGATGCTGTTAATTCCCAAACCGAATCCTCTAGCCCTAACTTGTCCTGAGTGCAGATTCCCATTTCTGCTATCTTATGTTGTTTCCCCTGCCTCAACTACACAGACCCCTTCACCAGGACTCCATACACACCAACTTAACTGAAATGGCACTTGCCCTCCAGTAAGTTGAATAGAGGAGAGGAGCATTATATGGTACAGCACATTGATAGAGATGAGCAGGGAATCCATCCTAGAGAAGCAAGGAGATTGGGGAAGCCTTCCTCTTGGGTGGTGCCTGAGCTGAAAGATGAAAAGCAATTAGTTGGTCTGGCAAAGAAAAATGGGAGAGTAGTCCAAGCCGAAGCAGTAGCTTGAATAAAAACAGGTTGGGGTGTGTGTGTGTGTGTGTGTAGATATAGGTCAACAATATCGTAAACTGCAGCTGGGACTCACCTGGGGGAACATCAGCACAATCCCCAAGAGGGAATATGTAGTTTGAGAAGGCATATGATCATAATTGGTTAGTTTTTAGGCATAATATTTATTTTAAAATCCCAGATTATGGAGGATATGTAATTTTGATGTTTGTCAAAAGAACTTACTTTATCCCAAGAATGGCAGAGAACCTTTAAAGGGTTTTAAGCAGAAAATCACATGATCCAACTTGGTGTTTAAAAAGGATCCCTTTGGGCCGGGCGCAGTGGCTCATGCCTGTAATCCCAGCTCTCAGGGAGGCAGAGGCGGGAGGATAGTTTGAGCCCAGGAGTTCGAGACCTGCCTGGGCAATATAGTGAGACCCCATTCTCCCCAAAAAGGAAGGAAAAAAAATAAGTGTGAAAAGGATCCCTTTGGAGGTGGGTGAAGACGGGGAGAGACTGAAGTCAGGAAAGCTAGTTTGGAAGCTACTGAAGGAGAGATGGGGATGGCACCATCTCATCTAGTGTCCCATCGAATGCCACTTTCCTAAGGAAACCTTCACCCAACTGTCCAGTCAACTTGGACCTTTTCCTGGACTCCTACATCCCATAAAAGGCAGAAATCCCAGGCCATTTCCAGGGGGCAGACCATGAGGTCGGCCACTCAACCCAAGAGACAGAAGATGGACTCCTATATCCCCTTCAGCTTTTTAATTCTCAAAATAACCTCAGACCCTCTCCTTTTCCATGGGACCCCATCGTAATGCCAGCACTCACCAATGAATGTGTTAAGAGAGTTACAGTACCCATTTTGTATTTTCCTTGTCAGGAGTCCAGTAAGCCTCCCTCACACTAAATTCTGTCATACACAACCTTTCAGGAGTATCTCCCCAGAGTTCTATTTTCATCATCCCCTGCTTAAGAACACTTCATGACTTCCAACTGCTTATTACACCCTCTGGCTCTCAACGCTTTCCAGAACCTGGCCCAACCTGGAGACAATGGGATGTGGTGGAAAGAGGATGTGCCTCGGAGTTGAGAAGAACAGTGATTATATTGCAGCTCTGCTTCCTATATGATCTTGAACTGGTTGCTTCATATTTCCTTGCCTCAGTTTTGTCATCTGTGAAATGAAAATATGATCCCTACTTCACAGGATTCTTGGGAGGAATTATATTAGCTAGCGCCTTTAAAGAAAATTCTTAGTTCTGTCTGGCTTTGAACTAAAATATATATATGTATATATATATGTATATACACACACACACACACACATATATATTTGTATATGAAAATTCAATGTCTGGCACTCAGGTGATCAGCAAACGTAGTTTAATTTTTCCCAGTCAAAATTTGCCCAACACCTAGAATCTCGAAGTACAGAGAAAGTGAACCTTTAAGGAATTAGGGAGAGTATTCCAAACTGGGGCAGGAAATTGAGTTGGCTTCATGAGGGAGGTGGTGGTTGAGAAACATAGGGAGATGGCTGAGTCAATAGGAGTGGTGGTCCTTAAACTGTAGTGGAGATAACCAAATCTATGACACAAAGTTGTTGGAAGTTTCCAGAATGCCATCCATGCCAGTTCAGTATCAATTGTTCAGTTCTACAGTCGTTTATTAAAGCCTGTTGTATCAGACCCTGTGCATGCCATTGGAGAGCTTGATCTTCAAAGAGTATGTAGTTTAGTATACAGACATGGAAACCCACATACATCATAGTGGGTAAATACTATGTTACAAATAAGTTTGAGGTGCTACGGGAGCATGAAAGAAGGAGACCGAACCCAGTTTGAGTGGCAGGAAATGCTTCTGGGAAGATGTAATGCCTGGATTAAGTTTGAAGAGCACTCACCAGGCAGAGGGCAGAGGATGAGTTGGAAAAAGCATTCCAAGCAAAAGGAACAGCATGAGCAAACTTATAAAGTCATAAAGTAGCCTGGTGTGTGAGTGGAACTACAAGCCCTTGAGTTGAGCTGGAGTACAGGCTGCAGTACGGTAGCAAGTGTCAGGGATGAAGCTGAAGTTGGTTGGTCAGGGACTGGATCACGGAAGTCCAATGTTTTGGAAGATTCTCTCTGGCGATCCTTGGGGTGAGGAGAGACTGCAGTGGGCTAACCTGGAGGCCAGTGTGAAGTTGATTGCAAGATTCCAGTTAAGATGTAATGAGGTCTAGGGCCAGGCGCGGTGGCTCATGCCTGTAATCCCAGCACTTTGGGAGGCCGAGGCGGGCAGATCACCTGAGGTCGGGAGTTAGAGACCAGTCTGACCAACGTGGAGAAACCCTGTCTCTAATAAAAATACAAAAAATTAGCCGGGCGTGGTGGCGCATGCCTGTAATCCGAGCTACTCGGAAGGCTGAGGCAGGAGAATTGCTTGAACCCGGGAGGCGGAGGTTGCAGTGAGCCGAGATCATGCCATTGCACTCCAGCCTGGGCAACAAGAGCAAAACTGTCTCAAAAAAAAAAAAAAAAAAAAAGATGTAATGAGGTATAAACCAAGTCTGTGGCTATGAAGATACCATACCAGAGACCAGAGATGTTAACCCACATCTCTTATTTTTTTCCCCTAACATTTTGTGATGAACATTTTCAGACATAAAAGTCGAAATAATTGTACTGTGAACACCCTTATGTCCACCACCCAGATTCTACAATTAGTATTTTACTACACTTGGCTTTATCACATATGCATACCCATGTATCAACTATGCATTTCAAAATTTTGGACATGTGTACACATTCCTTTAAACATTTCAGCATGCATGCCATTTACTAGAGTTCAATATTTGAATCTTTTTTAAGGTAAAATACACGATGAAATAAATGCACACATCTTAAAAGTATAATTTCACATGTTTTGACAAATGTATAGACCTGTGTAACCCACATCCCTATCAAGATACAGAACATTACCATAATCCCAGAAAGTTCCCACATGTCCCTTCCTGGTCAATCACAGCCCTTTCTCCTTCCAGAGTTGGCCTTGAGTTTGAAAGGGTAGGATTTGGAATGTGTGAAAATAGACATTCCAGGTGGAGACAACCTAGGTGGCTCCCTCTCCAGCAAAGGCATGGAGGCAGGTAACTAGGGAGGGACACACAAATGTTAGTAAACAAATGGATGGATGCCCTTCACCCACCTCTCTCCCTACTAAGCCTCATCTTTTTGGGTCAAAGCATGAAACAGTGAAGCAGAAAGGAGTTGAGTCAAGGGACTGTCAGGCCCTCAGGAGCTAACAGTCTTCAGGGGAGGAGGAGACAAGCACTGACAGTCATAATTCAGTGTAATGTTGAATGTTATATCATACCAGGGTCAGGGCTACAACCATGGGAAGGGTGGAAAGTTAGGGAAAACACCACAAAAGTGCCACAGGGGTTTGTTGTGTGTGTGGGGTGGGTGTGTGTGTGTGTGTGTGTGTGTGTGTGTGTATGTGTGTTTGAGAGAGAGAAATGATAAGGTGAGTGACTCAGACTCTTGGGACTGGAGGAGCTCAAAGGAAAAGAGAGAAGAGCATTTGCCAGCCATGAAAAGTTCCCTGGAGGTAACATGTGGAAGGATGTTGACTGTTAAGTGTGGTAGACATAAAGATGTTTCAGTTGCAGATAACAGAAAATGCGAGTCAAGCATAGGACATTGCCTCATGTAACTGATAAGTCTAGAGGTATGTAAGTTTTAGGCACAGTTTGATCAGAGCTGTGGTCCTAATCTCAGTGCTGCCCTATTTTGTGTGTGTTAGCTTTGTCTCCAGGATACTTCTTCCTGGTCACAAGATGGCTGCCTGCCACAAATAGGGATATGGTCACTTTCCACAATCATTTTTCAAAGGGCCTGGATTTTGTTCCAGTTGAACTATCCCTGACTCAATCCCTGTGGCCCAGGAATTCCGTCTACTGACTGATGTAGGCCTGGATTATATGGTGCAATCATTGTGGTGAAAAAAGGACCCTCTGGAGTTAGGAGTGAGGTCATTTCCCATAAACCACATGACTTCCACATAATACTTGTGCTTATTTGCCATCTATATATATTTTCTTTGGTAAAATGCCTGTTCAAGTCTTTTGATGTTTTTAATTGGGTTGTTTGTTACAATTGAGTTTTGAGAGCTTTTTATTTATTTGGGATATAAATCCTCTGTTTGATATGTGATTTGCATATATTTTCTCCCAGTGTGTAGCTTCTCTTTTCATTCTCTTATCAGTGTCTTTCATGGAGCAAAAGTTCTAAATTTTGATAAATTGTAATGTATTGATTTTATTTATTTTATGGATTTCTCTGTTTAAGAATTCTTTGCCTAACCCTAGGTCATGAAAAATTTATCTTATATTATCTTCTAAAAGTTTAATAATTTTTACATTTATGTCTATGATACATTTTTAGATAATTTTAGTACATTGTAAGAGCTTTAGGTCAAGGTTCTTTTGCCAAAAATCAGGTGGCCATACTTGTATGGGTCCATTTCTGGAATCTCTATTCTGTTCTGTTAATCTTATGTATCAATCTCTCCATCAATACCATACTGCTTTTATTACTGTACCCATATAGGAATCCTTATCACGTAGAGTGATTCCTCCCATTTTTTCTTCATTTTCAAGATTGTTTGGCTCTTCTAGGACCTGTGCCTTTTCATATAAATTTTAATACAAGTTTTCCTGTGCCTACACATACTTTGCTGGCGTTTTGAAAGCAGTTGCATTAAATCTGTAGATCAATTTGGGTTGAACTGATATGTTGTTGAGGGTTTAAAATGACTTTTGTACAAAAAATTAGCCGGGCATGGTGGCTGGCGCCTGTAGTCCCAGCTACTCGGGAGCCTGAGGCAGGAGAATGGCGTGAACCCGGGAGGCGGAGCTTGCAGTGAGCCGAGATCGCGCCACTGCACTCCAGCCTGGGCGACAGAGCGAGTCTCCGTCTCAAAAACATAAAAATAAAAATAAAAAATAAAATGATTTTTGATTTTATGTACTTTTAAATTGAAGTATAATCTACATATAAAGAAAGGCACAGACTCTAAATGTACAGATTGGTTCACATCTAAACTACCTATATGGTCCCAGAACCTACAACTTGTGAAATTAACAAGTAAATTGGTCTCTCTGGGGCATCTGGCAAAAGCAAATACCAAACCTGTTAGTACAATCATGATTAACAAGCAAGGCTGAACAGGATTTTCATAGATAACCCCAAGTTGAACATGAATGAAGTAATCCACAATAAGCAAGAGTCACAACAAACAGCGGGATTAAACTTCCATGAACTTCATATAACAGAAGAAGCTAATAGAGATAATAAAGTATGTTAAAATGATTAAGTACATAAAAGAAGAAATAAAAACATAAAAGAACCAAACACTATTGAGAAAAAAAGGACAGGCAGATTTGAAAAAAGAACCAAAGCAGACTTCTAGAAAAGAAAAACACAATAATTGAAATTTAAGGCCGGGCGCGGTGGCTCACGCTTGTAATCCCAGCACTTTGGGAGGCCGAGGCGGGCGGATCACGAGGTCAGGAGATTGAGACCACGGTGAAACCCCGTCTCTACTAAAAATACAAAAAAATTAGCCGGGCGTGGTGGCGGGCACCTGTAGTCCCAGCTACTCGGAGAGGCTGAGGCAGGAGAATGGCGTGAACCCGGGAGGCGGAGCTTGCAGTGAGCCGAGATC